>NC_135801.1:74147796-74496437 GCF_964213995.1 Mustelus asterias | reverse complement strand
ACACACACTCCTCCCACCCACACACACACTCTCCCACACACACACCACACACACTCTCCCACACACACACACACACACTCACACACACACACACTCACACACACACACACTCACACACACACCCTCCCACACACACACCCTCCCACACACACACACCCTCCCACACCACACCCTCCCACACACACACCCTCCCACACCACACCCTCCCACACACACCCTCCCACACACACACCCTCCCACACACACACCCTCCCACACACACACCCTCCCACACACACACCCTCCCACACACACACCCTCCCACACACACACCCTCCCACACACACCCTCCCACACACACACCCTCCCACACACACACCCTCCCACACACACACCCTCCCACACACACACCCTCCCACACACACACCCTCCCACACACACCCTCCCACACACACACCCTCCCACACACACACCCTCCCACACACACACCCTCCCACACACACACCCTCCCACACACACACCCTCCCACACACACACCCTCCCACACACACACCCTCCCACACACACACCCTCCCACACACACACCCTCCCACACACACACCCTCCCACACACACACCCTCCCACACACACCCTCCCACACACACACCCTCCCACACACACACCCTCCCACACACACACCCTCCCACACACACACCCTCCCACACACACACCCTCCCACACACACACCCTCCCACACACACACCCTCCATCACACACACCCTCCATCACACACACCCTCCATCACACACACCCTCCCACACACACACCCTCCCACACACACACCCTCCCACACACACACCCTCCCACACACACACCCTCCCACACACACACCCTCCCACACACACACCCTCCCACACACACACCCTCCCACACACACACCCTCCATCACACACACCCTCCATCACACACACACACTCCCACACACACCCCACACACACACACCCACACACACACACTCCATCACACACACACTCCCACACACACACACACTCCACACACACACACACTCCCACACACACACACTCCCACACACACACACTCCCACACACACACACACTCCCACACACACACACACTCCCACACACACACACTCCCACACACACACACTCCCACACACACACACCACACACTCCCACACACTCCCACACACACACACTCTCCCACACACACACACTCTCCCACACACACACACTCTCCCACACACACACACTCTCCCACACACACACACTCTCCCACACACACACACACTCTCCACACACACACACACTCTCCCACACACACACACACTCTCCCACACACACACACACTCTCCACACACACACACACTCTCCCACACACACACACACTCTCCCACACACACACACACTCTCCCACACACACACACACTCTCCCACACACACACACTCTCCCACACACACACACTCTCCCACACACACACACTCTCCCACACACACACACTCTCCCACACACACTCACTCTCCCACACTCACTCTCCCACACTCACTCTCCCACACACACACACACTCTCCCACACACACACACACACACTCTCTCACACACACACACACACACACACACACACACACACACACACCACTCCCACACACACACACACACACACTCCCACACACACCCTCCCGCACTCCCCTCATAACCCCGTGCCAACTTGTGCCCCCGCGTCCCATGGCCCATTATAGCTCTTAGTACCAATTCATGCCAACTCGTGCCCATTAGTCTTTGCCCTTACTTCACCCATGCCAGCTCACTTAGTATCTACCATGGCCAGACCTCAGGACCCATGCTGAGATTAAATATAGCTCTTAAGTGTCTATTGATGAATTAATTCGAAAACCACACACTCATTGATTTAAAAAAAATAAGTACATTTAACTTCCCTTAACCCCCTTTTGAAAATGAGCATCTGTGTTCCAGAGATTTGGCTGAGCGCCAAGTTCTCCATCCTCGTTTACAGCAGCAGCAGGACGTGAGCGATATATCAATTGCCAAAATCAGATCTGACTGTGGCAGCTGCAGTTTAATATGTGCAGTAGTTTCTATGCAACATGCATATAGAACCTGCCCCCACCCTTCACACCTTGAACATGGCAGAGGCTGGGTTTGGGGTCAGGACTTCTGGATCTGGGCCTCCATCACCATTTTTGTTAAGATGGAGAGGCTCTCACCTGCACAAAAATTTGGATCTATGACAGTGAAGTGAAGATGTCAGCCATGGCTCAGTTGGTAGCACTTTTGCCTCTTGAGTCACAAGATTCCTTGTGCAAGTCCCATTCCCAGGGCTTGAGCATACAATTCTAAGCTGAAAGTCCAGTGCAGTCCTGAAGGAGTGCTGCAACGCCAGAGGTACTGTATTTGCATGAGGTTTTAAACCAAGGCCCATTCTGCCTACTGAAGTGGATGTAAACAATCCCATGGCACTATTTCAATTATGCAGCTGGGGAGTTTTTCCATTGTCCTGGCCAATATTTAACCCCCAGTCAATACCACAGAAACAGATTATCTGGTCATTATCACATGTCGGTTGGTGGGACTTTGCTTTGTGTAAATTGTTTGCTGCATATCCTACTTTACAATCATAGCTACGCTTCCAAATTACCTCGTTGGCTGGAAGCACTTTGAGAGATCCAGTGGTCATGAAAAGTGCTAAATAAATGCAAGTCTTTCCTCATTTTTTTGTGAACATAAACAGAACATTAAAATGTAATGGGCATAAAACAACTGTTTTTTTTTCAATGTTAATTTTTTCACAAAATAGTGCAATTGAAATCACTATTTTGTGGAAGTAAGCCTGTGACAGAATGAGAGAATCAGTCATAGTCATTATTGCAGAGAAGGAGGCCATCTGGTTCATTGAATCTCTCCTGACATTCTGTAGAGCAATCCAATCACTCCAATTTTCCTGTTGTATTCCAGTAGTGCTGGAAGTTTATTTCCATCAAGTGCCAATCCAATTTCCTTTTGAAATCGTCCATCATATCTGCTGGTACCCCCAACCTCGTGAGCAGCGGGTCCCAGGTCATCATGTGATTCAAACAGAAATGGGATTGGCCTGGATTCAGTGGCCAACAGCAAAAGACCAGCAGCAACCATTTGATACGCATACATTTGTCCACAAACCTTTCATAGGCTTTTGCACTGGAACTTGCAATGATTAGAAATCTATTTCAGTGCACTGCCCATCTCAGAGAATCGAGAACCCATGTGAACAGGACCAGCAACTGCATATCTATACAGATTAAAGAACCCTTGCGGTGGCATGCCGAGTCTGAACCGGAAACTTAAGTTAAAATATTTAACGTTGAATCAAGTAGAGAAAGCAAAATATCAAGGGAAAGAAACACAAGATTGAGAGAAAGAGAGGGATAAAGGAGCCAAGAAGAAAATGTTTTAAAAATTGATTAATTAAAATCTGAAGGAATAAGACTTCACATTTAGAAAAGTAAAATTTAAATTCTAGAGAGATTTTTGGCAGCAGTTAAAACCTAACACACCATTTAAATTGGACAAACCCAGAACTTTTTCTGGTGAGTCTACCACAACCTCACATCCTAATTTAATGTGAATATTGAGATTCTGGTATAGCAACGTTTCCAGAGGAATCGGTTAACTTGGGCAGCAGCCTCCTGATTTTTGTGTTTGCGTGCGGTCATCAGAATTTGCAGTCCGTTCACTCTTTAGCCATAATTTTTACAGCAAAATCTGAGCCGTTATGTTTAATAGCTTCAAGCATTTTTTTTTGTTTCCCTTCCTGATTGCAGCATCAGAAATAAAAACAGGAAATGGTGAAATCACATCAATTATCTGCAGTTTCCACTGGAGCTGAAGAGACTACTGTGATTTAGTAAAAGTTTATAAGATTTTGTGAGAATGGACATAGAAAGACTATTTTATCAAGAAAGGCTATTTATCAAGAGTCAGTGAGTAGGAATCATCGTTGTCAAATTACACTGTATTTCCTGTCACCACACTGGAACAGGAAGTAAGTGCTACCAATGTTTCACTATCCCCTTGCTGCACAACTCACTGTCCCCTCGCTGCCCAGCTCACTGCACACCCCACCGCTGCTGCTACTTGCTGCCTCTTGTCGGCTCTCTGGCTGCCACTTTGCATCCACACCACCTGCTCACTGCCATGCTCCAAGAGCTAAACAGCCAGCAAAAGTGGAAACTGTGCGGCAAGCATGTCTGTGAGGTTAGGGGAGAGGCAGCAGGTGAGGTGGCAAGGAGGCGGACATTGATCAGGAGGCATCCCTAACTGTTCTTTAATGCCGGTGTCACTGGCCGTGACGTCACGGGCACTGCAACTATGGCCGGAATTCTCCAGTCTTGCATGACCCACTACTGCTGCCAGTGAGAACGGAGTATATGGCGCTCAGCCAAATTTCCGTTCACAGCAGCGGGATCGGAGAATCCCAGTCGTGGGCAAGATTGGAGAATTCCGGCTTGAATGTGTGATGAGTGCACCCTCTGTTATTGCAGTGACAGCAAGTGCAACCATTAAGTTACCGCATAAGAAAGTTGGAGAGATGTTTAGGTGAAATTTCTTCATAGGAAGGGTTGTTTAAGCATGGAATTCTTCACCACAGGCATGATTGAAACTGAGAACTTTGAATATATCCAAGGGAAATTGCATAAGTATGTAAATAGAAGAAAATACAAGATATTGGGAAGGGAGGAAGGCTTGAGCATTCATTTAAGATTGCAAAGAGCCAGCACAGACACAATAGGCCAAATGTCCTATCCTGTGTGAACTTCTATGTTTTGATGGAACATTGAATAGCAATCAAATTCATTTAAAACTTATAAGCGAAACCCCAGATTAGATAAATATTCAGCTTAAGATAGCCACAGGGACACAGAAGACACAAGAGATTAGATAAACGCAGACTTGAGGAATCATGAAATGCAGTAAATCTACAATAAACTATATATTCATGAATATTGAAAATATCAGAAATGATATACTGGAAGTTATTGTAGCAAATTGTAAGATGGGAAGGAATGTAACATTTGAATGTATAGAGCATTTAAAAACACCACGATTAACAGAAAGAAAATGGAAATAAATTACTCTAGTTCGTTACATCTGATTTTTAAAAAATCCAAACTATCATTAGGATACATTAAAGATCAACAAGTCAACCAGAAAAGATCTAACAGAAAACAAGAATGTTGTGTAACATTGGGAAAGTAATTGGAATAGTAGCCCTCAACCAAATAAATATAAAGCACTTTAAAGCCCAAATTGATAAGTGCAATTGGCCTCATAACCCAAGTGCATCAGGATCATTGAGAGGTAATGCTCACCTAATATCTATCAATGACTGAGATAATATCGAGGAAGTAGAAGTCATCGTAGCCCGAAGATCAGCAGCCACAGGGTGATTATTTTTAGAATGATCTGTGATTCAGATGTAACCAAGGTAGGAGCAAGGCATATAACTTGAAAACACTAAATTAAGGGATCTAAAGCAATTGGATTGAAGGGGAATGTTAAACAACACTTAAGAATACTAAAGATACTGAACAAATATACATCTAATAGTCTCAGATTAAGAAAATATGAACCAAAAATAATTAACAAATTAAAAGTGAGATTAAAAGAAAACATTCTTGTACTAATCATGAAAGGAGAGCAAAAGAGGCTTACTGGGATCATTACAGGTAAGGTAGGAATTCAGCAAGATAGCTTCAGCATAACTGCGGAGACAAATTTTCCACGTTGCCAGTGTTGTAGCTTTGCTGGAACAGCTTGGCTAGGGATGAAGCTAGTTCTGAGCAGTAATATTGCCAGAATATTGTCTGGGCCCATAGCTTTTGCAGTATCTAGTGTCTTCAGCTGTTTTTTGATATCACATGGAATTAGTTAAATTGTCTGAAGGCTGCCATCTGTGATGCTGAGGACCTCAAGAGGGGGCCGGGATGGATCATCCATTTTGTGCTTCTGGCTGAAGATGGTTGCAAATGCTTCAGCCTTATCTTTCACGCTTGGGTGCTGGGCTTTCCATCATTGAGGATGGTGATTTTTGTGGAGGCATCTGCTCCTGTTCATTGTTTGATTGTCCACCACCATTCACGACTGGATGTGGCAGGTCTGCAGAGCTCAGATCTGATGATCTGTTGGTTGCGGGATCACCTAGCTATCCTGCGCCAATAAGTCATACAGGGTTCAAAATGTTAACTGTGTTTCTCTCTCCAACGACACTACCTGACCATCTGAATTTTTCTAACATTTTCTGTTTTTATTTCTGATCTCCAACATCTGCAGTGTTTTGTTTAAATATCTACCACGTGCTGCTACAACTGTTTGGCACCTAAGTATTTCTGGGTTGTAGCCTCAACAGGTTGGCACCTCATTTTTTTGGTATGTCTGGTGCTTCAGTTAAAATCAAAGATGCTCAAGAGGGTAGAATTGGAAGAGCACAGCTATCTTAGGGGGTTGTAGTTTTGGAGAAGATTACAGAGTCAGGGTGGAGCATTCAGCTCTGCCACTGCCCATCACACCAGATTCCTCCTAAGGTATCCCCTGGGCAGAACTCGCATTGTTCTCTCATTTCTCTTCTATTTCCTGTCATGTTCTTCAAGCTCATCTTGTTTATGAGATCCATCCCCATCTCCCTGGATCCTATTTCCCACCAATCTGCTAACCACCCAACTTTCTTTCCTGGTCTCCGTGTATGTTGATATTGTTAATGGTTTCCTTTCCTCAGATCTTTTCCACTCTCCTTCAAATCTCCAGTCATTAACCATCCTCATAAAACCACCCTTGACCACCCTCGCCGCTAGTGACTTTGCAAAATACCACTCCATTTCCAACCTCCTCCTTCTCTCCAAAGTAATTGAATGGTTCAATTGAGCACTCTTGTCTCTGAATCATTAAGTTGTTGGTTCAGGTCCCACTACTGGACTTGAGGACAAAAATCACTTAAGGTCACTCCAATGCAGTATTAACGTAGTATAGCATTTTAGTGGTGCCATCTAAGTGGAGGAATCATCCGCATTTTTTTTTTCTGACCTGGCACTCTTACCTGTGGTATCCCCCAAGGATCTATCCTTGCCTCTCTTTTTTGTTTCTTATCTACTTCATCCCCCTTAGCAAAATTACCCAAGCAATCTTTGTCAGTTTTCCCACACCTGTGGACAACACCCACTCTACTTCACCACCACCTTTCTTGACTCCTCCACTGTTTCTCAATTGGCACATTGCTTGTTTGACCAGCGTCCAGAAACAAAATGTTTTTCAGCACTATGGAACTGCAAGTTATTCTTGAATTATGTCAGCGTGGGAAGAAGTGGAATAGAGCATTTCGGGGCTTGATCTTGGGATCATGACTGTTTGTAAATTGCCTTGATTTCAAATCTCAGTACAAAACTGTTGGATTTGTAGATGATACAAAACTAGGAGAGCAATGAGGAAGGCTGAAAAAGAGAAATGTCCATTGTTGCCCAGATTTTGTGGACGAGGACTTCCTGCACATGGTCATCAACCGGTGAGGGTTCTCACTCAGTTTGACCTCCATTTCACAGAAATGTTGCAGTAAATATCCCTCGGCCTTCTGTCTCCAACGTTCTTTTTTATCCTTAGCTGAGTCAATTTAAATGCTGCTCAAGTGTCTAATTGGCCTCTGTGCTCCATTTGCAAGCCTGCTATAATAACACAGCATCCATGTGCTGCTGAAATAAAGAATTAAAAGGATTAATGAGAAGGCAGGAATTTTCCCAGAAACCTTCCGTAATCCACAATTAACTCCAAATGTGTGTCAGAAGTAATTTCTAGCTCGTGGTTTCATAATCATCAGTGAAAATGTCCCATTGTTCCTCAATTCCACAGCAAGCACAAAGCACTCCACATTCTTGCATCACTCATGTATTGCACATCAACTTGATTATATTTGCATGGCTTACAAATGGATTTCATTACACTGCTTAGTATTTGTCAAAGAATGTCATTAAGAAGCCAAAAATATTTTATTAAGTTTAGGCCATAACGAGCAGCATTTAAAATAAAGAGTCTGTCAGCTCCACATTTTGCTGCACTAAAGGGGACGGAATAATTATTTGACAAGGAAAAATGTAAAAGTACACAGAAAAGATCAGAAAAATCTAAAATATTCGTAAAATAGGCAGCTTCAGACAAAGAGCTAGAATTGGGTGCAATGGGCACAATCCTTTCTTCCTGTGATGTCATTTATTATTTTAAATATTTAGCAAAATATTGCATTAAAAACTCTTGCAATTAAAAACAAGATAATCCAAAAAACATAAATTATATTTGAAAAATGCACAGTGGAGACTTATTGTCGCAAAAAAAGGCCTTAGCGGTGCAGAAGTTCACTGATTTGATTATATTGTACAGGATTATATTGTACATTGATTAACCTAAATTTAAATAACATTATTATTCCACAACAGTGGTTAAAATGGTTACGTGGTTTTCAGAAGTTTTATAGATAACACAACAATTTTGGATTAAAATTGGTGTGCTTTAATTTATGTGAAGTAAACAATAATGAGGACAGAAAATTTGCCCATGACGTTGAGCAGAATCTTCCATGGAGTGGTCGCATTGCCATTCCACTCATTTTTACTTAACCAAGTCTGAAGTTGCACAAAACTCTCTGGACTTCTGATCCGGGCCTACTGAGGAATGTCCAGCATAGCTACTTCTGGAGTCCTTTCTGTGTAGTGCAGCAGAGTTAGAGAAATGAAGCTATGCCCCTTTACTACCCTTTTAACAACACCAGCTACCATAAACCAGTAAGTGGGGCTATCGGGTGTTTAGTGTGAGTAGGATGTAGGCAGTGGGATGAAGAGGGTAGTGGGGGGTGGGAGTGGAGAGGGTACTTGGGGGGGGGGGGGGGGGGGGGGGTAGGGGATATGCTGCTATAAATCAGTAAACGGTGGTATTGTGTGGTTAGTGGGGGGGTAAGTGGGTTAGTTTGGGGGGGTGAAGGAAGTTTAGTCAGAGAATGGGGGTTTATTCGGGGTGGAGGGTAGTCGGGGCTGGGAGAGTTGGATGGGGAATCATGGGGTGGGGGTGGTGGAAGTTAGCTGCAGGTATGGGGGATCAGGAGAGATCACGGAGGATGTGGGTAGTTAGTGGCTGAGGTAGTGGGGGTAGTCGGCGTAAGGGATGGTGGGGTTTAGTCAAGAGTTCAGGAGGGTAGTCGAGTGTTGTGGGATTAGGGGCTTGGGAGAGTAGTCAGGAAGTCGGAGGGTGATCGAGTTGGGTGTTGAGAGGTTTTGGTGAAAAGGGGGTGGGGGTAGTTTGGAGGTGGAAGATGGGGTTAATCAGGGATGTAGGGGCATGAATCGTCAGGAAGGGATGAGGAAGAGTCAGGGGTTGGAATGTTGGGTAGTCAGAGTTTGAAGTGTGGATGCTAGTCAGGGTTTGAGGTGTGAGGGGTAGCCGGGTTTTGAAAAAGTTGGGAATAGTCGGGTGTATGGTGGGGGGGATTGTGTGGAAATGGGTGGCCCAGAGGGGGCTGGGGGAGTGGGTGGGATGAACAGTAGTACAGTTATCCAGTAATTGGAAGTGGTTTTAGCCTTTCTAACGTTTTCTGGGTTACTATTCTGATGAGAATGTAGGAACCATCCAAAGTCTCCGATTTAAAAAGTACTTTTGAAATGTTCCAGATGTAGGCTAATTGCCCAACAGAAACTAAAACTTCCCGGGCGATTTCCATGTCGTCCTTGCGTAGAGATTACCAGTGGGTTCCCCCAGTGTATTTTATGGGGTACAACCTCCTGGGGAACCGGAGATATCGGCTATTGTTTTGATGCATTATGAATGATCGATACAAGACAAAAATGGCAAAATTATGTTTTTGTATTACTTTTTATAATGATAAAGGATTATAATCTCTCATTAAATGCCCAGGGCAAGATCTCATCCATTGCTGTCCCATTGCCAACGACAATGGAGAATTTGGTGCTCAGCCAAGACTCCATTCGCTGCACTGGTACCGGAGAATCCCAGCCTCGGACGAGTTCGGAGGTTTCGGCACTAATGTTTACAAGTGTTGAACAGCTGCCCTTTACAGATGAGGGAACCAGTGATGCATGCAGCTGTTTCTTAGCATCTTTTTTGTGTTCTCTGTACATTCTGTATATTATTTTAAAAAATATTTTATCTATCAAGGTTTCAGAGCAACTGACTTCTTGGGTTCCATGTATATGAACAACACAACAGATGTGGAAGTGGCTGCCATTGACTGTGATAAGGCAATCACCGTAGAATTCAAGCATGATGATAAACTCAATGAAGAGAATGGAGCCTTAATCCAGGTATAGTGCATCAATACAACTGAACTCTCCACAAAATACAAAAAGAGTTTCCAAAACACAACACTTGTCGGATTGTTTTACAAAATGGCAGTCAACTCTGCGAAGTTACATTTAGGTTAAAAGTTGATAGCGGCCAGGAATGCAGTGGTAAAAGAGGCAGTGGCATGGAATGGTAGGACACAATGAGCAAAAGAATACCCCCTGAGTCCTTCAACCAGCATTGCCAATAACAGTTTAATTAGTCATGCATCTTGCTGTCATATGCAGCACCTTACTGTATAAATTGATTGTGCATAACAACTACACTTCAAAAATAATAATTTGATAAAGGTCAAGAGAGACACTACAAAATAGTCAGTTTTCCGGCCATTCCCGCCAGCGGACTCTCCTGGTTTTGCTGATGGCAACCTCCTACCACGGGTTCCCCAACACGGAGCATCAGAACAATGGAAAAACCGATTGACAGCAACAGGGTCAGAAGATCCCATCGCTAGTCAATGGCAGACTGCTAAGGCCACTATAAAACACGCCTGGGGATGGGGAATGGATACATGCTAGTTCTTTCTTTCCTCTTTCTTTCTATTTGTCTTTCTTTCGCTCCTTTTTCCCCTTGGTTCAGGATGGTAGGCTTTCAATATTAACCATTCTGTCATTGAGTGTGATCAAGATGCTGCTCAAATGAAGAATGCAATAAGCTACAGAAAAATGCCATCTTTAACCCTCTAATATGTCAACTCACCTCCTGTCTCACTAAAGCTGTTCACAAGCCACAAGTCAGGAGTGTGATGGAATACTCTCCACTTGCTTAGATGTGGTCAGCTCCAACAACATTGAAAAAGCTCAATAGCTTCTAGGGCAAAGCAGCCTGCTTGCTTGGCATCCCATCCACTACCAGTGTAGATCAGCAGTCTGTACCATCTACAAGATGCACTGCAACAAATTGCCAAGGCTCCTTTGACAGCACTTTCCAAACCCATGGTCTCAGCCCTCTAGAAGGACAAGAGCAGCAGACACATGGGAATACATCCATTTCTAAGTCATGCACCACCCTGACTTGGAAGTATATTGTTATTTTTTCAATGTCACTGGGTCAAAATCTTGGAAAGTCCTCACTAACACCACTGTGGGTCTACCCACATCAGATGAACTGCAGCGGTTCAAGAAGTGGCTTATGATCAGTGCTCAAGGGTAATTAAGAATTAGCAATAAATACTAAAATAGCATTAATGGTAGAAACTTCAGAGCAAATAGCTTTCTCATAATCTTATTTGGTTGGCTTGGAGCCAAAGGAATGGAGGAGAAGAAAATAATGAGTTTTTTAAAAGGTACTTGCACTTATTTGGCATTTATCATGACTTCAGGACTTCATAAAGTACGTAAACAGCCAATTAAGTACCTTTTGAAGTGCAGTCACCATTGAAGTGTCAGCCTAGATTATGCTTTGAACCTCTGGTGTGGGACTTGAATCCACAATGTTCTGACTCGGAGGTGACAGTGTTAACACTGAGGCAAGGCTGACACCTTAATAATAATAAATAATATTTTAAATGTTAAGGCAAAGTACTTAATCATATTCCACTGGAGTATTACAGATAAAGTTACACAATACCAAAAGTGTGCAAACAAGCTACCCAATGGTGCTGCAGTTTCTGTATAAGTGAACACATCACTTCTGTATAAACTGAAACATTTCAATCTTATAATATTACACTCAGATTCCACCTTAACTTTTAAACTAATAGAAGTGTGGAAAGTTTGAAGACTTCAGGACAAACGATGCAATGGAAAACGGAAAGTAAAATTCTCTTTTGGACTAAATTTAGCACTTATTAAACAAAAGCAGAACAAGATTTAGAGCATGTTTGTATTACATTTTTCTTTCAGATTTATAGTTATTTCTTTCTTAACATAACTGAAACCATCCAATTTACCTAAGAATCAATTAACCAGCTCACGATGAAACTGATAATTTTGTAAGCAACTCCTAAACAAAACAAGTTGCAGTAAAGTAGTGTTGAGATCAGCCATGATCTTATTGAATGGTGGGGCAGGCTCGAGGGGCTAGATGGCCTACTCCTGCTCCTATTTCTTATGTTCTTAACAGGGAACAACGTCAAAAGAACATCACAGTGAATGATGCTGCACTACTTAGAGTTACAGGAATACTTTGACAGTAGGTGACCATATATGGATTGTCATGTTGCTGCGATGGATTGTTTGATGCTGATAGGGAGTGCAATCCATAGTGTTGCAGTGAAAAATTTTACCCCAGCTTTATTGGAAAGAAGGCAATTCAAGATGCAGGTGTAGCTCCTAAAGTCTAAGTGGTTCAAGTTTGTACTCCTCGTACTTGGCTGCACATGGCAGGAATTGAAGATGCCGTGGGAAGCAGGAATTTCTAACTGTATCCATAACAGGTGAAAATTTTGCAGGGCAAAATTCTTTAAGTTCCCAATTTGCATGGTCTGCACATGAAACTCCATATTAGGCATGCAAGTTCATAATCTTTATCCTAAAGACGTCACCAGGTCACTCTATTCACAAGTATTACCGTGCCAAAATTTTCTAATCATTGTTCGTCTTTCTTGATTGTTATTCGTTTCTTGCATTAATGCAGTATATTTTTCATATTTAACTAAGTAGGTGGTTGAAATGGATTAAAAGCTATAGCTTATGAACTAGAAGCACAAGGAATACATATCATGTGCTTTGTTTTTTTTTCCCCCAGTGTGCCTTGCTGTATACTAATGTTGCTGGTCACAGGCGTCTGCGCATCCACAATCTGGCTCTGAACTGCAGTTCCCAGCATGCTGATTTGTACAAGAGCTGTGAGACAGATGCACTTATCAATTTCTTTGCCAAGTCAGGTAAGTAATTTGTCATTTAAAATGGTTTTAATTCCCCTCAGTTCTTCCCTTGGTTTTTCCCTCCCTCCATCCCACTTAGAGTCATAGAGGTTTACAGCATGGAAACAGGCCCTTCGGCCCAACTTGTCCATGCCGCGTTTTTTTTTAAACCCCTAAACTAATCTCAGTTGCCCGCATTTGGCCCATATCCCTCTATACCCATCGTACCCATGTAACTATCTAAATGCTTTTTAAAAGATAAAATTGTACCCGCCTCTACTGCTACCTCTGGCAGCTTGTTCCAGACACTCACCACCCTCTGTGTGAAAAAATTGCCCCTCTGGACACTTTTGTATCTCTCCCCTCTCACCTTAAACCTATGCCCTCTAGTTTTAGACTCCCCTACCTTTGGGAAAAGATATTGACTATCTAGCTGATCTGTGCCCCTCATTATTTTATAGACCTCTATAAGATCACCCCTCAGTCTCCTACGCTCCAGAGAAAAAAGTCCCAGTCTATTCAGCCTCTCCTTATAACTCAATCCATCAGGTCCCGGTAGCATCCTAGTGAATCACTTCTGCACTCTTTCAAGTTTAATGATATCTTTTCTATAATAGGGTGACCAGAATTGCACACAGTATTCCAAGTGTGGCCTTACCAATGTCTTGTACAACTTCAACAAGACATCCCAACTCCTGTATTCAATGTTCTGACCGATGAAACCAAGCATGCCGAATGCCTTCTTCACCACTCTGTTCACCTGTGACTCCACTTTCAAGGAGCTATGAACTTGTACCTCCAGATCTCTTTGTTCTGTAACTCTCCCCAGTGCCCTACCATTAACTGAGTAAGTCCTGCCCTGGTTCAATCTATCAAAATGCATTACCTCACATTTGTCTAAATTAAACTCCATCTGCCATTCGTCAGCCCACTGGTCCAATTGATCAAGATCCCGCTGCAATTGGAGATAACCTTCCTCACTGTCCACCATGCCACCAATCTTGGTGTCATCTGCAAACTTACTAACCATGCCCCCTATATTCTCATCCAAATCATTAATATAAATGACAAATAACAGTGGGCCCAGCACTGATCCCTGAGGCACACCGCTGGTCACAGGCCTCCAGTTTGAAAAACCCTCTGGCTTCTGTCAAGAAGCCAATTTTGTATCCATTTAGATACCTCAACCTGGATCCTGAGAGATTTAACTTTATGCAGCAACCTACCATGCGGTACCTTGTCAAAGACCTTGCTAAAATCCATGTAGACAACATCAACTGCACTGCCCTCCTCTACTTTCTTGGTTACCCCTTCAAAAAACTCAATCAAATTTGTGAGACATGATTTTCCACACACAAAGCCATGCTGACTGTCCCTAATCAGTCCTTGCATCACTAAATGCCTGTAGATCCTGTCTCTCAAAATACCTTCCAACAATTTACCCATCACAGATGTGAGGCTAACTGGCCTGTAGTTCCCAGGCTTTTCCCTGCAGCCCTTTTTAAACAAAGGCACAACATTTGCCACTCTCCAATCTTCAGGCACCTCACCCGTGACTATCGATGATTCAAATATCTCGGCTCGGGGACCCGCAATTTCCTCCCTAGCCTCCCACAACGTCCTGGGATATACCTCATCAGGTCCCGCAGATTTATCTACCTTGATGCGCTTTAAGACTTCCAGCACCTCCTTCTCTGTAATATGTACACTCCTCAAGACATCAATATTTAATTCCCCAAGTTCCCTAACATCCATGCTTTTCTCAACAGTAAATACTGATGAGAAATATTCATTTGGGATCTCACCCATCTCTTGTGGATCCGCACATAGATTACCTTGCGCTATCTTGCCTCAGTTGACCATCTAGGGATAGACTGCGAGAATATGCAACGGGACCGTCCAGACAAATGTTCCTCCTTCCACATAATTAATCTGTTTGTAATAAGAGAACTTGGCTTTGGCTTCAGCCTGACATGGAATAGTATATATAGCAAATGCTGACTGAATTGCTGCCTGTTTTGGGCACTAGTTGAATTTACCCACCTTGTGCTCTAACATGCAGCCCACAGCAGCATTTATAATTTCTCTGACAGTCCAGTGTGTCCTATTCATTTGGTACACATGACGTCCTCCCTCTACTGAGTTAGTGTTTGGATATACAGGTATTAACACTGCTCCTGACTTGCCACATATGTCCAATGAATTTCTATCATCGCCAATATTTTATTTGAAAAATCAACAACATTCTATATCACGAATAAATTGGATACCCCATTTGATAAAGACAGCAATATAAAACTTTAACGTTGAATAATTAACAGTTCTTATTTTAACGTGTTTTGATTTTTTAGATCAACAAACTTTAAACTGCTTTATAGCAGTGAATTTATACAGTATAGCAAAGCTCTCCCAAACTTGGAGCAAGGTCTGCACTCATTCAATAGCATTGGAATGTGCCTGCTTGACTGAGCTTTGTTCTGCTGCTATAAATACGCAAAGTACATTATCAGCTTGGGAACACTTTTTTAAGTGCCACAGCTGACATTATGAAGGATTATTACAGTTCGAATGTTTGTGTTTGTGAATATACAGAGAAGCCTTTGCACTGTAGGTGAACTGCAACTCCGTTAAGTTAGTCTTGTATTAGCTGGCCTGATTTTTATCTACCTACAAAAAGAAACCCTTTTTCGTTCAGTGTAAAATGTGTGCCTTAATAAATATAAGTGACTCATTTCCCAATGATTAATCCAAATAGAATTCTAGTCATATTGATATCACATGTCATCAGGCAGTCAAAGCAGTTGTTTTCTTTGCAAACGGCTGTAATTATGGCACTATATCACCATAATCTCAAAATGGTACATTACATCAGCATGTTCCTTTGTGAATACTATATTTGTTCATTTAAGATTATATTTCTAACTGTTGTATTAGGGCAGCAATAATAGAATCTCAATCCATGATTTTAGTATTGGTATAAAGGTGAAACAAGTTTGCTCCAGTGCTAACTTGGAACATGCCAACAGTCAGCCCCCTCCCCCCCACCACACGCACACAAACACACACACCACCTTCCCCCCCCGCCCCCCCCCCACCCCAAACCCCAGTATTATCTTTACTCTCTCACCTAGTTGCAATTGGACATTTTCCATCTCAAACCAGATGATTCTCTGTACGTGAAGGCATCATTCCTGTGCATCACAACAGAGTCTAGCATTAATGGCCTCTGGCAGTGGCTATCCTATGGAGGCATGTGGGTATTTTGGCTAAGATTGACTCAGAGGGATTGAAGGCCCTGCTTAGCAAGCCAGGACGATGATCCCTGGGGCTGAAGGCCATCCCCCAGTAAAAGCACAATGGAACAGTTGAAGTCACCAACCAGTCAATGTAGTCAGAAAATTCCCTTGTATCTGAATCCAGTTGAAGAAGTGCTTTGCTGGTATTAGGAGAAAGCTGAAGATGGGTGCTAAATACCACTTATTTTTCAATTTCTGATGAGACATGTGTTATGGTTCAGGTTAGAAACTCCAAAGTGTTTTATAAAGCCTGCCTGAATCATAAGATTTGCATTTTGAATTTGGCTAGGATAAGCATGAAATGTTTCACTTCAGGAATGATTCAAAACATCCACTATGGAGCTTTTATCAAACAAAGTTTATTTAAGAATAAAGTTAACAGGTATGGAAAGAAAATTAGCAAGAACTTTTATCAATACAAACAAGAAACAAAACAACCACTATAATTTATAGCCCTTAATGAATATACATAAGTTGTCCCAATCAAAACCAAAACCTCCCATAGACAATAGACCCTTTTCACAGGTTTAATGCTCAGACTAATGCTCCAATGACTAATGGAATTTGAGTCTGTTGGTTGAAGTCTGCAGTTCTCTGGATTCTCTCAATGGTTTGAAGACAAGACAGCTTCCCAAAGCACCAGAGAGGCTCCGGTCCAGCCCCCAACAACAACAGATTTTCACCCTTCAGCCAACAGAATTTTCAAAACAACAGGGAGGGAGGGAGCTTGCTGTCCCTTCTAAAACTCAACTCCAACCTGCAGCTCCAAACTGAAACTGAAAATGAAATCCCTGTCACCTGAACACAGGCTTTTTTCTTTCCCAACAATGACATCACTTAACACTGTGAGCATGAATTTTTAAAAAACTCTTAAAGGTACACTAACATCACACATGGCATAAATCTCAGTTGGGAATTACCTCAGTATCTGGGAACTGCCATCTGAAGTATTGTGCACACATTCTTTCATCATTCTAAGCTTTATATGGCACAGCAGAAGATGAAATTGGGAGGTCAGGAACATTAAAACAATCCAAGGTGAAATTACCTATGTTGATGGGGGATTTTTAGTGGAAGCAGCAACTACAGATGCTCATTCCTAATAACATTTTCTAACAACAATCCAGTTATCATAGATGGCATAATGACTACTTCATTCCACTATTTTTCATATTCTTAATATTGATTATTGAAATCTGGCAAAATTAATTGCATTGGTCAGTGTAAATTTGGTTCTGCTGGTAGCATTTTTGTCTGAGTCAGAAGCTTATGGGTACAAAACATGTTCAATTGCCAAACAGTTTTTTTAGAAATTAACTTCTTTATTTCCCTGCATGGGTCAAAACATGCTCTTATCAAGATGCAGGGACTGCTGGGGCTGGAAACATTTCTTCACTTCTGATGTTACACCTCATAAAAAATACAAAATGGAAGGACAGTGTGCACCAAATTATTGTGACATATTAAATTCTCTGTTAAAGTGAAAGAGTTCTGTACTTGGCATCAAGTATTCCTTAAGCATCACACTTCATTTGCAATTATCCATAACCTTATGACAATAAGTACATTCCTTACTTGAGGAGTGCAAACATTTTGATTAACAAGTGCTCGTCAGAGGATCCAAGAATTAAGAAGATAAGAACTAGGAGCAGGAGTAGGCCATCTGGTCCCTTGAGCCTGCTCCTCCATTCAATAAGATCATGGCTGATCTTTTTGTGGACTCAGCGCCACTTACCTGTCCACTCACCATAACCCTTAATTCTTTACTGTTCAAAAATGTATCTATCCCTGCCTCAAAAACACTCAATGAGGTAACCTCAACTGCTTCACTGGAATTCCACGGATTCACAGCCTTTGTGTGAAGAAGTTCCTCCTCAACTCAGTCCTAAATCTGCTCCCCCTAGTTCATAAAAACATAAGAACATAAGAAATAGGAGCAGGAGTAGGCCATCTAGCCCCTCAAGCCTACTCCGCCATTCAATAAGATCATGGCTGATCTGACAGTGGGTTCAGTTCCACTTACCCGCCCGCTCGCCATAACCCTTAATTCCCTTAATGGTTAAAAATCTATCTATCTGTGACTTAAACACATTTAACGAGGTAGCCTCTACTGCTTCATTGGGCAGAGAATTCCAAAGATTCACTACCCTCTGGGAGAAGAAGTTCCTCCTCAACTCTGGTTTCACCTGCCAGTGGAAACAACTTCCCTGCTTTGATCTTATCTATTCCCTTCATAATCTTTTATGTTTCTATCAGATCTCCCCTCATTCTTCTGAATTCCAATGAGTATAGCTCCAGCCTACTCAGTCTCTCCACATAAGCCAACCCTCTCAACTCCGGAATCACCTAGTGAATCTTCTCTGCACCCCCTCCAGTGCCAGTATATCCTTTCTCAAGTAAGGAGACCAAAACTGTACACAATACTCCAGGTGTGGCTTCACCAGCACATTATACAGCTGCAACATAACCTCGCTGTTTTTAAATTCCATCCCTCTATCAACAAAGGACAACATTCCATTTGCCTTCTTAATTACCTGCTGCACCTGAAAACCAACTCCTTGTGATTCTTGCACAAGGACACCCAGGTTCCTCTGTACGGCAGCATGCTGCAATTTTTTACCATTTAAATAATGGTCCATTTTGCTGTTATTCCTACCAAAATGGATGACCTCACATTTACCAACATTGTACTCCATCTGCCAGACCCTTGCCCACTTACTTAGACTATCTATATCCCTTTGCAGACTTTCAGCATCCTCTGCACACTTTGCTATGCCACTCTTCTTAGTGTCATGTGTACACTTGGTCCCCAACTCCAAATCATCTATGTAAATCGTAAACAATTGTGGTCCCAACACTGATCTCTGAGGCACATCACTAGTCACTGATCGCCAACCAGAAAAACACCCACTTACCCCCACTCTTTGCTTTCTGTTAGTTAACAAATCCTCTATCCATGCTAATACATTTCTGTAACATCGTGCACCTTTATCTTATGTAGCAGTGTTTGGTGCGGCACCTTGTCAAATGCCTTCTGAAAATCCAGATACACCACATCCACAGGTTCCCCATTGTCCACTGCGCATGTAATGTTCTCAAAGAATTCCACCAAATTCGTCAAACCTGACCTGCTCTTCATGAACCTATGCTGCGTCTTACCAATGGGACAATTTATATCCAGGTGTCTCGCTATTTCTTCCTTGATGATAGATTCAAGCATTTTCCCTACTACAGAAGTTAAGCTAACCAGCCTATAGTTACCCGCCTTTTTGTCTACCTCCTTTTTGAAACAGTGGCGTCACATTTGCTATTTTCCAATCTTCGGGAACCACCCCAGAGTCCAGTGAATTTTCGTAAATTACCACTAGTGCGTTTGCTATTTCCCCCGCCAACTCTTTTAGTACCCTGGGATACATTTCATCAGGGCCAGGAGACTTGTCTACCTTTAGTCCCATTAGCTTGCCCAACATTACTTCTTCCGTGATAATGATAGTTTCTAGGTCCTCACCTGCCATAGCCTTCCTGTCAATTTTTGGCATGTTATTTGTGTCTTCCACTGTGAAGACCGACACAAAATACCTGTTCAATGCTTCAGCTATTTTCTCATTTCCAGTTATTACATCCCCTTCTCATCCTCTAAAGGACCAATGTTTACTTTAGCCAATCTTTTTCATTTTATATATTTGAAGAAACTTTTGCTATCTGTTTTTATATTCTGAGTTAGTTTACTCTCATAATCCATCTTTCTTTTATTTATAGCTTTTCTCGTGGCTTTCTGTTAACCTTTAAAGATTTCCCAATTTTCTAGATTCCTACTAATCTTTGCCACTTTGTATGCATTTTCTTTCAATTTGGTACCCTTCTTTAGTTCCTTAGATATCCATGGTTATCCCTTTTTCTACAGTCCTTCCTTATCACTGGTATATACTTTTGCTGAGCACTGTGAACAATCACTTTAAAAGTCCTCTGCTGTTTCCCAATTGCAGCACTTCATAGGCAGATTGAAAAATACAATTTTTCTGAACTTCCCTTCAGCAATCTTTTAAAATTTACTTAAGTTATTCTCAATCTATTTAAATATAATTAATGTTTTCCATAATGATGCTGGTTATTTTACTTGGCCACATTAGGCCAGGATTTCCTTGCATAGGGAGCAGGTCTTAAATTTTTTATTTTGCTTATTCTATACAGCATACAGAGCCATTCTAAACCAGCCACTGAAGACTGTTAGAGAGATACTGGTTAACCAAACTGCCCACATATTGGCTTGTTACAGGAAGAATTGTGCCAGCCCCTCATCAGCTGGCCAGGTGAGTACATTAACCATCCTCAAACCAAATCAGAAGTGTATAATACAATACATTTATCTATTATCTAAGAAATGATGGATAGTTTTATTTTTAATTTTTTGCCAATTATAGTGGTACCTTTCCTAAATTTAAATTAAACAATGCCATTATTACTTTTTTCTCTGGTTTACTTTGGTTGCAGTGTAAATTATGATTGCAATTTGTCACAAAAACATTAACAAACAGTGTGAATATAAATATTGCAACCCAATGTGGCCATCAGATTAGCTTTGTCTGAAACCTGAGTATTTTTTTCAAGGGAAGATTTGATTTCATCCTAGAAATTCAAACCATGTTTTGTTCAGTTTAATTACTTGGAAAACCTAAATATCATGGACCTGAACCTCCACGGATAACAACTCCACTTCATCACTTCCGGAATGGTTATAGAGAGTCTGGGACCTTCCTTTTGATAACCTTACATCTTGCAACAGTTAAAGCCAATGTCAACAAAGTGAATGCAACCTCCTTTTATTTAGGTTTCTGGAAGTCTGCTGGAAATGATGCCCAAGAAGTGGGTGAGCGTCCGGTTCTTGACATGATCAGGGAGCAGAGAGGAAAGAAGCTAGTCAAATTTAAATCTAGTCTGGGAGTTAAAATATACCAGTCGTGAAATCTGGAGTAACACGTGTGACTTGCAATTTTGCCTGCTGGCTTTAAATCAACATCCACATGTCTCTTTGATTTTTGAGGAAGCACAAACTTTGCTGTCAGAATGAAGCTTGCTTATCTCCATCTGATCTGAAATCTAAAATATTCCATTCTTACACAAGTAGATCAACGGGCTTCTGACTGATGTTGAACGCCAAACTTAATTTTTGTTGAAGCTTAGAGCCAGATCTTCCTCTTTGAGCTGGGAATCACACGTTGGGAGGTTTTCCAATGTTGCAATCATACCTCCTGTAGAGTTGTCAAGCCCACACTATTTTCATCACAGGATATTGGAGACAGCCCAAACTCCAGACTATCACCACCCAAAGCAGCCCTGATGTCAGTAGGAGTTGGACAGATGCTAAGGTAGGCAGGTTAAAAGACCCACCTCCATTTACTGGAGCAATGGCCCAGTGCCATACATAAATGTTAGAGACCTTAGCCCATTTCCCTTGCACACCACTGCCCCCCTCCCCCAAAAATCCAGCCACCCCCATCAACCTGCATGCCTCATCAAGACCCCCATGCTTTCCTCCATAATCTCCTTGGCCCTTCAAAGCCCCCCATCCATTCACTTGAGTATACACTGTGTACAAAACTTATGAGCCCTATAATAACACTAGAAAACCTTTTAGATGCGCATGAAACTGTCAAAATAAATGAACGACCATTCAACAATTACTTCAAAAAACCTTTATTCATGAACAATTAATGAAACACACAGCATTTCAAACTCCACTTTAAAAAGCATTAATTTTTTTATAAGACTATCAAAATAAATAAATGGGCACTCAAAAACGTCTTCAGAAAAATATAATCCTCTTAGAAGCTCATAACTGTCAACCAAAACAAAGCCCACAGTCCCCTTGGTAGTTATATCTACAAATACTGCTGACCTCAGTCCATTATTTGTGTTTGGAGCTCAACAAGCATTCCTAATGAGCACGATTATTCCACCCTGCTGTGCTGGTCAATTAGAGTAGCGGGGCGGGAAATTTAAACGGGAGGCCAAAAACTCTCATTGTGCCCAGTGTTGGGCCATTTGCAATCCTCCCAGCCAACATTTGACGACATAATCAACTTTTTGCCTGGGAAGAGCACGAGGCTGATTTAAATATGCATTAGTTAATTTTAATATCATTGGTGAGCCTGGGACGTAATAGTCTGGGCTCACTTACCTTTCCGACCTCGCCGGTGGAGGTCCTCACCAGTGAGGATCACAGTTGGTCCCCACCAACGCGGACTGGATGTAATGGCCTTGCCAGTGGGACCGGAGGCCATTGAAACCCCCCGGGTGGGCAGTGATAACCTGGCACTGCCAGCCTGGCATCCTGGTACTGCCAGCCTTGCACTCTGGCAGTGCCCAGCAGGCACCCTTGTACTGCCCACCAGGTAGTGCCTGAGGGGGCAGGGCCTCACGTTGGAGGGATCTGATGGGGGCAGAGCCAGATGGAGGTGGAGCCAGACAAGGAGGAGGGGGGAGGTCAGTAGGAGGGAAGGCTAGGAGGGAACCCTGCATTGGGGGTGGGGGCTGGTGGTGGGGCCGTCGATCGGGGGTTGAGGCCGCTGGTTGGGAGAGGGTTTTGTGGGGAACGTGGCGACTGAGGGGGGGCCTGTGGGGCGGGTGGCGATTGGGGAAGGGGAGTCCATAGGGTGGAGTTGATGGGGGCAATGTCCGGGGGACAGGGATGGAATTGACCGATCTCCCATATACTTTGTACGTGGTATATAGGAGATCAGGACATGTGCCTAACCATCTGCAGCTGGCTTCCCCAGCAAGCTTAGGCTCAGCCCCCCCACCCCTTTACTGGTGTGAAACTCTTGACTGCCAAAAGATTTGACTGAGTGTGGGAAAATTGCCTGTGGTAACTCACTGGAAAAACCAAAGTGAAACACTCCGGTTTTCAGACTTTTGTGACACTTAGAATTTTTGGGGGAAAATTCCGCCAAATGTGTTTGCATTGCATAACCATGTCAACAAAACCCCAGAGCTGAATACATATAAGCCTTTAAAAGAATGGAACAGACTGCCATCTTTTCCCCTTTTTCAAAAGCTGAAAACGTGGCTGACCTGTCAATCAAAGATAAAAATCCAGGCACAAGGTTGAATTGACCCATAAAATTGAATCTCAATGCTATTCAATGCAGAAAAGCATTTTGTCCATGAGATAAATTACTCTAATGCATTTGAATACTTTCACAATGCTGATCAAGTTAATCGTTACCTATGATTTAATATCAAAGCCAGATCATCAATCTCTGCATTTCTGATTTATGTAGTCTATCAAAGTGCAAATGTCATACCTTAAGCAGTGTGTGCGTAAGGATGCCCAATAACCAAAAACAAAATACTGCAGATGCTGAAAATCATAGAATCCCTACAGTGCAGAAGGAGGCCGTTTGGTCAATCAGGTTTGCACTGACTCTTACCCAGGTCCTATCCCCATAACCCCACACATTTACCATGGCTAATCCCCCTAACATACACATATTGGGACACTAAGAGGCAATTTAGCATGGCCAACCTACCTAACCTGCACATCTTTGGACTGTGGGAGGAAACCGGAGCACCCAGAGGAAACCCACACAGACATAGGGAGGACGTGCAAACTCCACACACACAGTGACCCAAGGCCAGAATTAACCTGGATCCCTGGCACTGTGAGGCAGTAATGCTAACCACTGTGCCACCCATAAAATCTGAAATAAAAGCATAACTGGTCAAACAGCATGTAATTATCACATGAGAAATTGTCAACAATTTTTAAAACTTGCCCTGGATGATGTCCACCTTTTGGTCGGGATGGTAATTGGAACTTCCTCTAGCAGCTATTCCAACTGCTTAAAACACTTAACCACTTGCATTTAGCACAGAAGTTTTCATGTAACTTATTTGACGGGGGAAACATTATGAATTCAACTTCCTTATTAAGCATAAAAGCAGACAATGCTGAAAATATTCAGCAGGTCTGGCAGTCACTGCAGACATAAAACGTTGGGCTGGATTTTACATACCCCTGTAAGGTATGTTTTTGGTGTTGGAGATGGGGTGGGTGAAGCATTGCAGTAAAATAGATTGGGTTCCTACACCACCAAGTTGGCATTCAACCAAATGCTCACCTCCATATCGTGATATGTGGGCAGGTGCCCAAATTAGCAGCCTGCCCGCCATGTTTACAAAAAATAATAAAGGTCAATTGAGCTTGCCCATTGACCCCAATAATAGGTTGCCCACACCATAATACAGTCTGCATGGGCAAGTGGGTGGGAGTAAGCAGATCTTTTTTTTTCAGAGATTTTTAAAATGGCAGGAAGGAAATGGGGACTACCTTTGGGAGGTGCTCTTTTTGCATCGGGGCAATGCCCAAAGATATACATTCCTTCCTTCCTACCTGCTTGCTCTCCAAACTTAAACCCCCCTCACCTCCATCATCTAAAATGCAGCCTGTTAACTCTGTTTCTCTCTCACTCTCTCTCGATACTGCCCAACTTGCCCAACTCTCGATACTGCCCAACTTTAATATTTGCAACATCTTCTGTTTTTTATTTCAGATTTTGCTTTTGGTTATCCTTATGCACACAATGCTCATGGGACTTTGATAGCGTACATAAAACAGAAGAGTTGTCAATGACAGGCAGGTCTTTCCCTATGCAACTCAATCCTGTTCCGAAGAAGAATCATATTGAACTCAAAACTTTAACTCTGTTCCTCCCTCCACAGATGCTGCCAGGCCTGCTGAGGTTTTCTAAGAATTTCTACCTGTATTATTTTAGCACTTAAATAGACGGAGGTTACAGAATTTTTAAGGAATGATCCACATACCAAATGTTTTTATCTTGGATCTTGGAATAAGATTTTCTTTGGTTGTACTCACCCTGTTGCATCAACTTGCAAACAAATGTGGTTCATGCAAAATTATGGTAATGGCAAATGTGAAGATGAGAAACAGCTGAGAAACTGTAACTGCAGCAAATGGATTTAATTATTTTTGTTTGTAAAATAATCTTGTAGTCTACCAAAGTAAACTTAACTCATTTGTCTTGTTTTTCATCTGCAAAAAAAATGCTGTGATGATTTTAGGTGAACCCTTGCAAAGCTCTATCCTTATAAGGGCACATAATTGGTAACTTATGCAGGGTGTTGGAACTGCAGTTGTCCTGTTCCATATACAGAATGATTAGTTTAACATTGGAAGGAAGATGAATATGGACCGTAGAAATATGATCTTAAAACTAACATGCTTACGTCAGCTGAAATAATCAAAAGGGACAACCTTGCGCATTCCACTATTGATGAGCTTTGATTGAAATGTTATATTACATTGGATTAATCTTTACTGATTGCTTAAGGAGTTTATAAGAACAAAGCTTTACAAAATAATGTTTTAAATCCTATTGAACAAGGCAGAATAAATGTCATCTTGGGAGTTGGCTTGCTGCCAACATATTTACTTGCTAAAGTAATGTGTAATATAACTGATTTTAATCAGCAGATAAGATAATCCATAGGATATTATAAATAAACCCAGGGCTGTATTTTCATTCAGAACCCCGGCACCTGGGTGAATTTCAGATCTTGACCCCGTGCTGCATCTTTAAATGCAGATGGCCTAATTGTCCAGGAAGCAAGCAGGAGGCGGGACTTGTCTGCCTGGTGCCAGTGGAAAAGGCAGGTGGGAGACATTCTGGGGGCTTCCGCTGCCTTTCTGATTTGACCAGGCATCTGCTCAGAGGTGAAGAATGAGGTGAACAGTGGTCCTGCACGACAACATAAGAGCCAGTGCTTTTCTGGCACTTGTAGGATCCATGGATTCCTCTCAAAACCATCTCCAAAGCACGACAGCTGTGCAGTGATGTGCACAAGCCAGTTTGGGCTCACCAGGAAAAATTGTCAAAATTTAATTCCATTTTGGGCAGATTCCTTAACCAGCTCCTCTTGGAGCTTAAAGGGTTGTTAATTGGAAGCAAGGGGCTTCCATGCTCTTTCCTCACTGGTTGCCTATTGAAAATTTAGAACTGTCCTAGAGGCCAAGCAAGACCTCAGGGAGCACAATTTTCAAAGCCCGCCTGCACCTTGACCATGTGCCCGTTGAAAATCCAAGCCCAGTTTTTAGCATTTATATACACTTAACAAATCAACAGATTCTACATAGGCTATCAAAAGCAATGGCTGGGATTTTGTCAAGGACAGCAGTGGTCCCAATGACAGACCAAAAAACTGGGAGTAACCCCACTTCAGCCATTTAAGGCATCCATGACTAGATGTTAAGTCCTTCTTGAGCTGCTTTGGGGCTCCCATCCCTGTAAGTGATATTGAGGTCCTCCTCCAAGAACTGCCAGCCTATCAGAGGACTGGCAGCTCTTCAAAGAACAAAGAACAATACAGCACAGGAACAGGCCCTTCGGCCCTCCAAGCCCGCGCCGCTCCCCGGTCCAGGATTGAATCCTGAATCCAGGATCCCCGCCCAATTTTCCAGCCTATCTACATCCTAATATCCTATCCACCGAGCTGTCCCTCACAGCTACGATGCTTTGTTCATCACAACCTATTAACTCACCCCCACCCCCCCATTCCAGACCATGTGATCTCCAGGGAGAGGCGAAAACCCAGAGTGAAAACCCCAGGGCCAATATGGGGAAAAAGAAAATCTGGGAAATTCCTCTCCGACCCCCTGAGGCGATCGAAACGAGTCCAGGAGATCACACTGGCCCTGATCAGAAAATGCTTCCCAACCCTAGTCATTTCCACTTCTGCTTTACGAACACCATCTGAATTCCCTGCCCCCGAGACAGGTTCCCAACTATCCGCAGTCTCGCTCTGTACTGGCACCAGCAAGATGATCATAGAATGAAGCCTTGAAACGAGAAACAAAGAACAATTAGCCCGCGCCGCTCCCTGGTCCAAACTAGACCACTCTTTTGTATCCCTCCATTCCCACTCCGTTCATATAGCTGTCTAGATAAGTCTTAAACGTTCCCAGTGTGTCCGCCTCCACCACCTTGCCCGGCAACACATTCCAGGCCCCCACCACCCTCTGTGTAAAATATGTCCTTCTGATATCTGTGTTAAACCTCCCCCCCCTTCACCTTGAACCTATGACCCCTCGTGAACGTCACCACCGACCCGGGGAAAAGCTTCCCACCGTTCACCCTATCTATGCCTTTCATAATTTTATACACCTCTATTAAGTCTCCCCTCATCCTCCATCTTTCCAAGGAGAACAACCCCAGTTTCCCCAATCTCTCCTCATAACCAAGCCCCTCCATACCAGGCAACATCCTGGTAAACCTCTTCTGTACTCTCTCCAAAGCCTCCACGTCCTTCTGGTAGTGTGGCGACCAGAACTGGACGCAGTATTCCAAATGCGGCCGAACCAACGTTCTATACATCTGCAACATCAGACCCCAACTTTTATACTCTATGCCCCGTCCTATAAAGGCAAGCATGCCATATGCCTTCTTCACCACCTTCTCCACCTGTGACGTCACCTTCAAAGATCTGTGGACTTGCACACCCAGGTCCCTCTGCGTCTCTACACCCTTTATGGTTCTTCCATTTATCGTGTAGCTCCTCCCTACATTATTCCCACCAAAATGCATCACTTCGCATTTATCAGGATTGAACTCCATCTGCCATTTCTTTGCCCAAATTTCCAGCCTATCTATATCCTTCTGTAGCCTCTGACAATGTTCCTCACTATCTGCAAGTCCTGCCAGTTTTGTGTCGTCCGCAAACTTACTGATCACCCCAGTTACTCCTTCTTCCAGATCATTTATATAAATCACTAAATCAGTCCCAGCAATGCCACTGGGGGCACTGGGGGGTGGGGGTGGGGGGGTAGCTGGGGAACCCTCTGTGGCCTACAGAGAGCCCGATCAGGGGCAACCCCACTCCTCCCCACCAAGTCCGAGCCTGCAGAAAGACCGAAAGGCCCACAAGCCACTGTGGGGAGAGGCTTTTACTTAGCTGCTTAAGTGAATCAATTGACCTTTGGGCTGGAGTGCCGATTATGGCCACCTTCACTGTTGGTAAAACGCCATGGCAGCAAGAAGGTGACAGACCTGTCCTACCTCCCTATTTTTCACACTCCCACCACCCCCTGACACACCCCACCATCTTCGATCCCATTCTTGCAAACCACATAAATCCAGTCAGTGTTTCACAATTACACTGAAGTACTCATTAAAATCTTGCAACAAGAAATTACATTTTCTACTTAAGACTCTTTTAACACAAAAGCACTACTAACCAATAATTACTGTATGCAATTTAATTGTTTTTTGTCAATTACCTGTAAACTTCCAAGTATGTTATTGAGCTGAGTTACTTCTCCAATTTTTCTAGAGAATTCAATTCATTTGGAATTTATAGTAGTTTCAGTTAACTAATTTAAAGCTGAAACATGCTAATCACCATGTGAACGCACCCTTGACATTTCAAAATGATGTATTTTTGCATAAAGTAAAATGATAGAGTAGCAGGCACTGCAAACATTTGCCAAGTTAATCTACTGCAGCTTTAATCTCAGGGCAAAAATGCCAAAACCAGAAAAAGTTAAGCTTGGACATCTAATAAGTTTCTTGGTACCACTCTGTAATGTGGCTGTCCATAGATAAGGATATTTTGTAATTGGTAGTGATGACTCAAATTGCAACACCAGTCACAACAATGTTCTTAAATGTGTAGCTCAAAAATGCAAGTACACACACGCACATCATTCAGTACGCTTAGTGAAAATCAGCTTTAGAGGAATTTGCATGTACTATATTCTAGAATCTGTTTTTATCAATTTGAAGAAGTTCCCACCTTAACTGAGAGATGATTTTTAGAGCTAGCAGGTAGAGAGGACCAAAGAACCAATTCCACTTAGCTTACTGTTTTTAAGAAGGGAATGACGCGCTGGGTGTTTTGCCAGCTGTACTGTTACAAAAGTGTTTCAGGGAATCAGTCGCCATTTTTTAGGTGTGTAAGAGGGATAGTTGAAATCACAAACAAAAGTAGCCACCAGGAATCCAAATTCATCTGAACTGCAGTCTTCAGCTTGAACTGGATCTGGGCCAATTAAATGTTCTGGGAATGGTTGAGTTCAGAATGTTCCAAGCTCGTGCCTGATTCAACAGAGCCAGCAGCCAAAATCCAAAGCTCATTTTTCACTTGAAACAGAGTATAACTGAATCCTCATAATGAACCTGCTAATTTTTCTGTAGCTCAAGCAGAGCAGAATGAATTAGTAATTAGCATCTACCCATAGATGGCTTGTTAGCTTAAACAACAGGCTGATTAGCAAATATTAATGCACCTCAACAAGAGTAACAGAATTTTTTGCCAATTGCAAACATGCTAATTAATACTTCATCTACTTTGCAGAGTGTCTCCAGCAACTCAGAACACCATTGCAGATAGTTTTAGTAAATTTATTAAAATGAGACCAGTATTTCTTTTTGGACAGCAGTGGCAATTGTTATAACTCTTGTTTTTTATCAGCTGACTTTGCTGGTGAATTTGGCTTTGTTGACCTCCAGAAATCATCTTCTAATATCCGAGAAGATCCTAGCCAAATAGGCAAAGTCATGAATGCAGCTGTACACTAACTGAATTCGTCAATCTGACACATATGTAGTTATCCATTGTTACTGAAATCAACATTGGAGTTTTAAGAACAGAAATATGGTATTCAGCACTTCAAGCCAGCTCCATCATCCAGTTAGATCATGGCTGATCTGCTCAGTATCCTTTGATACCCTTATCTAACAAAGAACCTCGCTTTCACAGTCTTAAAAGCTGCAGTTGTCCTAACGTCCAAGCTTTATATGGGGGAGAGCATTCTACACACTGCCTTTTTTGTGAAGGAGTGCTTCCTGAGTTTACTTCTGTGAACTAGCTCTGATATCGCTCTTGATGTCCCCACCAAAGGAAATAGTTTCTCCGTCTACCACAGAAGGTTTAGAACAGTAAGGACAAGGAACAGTCACACATAAAAATACCTAAATAGAGGAGGGCTAACTCCAGTATGTTGAAAAGGGATCTGGCCTAAAAACAGAAAATGCTGGATAAACTCAGCAGGTCTGGCAGCATCAGTGGAGAGAAACAGAATTAACATTTGGATCCAAGTGATCCTTGATTGAAGAAAAGCAGAAATTCCAAAATTATATATTTGGAAAGGGAACAGAGAAGATGGGACAAAATATAAGACCAGAGTCTATTCATTCATTAGAATAGATGAAGACAGCACTATTATGGAGTTTAAATGAATTTCTTTCATTGAACAGAACATAAAATGCAATCATTATGAAAGCGAAAAGCTAGAGCGAGAGATCACTTCTGCCAGTCCTGTACTGATCAAAACAGAACTCAAAAACAATGTTGAACTGAAAACATAGAGCTGAAACTACAATATATGTGATTTGTTATCTTGTTATCGAAATTGTTTGGCACATGCTGTCTCTGACTTGGAGAAACCAGCCTCGCAGATGTAGTTTATGAAAAACTTTGTTTGGCTTATGAAAAGCCTGTTTTGCTTGCATTGTACTTTTCAAAAATGCAGTCAATTTCTAGCTAACCCAGCACGCCTTCTGAGTTTTAAAATGTAGTCAAGTAGAGTTGGTTAACCCCTACAATATAGCATATAAATGTAATCACATAGGCAGAAATATCTTGAAATGAAGTCTTTGCGCAAATGAAGCAAACCACACACAGACTCAACAGATAGCTTGGGGAAAAAGGAGATATTGACAGATTTGTCACGGACATGAGACAAAGGAGAGTGTTAATAGTGCCATTGAGGGATGAAGCATGCTAATAGTGGTAAACAGTACGATAGCAGAATGTTTTAATGGGAGCAACTGAACAGCCAGGGCAGGTGACCAAGTAAGAGGGAGGGGAGTGGGACTGTTTTGGGGCAGGCCAGGGAGCTGAATAACAACTGACAGCAAGCTACAAAAAGCGTGGTGGGGTCGGGTTAAGATGGAAGGGAATATTTACTATCTAGAATTGTTGAACTCTATGTTGAAACCAGAAGGTTGTAACATACCTAATCGGAATATGAGATATTGTTCTTCCAGTTTGCGTTGGGTATCACTGGAGCATTGCAGCAGGCCTAGGACAAACATGTGGGCATGTGAACTAGGCAGATTGGAATCAGAAATTGGTAGGCAAAAAATTAAATCAATGGTCTTTAAAGAAGGGGTGGTTCAGCTATAGAGTATATACTACAGGGTGACATAGTGGCACTGTGGTTAGCACTGCTGCCTCACAGCGCCAGGGACCCAGATTCGATACCCAGCTTGGGTCACTGTCTGTGCGGAGTCAGTAAGTTCTCCCCGTATCTGTGTGGGTTTCCTCCGGGTGCTCCAGTTTCCTCCCACAGTCCGAAAGATGTGTTGGTTAGGTGCATTGGCCATGCTAAATTCTCTCAGTATACCCGAACAGGCGCTGAAGTGTGGCGACTAGGGCATTTTTACAGTAACTTCATTGCAGTGTTAATGTAAGCCTACTTGTGACTAATAAATAAACTTCATATACTTTTCCACCTGGAGGAAAGGAAGGTCTTGCAAAGCTACAGTTCCCTGAATATCAAATAATTCAGAAATCAAAATGAGACAGGAAAAGGAGGTTAATGTCAATGTAAGGTACCTAATGGAGGAAAGAACCAAGCTGAATAGAGAAAGTAGAGAGTAGGTTGAAGGAAGGACAAAAAGAGAGAATGAGAATAGATTAGCACCAACAGTTAGCATGCAGGTACAGCAATTGATCCGGAATGTGGTTGTTTACTGAAAGGGGAATGGAATATAAAAGTTGGGATATTTTGCTACAGTTATATATGGAATTGGTGAGACCACATGTAGAATACGGTGTAGAAGTTGGTCTCCTTAAAAGGACAAAATTGAAATTGAAGCAGTTCAGAGAAGGTTGACTTGACTGATTCCTGGGAGGAGGGAGTTATCTTATGAGGAAAGGTTGGATTTGTATCTATTGGAGTTCAGAAGAACGAGTGTTATCTTATTGAAACATATAAAATCCCGAACTCAACAGGGTGGATGCTGAGGAGATATTTCCTCTTGTAGTAGAGTCTTGAACAAGGGGACATAGTTTAGAAATAAGGGATCTCCCATGTATAACAGAGATGAGGAAATTTTTTTTTGTCTGAGGAAGATCGTGAGTTTATAAAATTATTTTCGCTGGAGAGTGGTGGAGGCAGGGTCATTGAATATTTTTTAAGGCGAGGGTAGATAAGTTCTTAATTGACAAAAGAGTCGAATGGTATAGAGGTAGGAAGGAAAGTGGAGTTGAGGCCACAATCAGATCAGCTATGATCTTATTAAATGAATTGTGGTTATGGATTTGCATGAAGGCTATGAGGAGCTATTGGGGGTGGGTGCGGGACATGCATTGGGATATTTGGGCTTGGGAATTGGGTTGGAGGTGTGAGGGCCAGAAGGGTCCATGTTTAAGAAAACAACTAGAATGAAGTCCCAGGCAATTGAGGCAGGCCTTTTAAATTGCCTGCCTCAGCATTCGACAGCCACTGTGGGTGCCTCCAATCTGTTTCCAGCTCCACCACTCCGCACTCACCCCCAGGAATGATGATCCTGTCATTCGGGGTACTTTTTCCTGAGGTGAGTACACAAGCCAGGTAATTTTCCGGCATCTGCTACCCAACTTGGGAGCAAAAAAAGTCCAGGCTGACAATTCTGCTGAGGCCAAAACAATGTTCATAAATGTTTAGTTTAACTTCCTCACTCATGTACTTTATGCATCCATTATTAAAGCAAGGGATTGCATATCACCTCATAACAGCCTTCCCAATCTGTGCTACCACTTTGAAAGATTTGTGTATTTGTACCCCCAAGTCTCTCTCTTCCTGAACCCACCTTAAAATTGTATCATTTAGTTTATCAGTGGTACTGCTGACATTGAAGAGCTGGCAGTTCTTGGGGCTAGGACACCTGCCATGCAGGATCCTGACACTGACTAGCTAGGTGCCTAGCTAAAAACCTGAAGCAGAGAGAAAAAATAATAAAGGTGATCGGCAAAGAGCAGGGAAGGTGGAACTAGTCTAATACTTAGTCTCCCAAAGAATGAGCACAGGTATAATGGGCCAAGAGACAGCCTGTGTTGTATTATTCTCTAGTTCTCTGATGGCAGTGCAAGCCATGTTTATGAAACCTGTTCCCATAATTTAACCCTCTAAACCCAGGGAATCATTCCAGTGAATCTGCACTGCACCCCTTGGAAGGCTAATACATTTTTCCTGAGGTGCAGCACCCAAAACTGAATGCAGTACTCCACATGGGGTCTGATAAAGGCTTTTACAAATGAGGCATCGCTTCATTCCCTTTGTATTTCAGCCCTAATAAGATAAAGACCAGCGGAGCCTTTTTGCTTTATTTTGCAGTGTAGAACAGTCAGAACCAAAGTATGGAAACAGGATTATTTATTCTATTAGAAGTGGTTCTGTAACTTAAACATTACAGCAGACCAACATTGAGGCATTTGAAAATGAGTAACAAAATACTGTATCCAACAAGTGTGTAGCCCCGCAGCACTCTTAAATCTAAAACTTCTCTACAGCCAACAATTCACTCCAACTGAATTATTGATGACCAGTGGGGGGGGAAAGGATCATACAGCAAAATGTTCTGCAGCTGGGAGGAGGAATCTGTGAACTCAACATTCCCGTTACCAGCAGCAGTGCCAATTTTGTCTAATACATAGGATGTGTGGCTCATGGACAAATTGAACAGTATCAAATGCCAGGGAAAGTTTCCTATCTACTGAACTGGCTGTAAAATGTCAAAACTCACTCAAATTTCAGTTGTGATGAGGAAGGTTTTTAATGAATGTTTACTGAATTATTAGCACATCAGCTACTAAAATTAGTGGTAGTTTTAAAAAAAAATGTTTCATAGGCTCCTCCTGCGGCCTACTGGGCTAGGCCACTGAGCGGGTAAGCCACAAGCCTACAGTAATGCTCTAGGATCTCCAGCTCGAATCCCACCATGGTAGATGGTAAAACAACCATGAAGAGTTTTAAGACTATAATCCAGTCAAGTGGTTTCATTTAATGTCCTAAATCGTGAAAGAAACTCAAGTGGCTTAGAAACATTTTTCAAACATCTCGTTTGGATTCCAACTTTGCAAACTCAGCCAAGAAGCTCAGAAAGTTTGGAAATGTTTTTGGAACACCCAGCTCGGATTCAATTCCTTTTGACATGCATTATTATTTGCAATAAAGTGTACACTGTTTATGATGGTTCGCTGAGTCTATTTGAAGTGCACCATTTCAAATGGAGCAGAATTGCTGCCAGTTAATTACATTCTATTGAGCTGAGCACAGCCGATACATCTTAGTGTCACATCACAAGTTAAAGTCTTCACAAGTGCTGACAGATTATGCTGCTGCTTAACTGATTGACCAGGTTGCATTTCACCAGATATTTTGTACCACCAAATGGCACGGTGGCACAGTGGTTAGCACTGTCGCCTTACAGTGCCAGGGACCCGGGTTCTATTCTCGGTTTGGGTCACTGTCAGTGTGGAATTTGCACCTTCTCCCTGTGTCTGCGTGGTTTCCTCTGGGTGCTCCGGTTCCCTCCCACAGTCCAAAGATGTGTGGGTTAGGTGGATTGTCCATGCTAAATTACCCCTTAGTGTCAGGGGTACTAGCTAAGGTAACCGCATGGGGTTATGGGGGTAGGGCGTGGGCAGGATTGTGGTCAGTGGAGACTTGATGGGCTGAATGGCCTCCTTCTGCAGTGTCAGATTCCATGATTCCATAAGAAGTGCATTTACAACTGTAATTCATTAGCATTAGTGTAGCGATTGACTTTATTTCAGAATTTCCTTCATCTATTTCATAATGTAATTTCAATCATTCACAGAATGTGAGTGTTGTTGGCATTGCCAACATTCATTGCCCTTTCCTAACTGCCCTTGAGAAGCTGGTGATGAGCTGCCTTCCAGAGTCACTGTAGTCTGTGTGCTGTAGGTGCTCTCGCAACACTGTTAGCTAGGGAGCCTTGGGATATGGACCCAGTTACCAGTTGATGGTAATACTATTGAATGTCGAGATTAGGTGGTTAGATTGGTGGAGATGCTAATTACCTTGTACTTCAGTGGCACTAAGGTTACTTGCCACCTATCAGTCCTAGCCTAATGGTTGTCCAGGCCTTGCTACATACAGGCACAGACTGCTTCATTATCTGAGGAGTTGCAAATGATACTGAATACTGTGCAATCATCAAACATCCCTGCATCTTATCTTATGCTGGAAGGAAAGTCAAAGTTTAAAGTTAAAGTTTTAAAGTTAGACTTTATTTATTAGTGTCACAAGTAAGGCTTACATTAACACTTCAATGACGTTGCTGTGAAATTCCCCTGACAAAGCAAATGAAAATGATTGGGCCTAGGGCATTTTAAAAGAATTCCAGTAGTGATGTCCTAGAGCTGAGATGATTGGCCTCCAACAACCACAGCTTTCTTCTTTTGTGCTAGACATGACTCTATGTGATGAATTTTACTCCTGCTTACCACTGCCTTCAATTGTACCATGGCTGCTTGATGTCACGCTCAGTCAAATTGTACCTTGCCAGTAAGGGCAGTCACTCTCACTTCACCCCTGAAATCCAGCTGCAATTCCTATCTTTGAACAAAAGCTGTTAGAAATGGTTCTGGCTGAAACAAAACTGGACATCAGTGACCAAATTATTGATAAATGCTGTTTGAAAGCACTACCAATGACCCCCTTCCATCAGTTTCCTGATGGGAGTATGACCGGGCAACTGGCTTGACTCGATTTGTTCTTTGTGATCAGGGCATATCTGGATCATTTTCTATTTTCAGGCTACATGCCAGTGTTGTCACTGTATTTAAATGGCTTGGACAGAGCAACAGCAAGTTCTGGAGCACAAGTCTTCAGAGTTACATTCAGGATGTTGTCTGGGCCCATAGCCTTTGCTGTATCAAGTGCACTCTGGAGTTTCTTGATATGATGTGGAGTGAATTGAGTCAGCTATATTGGCATTTGTGATGGTGAGGACCTCGGAAGGAGATTTAAGTAGATCATCCACTTGGCACATCTGGTCGGAGGTGATTGAAAACGCTTCAGTCTTGCATTTTGCGTTCACATGCTGCACTTGGCTGTCATTGAGGATGGAAATGTTCATGGAGCTTCCTCCTCATCCTTTAAGTTAGTAAATTGCCCACTATCATACATGACTGGATGTGAAGAGACAACAATGATTGATTGTGATATGTTTATTGTGGAATTGCTTAGTTGTGACGATTTAATTGCTGCTTTTGCTGTTCAGCATGCATGTTTTAGTTTCTGCAGCCTGCCAGCTCATTTTTTTAGATATGCCTCACACCCCTATTCCTAGTATTATGCCCTTAGGCACTCCTCATTGAGCCAGAGTTTGTCTCTGGCTTGATGGTAATGGTAGGGTGAGTGAAGTGCCAGACCATGACATTACATAGTGTGGTAGAATACAATTCTGCTGCTGCTTTGACCCAAAGTGCCTCATGAATGCCCAGTTTTGAGCTGTCAGATCTGTTCTGAATTTATTCCATTTTAAGTGTTTACATAGTATTCTGGCTGCCCCCTGATAACTGAGAAAATAAATCTATATTTTGATGGTTGCTGGCAATGGTTTTTGTCCAGTTTCATTGAAATAACTTATCATCTCCATTATTGGACAGATAGATTGAAACCTGTCTCCTCAATTTGAAGATTGTCTCCACCAGGACTGTCTCATAACTGCCATGGACAGATCCATTTGTGACAGGTAGATTGGTGAGGGCGAGGTCAAGTCGAGTTTTCCTTCTTGTTGGTTCTCTCACTACCCACCCCAGTCTGGCAGATCCTCCAGGATTTAGCCAGATCTGTCCGTAGTGGTGCTACTGAACCACACCTAATAATGGACACCCAAAGTAATTCTGTGTCCTTACTACCTTCAATGTTTCTCTCAAGTAGTATTTAACGTGATAGTGTACCAAAACATCAGTTGAGGGAAGGCCGTGGGTGATAATCAGTAGCAGGTTCCTTGCCCATGGTTGGCCTGATACCATGAGTTTCATGGACTCTGAAGTCAGAGCTGTGGACTCTCGGGCCTCTCCCTTTGTTTATACCCCACCATGCCGGCACCTCTAATGGTTCTGACCTACTGGTAAAACAGGACATTTCCAAGGATGGTTGTGACAGAGTTTGGGACATTGGCTGTAACATGTAGTTCTGAGAGTGCGACTGAGTCAGACTGTTGCTTGATTTGTCTGAGGGACGACTCCCCCAATTTTGGCACAAATCCCCACATGTTAGTGAGGAGGACTTTGCAGATTTGACTAGGAGTGTGTGTTCCTTTGACATAGAATCAGATAATCCCTACAGTGCAGAAGGAGGCCATTTGGCCCATTGAGTCTGCACCGACCACAATCCCACGTAGCCCTACATATTTATCCTGCTAGTCCCCCTAACACCAAGGGGCAATTTACCATGGTCAATCAACATCTTTGGACTGTGGGAGGAAACCGGAGTACCTGGAGGAAACCCATGCAGGCACGGTGAGAATGTGCAAACTCCACACAGACAGTCACTCGAGGCTGGAATTGAACCCGTGTCCCTGGCGCTGTGAGGCAGTAGTGCTAACCACTGTGTCGCCGTGCCATGTCTGCGGTGTCTCATGTCCACTGGTTTTATTCTTCTTGTGGTTTGACACAACTTAGTGGTTTACTCGGCAATTTCAGAGAGCAGCTAACGGTCAACTACATTGTTGTGCATCTGATGTCACCTGTAGGGATAAGATCAGCAAGTTTCCTTCTAAGAGGCATTAGTGAACAGGATGGGTTTTTCCAATTGGTGGGTAGTTTCATAATCACTATTACTGATACCAGCTTTTATTCCAGATTGATTCCAGCTGCCCAGGTGAAATTTGAATTCATGGGCAAGATTTTAATTCTGTCAAAACCCACCCAGTTGCAGAGAGTTAAAATCAGACCGATGTCTCTGGCCTCCGGAGCACTAGTTCAGTCACATGACCACTCGGCTACTGTAGTTAATTTTCTTAGGCCCAGTGTTATACAAATGTAATACGTTTGTTTATGCCTATGTTTTATTGCATGCAACACATGTAGGGTCTTAACCTTTGTGCATTTTATTGTTAGAAGCGCTGTTTGTCTAGTTATACAACACAACAGAATGTTGAAATTTTATATTGAAAAACGGCATCCGTAAACAGTATGGTATTGTTGAGCGTTTATGTTGTATTCTGGCTGACACCTCTGCATTTGAGAAAATATATCTATACTTTGGTAGCCCAAAATGAACATTGGATTTTGTTCAGCTTCATTAAAACAATCTATCATCTCCCCTAATGGACAGATAGATTGAAACCTTAAATGGGGATAGCCAGACATGAAGGCGCTTTTCAGATTTCCTGCCCTTGATCCACAGTATGTCAGCTGACTGCTTTGAAATCATGTACTGGATTGTGTTGGACAGACTTCAAAACACTATCATTACTAATGCAGAACATTTAAAAACACAATTGGCAAGCAGAGATCATGTTATTTCTCATATAGAATGTACAGATACATTAATCTCACACTGTGAGGCAATTTTCACTTGATTAAGCAGAAATAAAAGCCTGTCCTGTTGTGTGTATAGGATGCTTGTTATTAGTGAAGCATGTTTTTGCTTTGTCCGCCAGCTCATCCTGCCGGAGGCCATGAAGTTGCTGCCAGTCTACATGAACTGTCTCTTGAAGAGTTACGTTTTACTGGGGAGCCCTGACCTTCCTACGGATGAGAGAGCTTTCCAACGGCTCCTGGTCACATTTATGGATGTGGTTGGCACACAATCCTTCTTCTACCCACGGCTTTTACCCATCGTAAGTGAAAGAGGTGCCTTTCGGTCTTCCATTTGGGGGTTTTCCGGGAAGTTTCTGAACAACATAGAGGCTGTGTTAAATTTCTAGATCTTTTTTCTCTGCCTTCCACTGAGAGCTGAGAGTTCCCTAGATGTAAATCTGTGGAACATTGCCCATCAAGAGAGCTTTAAAATAGCAATTATGATATTGGTGTCCATGGAGGCCAGAGAAATCTTCCATCATTTTTGTGATGTTAGGCACTTTTAATTAGATCGACAGGGATAAAATAAGACTATTTCCTTACTATATCAAATTATTTCAGCTGCTAAAGAAATGCTCTTTCTTATTAAATTATGTCTCCGTTTCCTCAGCTTTTGTTTTCTGACTGCACATAACAAGGTTGAAACCGGTTAAACTGCAGTTGTCATTTTTTAATTCTTGAAGGATTTGAAGTAAGGCAGAAGCCCTGTCAAAATACACTAGTTCTCACATTAAGTCATCCAATAATAGCGCTAGGAGGATCTTACTAAAAAGAATGGCAGGGTGCTGTTTCTGACGGGAAAACTAGTGTTTTGCTCCAGAGAAACATGGCGGTTTTCCTCTCCAGATCTTACAACGCACTGCCTAGAAAAAAATCAAGGGGGCACATTTCATGCTGTCGTGAAATATGGGTGCGGGGCCTCAAAAAACTGGCAAATCCCAGCTACACACCCGCATGGGCATGTCCCTCTCCCCTGGGGGCTATACTAACCTTATTGCCTCCCCGGGGAGATCCCCATGACCGGTTCATGTCAAGGTGAATCTGTTATAAATGGCGCTGGCGAGACGTCACGCTGGTGCTCGCTGAATATCCAATGAGTGGAGAAGTCCTGGAGAGAGTGCTTGCTAATGTAATCAAATTAGTTTTCTGTGGTCCCATGGTGTGTTTCACGCCACTCTGCTGGGGAGGACCGGGAAGATCGGAACTCAGAAACTTGCCAGCGCGAATCTCGCTTTCTGGATTTCGACTGTGCGCTGCCATTCCCGCAGACAGAGAGTGTGGGCTCAAAATCCTCCCCATTATTTCTGTTTCAATTCTATTACATCCAAGTTCCTGCATTATGGTTGATTCATTAATGTGTCCAAAGATTAAATCTGTGCGACTCCTAGAGGAATCACATGCTGTTGGCGATGTTGTTAATCATCAGTTAATATTTGAATATACGAATTGCATCAATGTTGCTAGGTCAAGTAAAAATTTCAAAGATGAGATTGATAGATTTTGTTTGTTAGACGATAGCATTATGGAATATCGAAACAACATGGGTATAGGTACAGATCAACTATTATCTAATTGAACCGTGGAACAGCCTCGAGAGGGTAAAACACCTGTTCCTGTTCCCACATTTCTTGGATAATACGTACCCTTCAACTACTGACACAGCTGAACACTTATCTGTTTTACAACAGCACAAGATGGATGTAAACAGCGAGGAACTTCCTGCTGCTGTCCGTTGCTCAGAGGAACGTTTAGCTGACGGAGGAATATTTTTGTTGGAGAATGGAATAAATATGTTCCTGTGGCTTGGACTGAACTCTCAGCCTGAGCTAATTCAAGGCATCTTTAATGTCCCCTCCTTTGCACATATCAACACAGACCTGGTGAGTCAAGTGTGAAAACTTTTTAATCATTCAAATTTGAAATTGCTATAAGTAATCTTGCTCCCCTCCCCCATAAACTAACTTAAATTATATTCTTGGGGCAAGGGGGGTTACAAGAGTATTGATATGCAAAGTGCAATAAATTATTTGTAGCAATTGACCAAAATGTTTGTATTCACTACCTAATTTATAATTTTATTCACATCGAACAAGATAGCTCAGAATTTCCTCAGAGCTGCTTTTTCCCCACTGCCAAATCCTCATCAAGAAATGTATGGAAACTCCATTTACCTGCGTAAACATGATTTTCTGATGCATTTCCAGTAGCCTTATGGTGAGAGAGTAGGAGCAGTTCTGAGAAAATTGCGTTCTAAAGAACAAGTTCCTTTGCTGATTTTATTGTTCATCTGACCCGCAGTTTGATATTGTGTGGGAATCTCCAGAGATCATTGCTGAGAAGTAGAGCTCCCGCTAATCACTGTGTGTGAAACCTCTCCCCTCAACTATTCCTGCAGTGGAATGCAGCATTGCTGATGATTCACAACTTGAATATAGTGATTTTAACATGCAGAATGTTCCAAAGTACTTGACAGAATATGAACGATGAGGAATGGAAACACAGAGTTAGGGAAAGTGATTGAAAGCTTGGGAGGAAAGCTGAGTTTTAAGAATATTTTTTTGAAGGGGTAGGGGTAAGAGAGGTGGATTATTGCATTATGGATTATTGCTAAAATATTGAGAGATGAATGCATTCTGAAATGGGTAGAGAGAGGCTTTAATTTCAAGTTGGCCAATTCTGATTGGCCTCTGACAATCGGCCTTATTAGGCCTTTAACTGTCCTTAATTCAGTGGATAGTCCTGCCACCCAACCCTCATATCTCTGGAAAAATGGCCTAGGCCAAGATGGTGCCAACAAACTAACAGGTCTGCAAGTAGTGTAACATTCCGCACCAGCCCATCTGCGCACACATCCCCATTGGGGCCTAAAATTCCGGCCCCAGTATTCAGATATTTAGCACTTAAAGCAATGCCAGTGTGCTAGGAAATCTGTGCAAGTGACAAATTTATACCATTTTTCTGTCACAGAGACACAGTGGGGAACCCATCCTAATACTGAAACTTGAGGACAGTTCTTTGAAAAAATACAAACGTTCAAAGTACTGTCCGTATCTGAAAACAGAAGTCCAGGTATTTGAGATTCTGGAGAGGTGTAAGAAGAAGCTACGAGTTGCCCTTAACATTGCTTTTTTTTTCAAATTGGAAAATTGGAATCAGATTATGATTATTGCCAGTCCTCTCATTATTTATGTAAAACGTACATAAATTACATTAGCACTTTTGAGAGGTGACAGGTGCACCTGATAAAATTATACACTGGACTTAAGCCTAATATGACAAACAAGTGGGAGGTAATCACTAGAGAATACGACTCAACACTTTGACCTTTGAATAAGGCACTGTTATTTCACACTGTTACAGACATCATTACCTGAACTGGACAACCCGTATTCAAAGAAGATTCGGTCCATCATTGCCAACGTAAGAAACCAGAGCCCTTATTCCATGAAGGTAAGCAGAAGTGTTAACAATTATCAGGTTTCATTTTGAGAGGTCTTGTCCTATTACGTTCTTTATTTAATTGCGGATTTAGTTGCCGTGTCGTAACAACAGATGTCATTTGAGATTTATTAATTGGCTGTATTAAACATGAGCCTACTTGATGATCTCTTAGTTTATGTCTGCACTCTGTCCTAGAAACATAAGATAGTAAGATATAGGATCACAATTACAGTTTGCAATACCAGGTGGTGAAACTTCCCCTCCAAAACCAGCGGAGTCCTACTTTAACCAAGGAACTTGGATCCGACTGGGCCCCAATTGCAATTTTAAATCATCCCTGAGTAGGGAAGCTGCTGTGTCTTTCCCACCAGGTTAACATCTGTTATTAGAGGATTGGATGCAGGAGAGGCTGCTCAAGATATGTTTTTTGCGTTCTTTTTTGGGGCCTTGAGAAACAGGAATATAGTTTAGATCGTCTCTGCACTAGCCCACTTAATTGTCCGCAGGCAACAAAGGGCTGCCTGATTTTCCACAAACCAGCAGCAACCCTCCCCTGCCCCCCAATAACCTCTGCAATTCAATCAGGAGCATTCTAATAAGGTGAGTAAATTGCTGGGGTTGCAGGGGTGGGAAATTAACTGTTTTCCCTTGGTTTCCCTTGCTGGAAACCTGCTGAGAGTTAAAATCAGGCCCACAAAAGTTATGGGCAGGATTTTCCGCCACTCCCTCACGGCATGTTTTGTGGCAGTGGAGGCGGTTTGCCATTGGGAGATCCTGCCACCATCGACGGGTTTTCCCAATAGCAACAAATTTTCAGCCTACTTTCCATGAGTGAAACATGCCCAGAAATGCGGAGCATTATTTGCCTCCACTGAATGGCTGTCTCTTTCTGCAATGTCCCCATATTAACCTCTTCCTTTGAACAGTTATACCCACAGGACAGCATCCTGTTTTAAATATGCAGATCAGATTCTGTTTACCTTAGGCCTTAACAGAGATCAGTGTTTGCTTCTCTGGTAAAATCTGAGGGGAGCTGATTCCTGGGCCAAAAGAGACCCAAAAGTGTTAAATTAACTTTTCAGATTGCCTTGTGAGCTGGGAGGAGCAGGCATGCTCCTCCTGACCATACAAGGAAGAGTTGTACCTCCCTTGCACGGGCTAATTGTGGTCAGACATCCCCCCACTCAATCACAGTCCTTATCTCGCAACCTGTTACGCCACTCACCTTCCATGTGTGGCATTGAGCCTTCCTTCCCACTAACTACCATGAGTCCCCTGCTGCATATTTGTATTCCCACCCACAAGCTAAGCTGTCAGTCTGACTGGTTATCGGGCAGGAAGACTACAGTAGGATATTTAATGCTTCCCCAATATCCCTAGCTTTCATAGGTTTTCCCTGCATTATACCATGCTCCCCAGGTCCCTATTAATTTCTGGGCTCAGATATTTCTTGCCCCCCATTCAGCTTTATATTTATTCTCTAATGGTGAGTATGTGCCTTTGGTAATATACCCTTGTGCCCTTTTATTTTGCTATCTGGACTATTGGTGGAAAGTGACTTTATATAACTGTAGAATTTGAGGGGTAATTTCCACATAACTCTTCCTAACAGATAACATAAATCACATTAGGAGCACGTCAGCCATATGTAAATGTAAGGATCTCAGAAAGTGTGGCCGCCTCTGCACTGAAAACATGAAAGTCACTGGCAATGGCCTTGTGGTATCATCACTAGACTATTAATCCAGAAACTCAGCTAATGTTCTGGGGACCCAGGTTCAAATTCTACCAGATGTTGGAATTTGATTTTAATAAAAAATATCTGGAATTAAGAATCTACTGATGACCATGAAACCATTAGTGATTGTCAGAAAAATCCATCTGGTTCACTAATGTCCTTTAGGGAAGGAAATCTGCCGTCCTTTCCTGGTCTGGCCCACATGTGACTCCAGAGCCACAGCAATGTGGTTGACTCTCAACTACCTTCCAAGTGCAACTAGGAATGAGCAATAAATGCTGGCCAGCCAGCACTGCCTATGTCCCACAAATGAATTTTTTAAAAGTGCTTCAGTAAGTCAAGAGGCTCATATTCCACCTAATGTGTTAAATTGTGATCATCACTGTTTCACTGATTAATTCAAAACCTGGTGCTAAGCTTGGTAAGTAAAGGACATCATGGAAATGTTGAAAGAAAACTCCAGTTACATTCACCCAGTTTATAAACTCATTTTACAATGTGCAGAAAATGTCCCCAAGGCTGGAAGATGGTATCACAGCATATGAATTGAGCAGAGAACAGCGCATGTCCCGTTGAATCATTTGTACGATAATAGAAGAGAAATGGCGTGAGAAAGGAGTTCCAATAAAGTGAAGGATATTTTCGTACTCAAAGTAAAGCATGAATGCTGTAACTGAATATTTACAGCTGCTGGGTTGTGGACATTCTTTCTACTTGTGACCCCTATCCCCCCCCCTCAGCCCCCACCCCCACGCCTTGCCTCCACTGCTGGGTTATTGATTTCAGCTGCACACTGTTGGAGAGACGCTGAGACAACACTTGGCACTTTCCCATAGCAGAGGAGGAAAAATTGGCAGGAATGTCATATGGACTTTTTATACAGTTCCGAGCAGCCTGCTTGAGCATCTTTGATGGGAGCCTGTGGTCACAATTAAGTTGAATTTGAATTGGTCAGCATTCAAAATTGTCCATATCTGGCTCAAATGTTGCATATTTCAAAATCTTGCTGAAATGCTGACCTGAATTTTTACAGATTCAGGATGATTTGCGAGCCCTTTAAAAATGGTGGGCAGGTCCCGATTTCGGATTCCCTAATCCCATTACCAGGGTTTCTGATATTGAGGAATGCCTTTTAAGGGTGAGGGCTGGTTTGGGTCAAAAGCCCGTAGACTGCACTCCCAATTCGGTTCCATCGCGGGGATAGACATGTCTTAGTCCTCCACAATTTTCATGCAGTCTAGCCAGCATTTCTAGGAGTCATGTTTCATGGCACTTCAGAGGTTCTATGAACTATAGTCTGCATGAGGGACCTTTTTTGAAAGACATGTTTGGAAGGTAAGGTCCTCCTCATGTACCCAATGCCAAGCCATGCCCCCAAAATAACTCGTATGGCTCCCCCATACCAAGCTGTTACTCTCCAAAACAACACCTAAGCCCCCCCCCCCCGCCTCCACTCATGCCAAGCTATGGTACTTCCATCCCTATTCAGCCACGATAAACTATATAGAACCAATGAAGAGTATAGTGACTGCAGAGCAGTAAGAAAAGCTTTAAAGAAATAGGTCATTATTCTAAAATAGCTTTTACTGCTGCCCCATAAAACAGGCTAATGGATTTCTGGGCTCTCTGCCATGCTTCATTATGTATTCTTATTTGAGAGCCCAGAAATCCATTAGAGTACTAAAACACCTGAGTCCTAGTGTCATAGAAATTTACATCACATAAAAGAGGCCCTTTGGCCCATCGTGTCTGTGTCAGTTATCAAGCACCAATCTCTCTATTCTAATCCCATTTCCAGTACTTTGTCTGAAGCCTTGTATGCTATGGATTTCAAGTGCGCATCTAAATGTCTCTTAAATGTTGTGAGGGTTCCTGCTTCTATCACACTTTCAAGCAGTGAATTCCAGATTCCCACCATCCTTTGAGTGAAAAAGCTTTTCCTCAAATCCCCTCTAAATTTCCTGCCCCTTAAATCTATGCCCCCTGGTTATTGATCCCTGTACTAAAAATAAATGTTCCTTCCTATATACCGTATCTATGTCACTCGTAATTTTGGACACTTTGATCAGGGCCCCCCTCAGCCTTCTCTGCTCTAAACTAAACAACCCCAACCTAACCTACCTGTCTTCATTTTGATATGATTTGATTTATTATTGTCACATGTATTAACATACAGTGAAAAGTATTGTTTCTTGCACGCTATACAGACAAAACATACCGTTCATAGAGAAGGAAACGAGACAGTGCAGAATGTAGTGTTACAGTCATAGCTAGGGTGTAGAGAAAGATCAACTTAATTCAAGGTAAGTCCATTCAAAGGTCTGACAACAGCAGGGAAGAAGCTGTTCTTGAGTCGATTGGTACGTGACCTCAGACTTTTCCATCTTTTTCCCGAAGAAAGAAGATGGAAGAGAGAATGTCCAGGGTGCGTGGGGTCCTTAATTATGCTGGCTGCTTTGCCGTGGCAGCGGGAAGTGTAGACAGAGTCAATGGATGGGAGGCTGGTTTGTGTGATGGATTGGGCTACATTCACGACCTTTTGTAGTTCCTTGCAGTCTTGGGCAGAGCAGGAGCCATACCAAGCTGTGATACAACCAGAAAGAATGCTTTCTATGGTGCATCTGTAAAGGTTGGTGAGAGTCGTAGCTGACATGCCAAATTTCCTTAGTCTCCTGAGAAAGTAGAGGCGTTGGTGGGCTTTCTTAACTATAGTGTCAGCATGGAGGGACCAGGACAGGTTGTTGGTGATTTGGACGCCTAAAATCTTGAAGCTCTCGACCCTTTCTACTTCGTCCCCATTGATGTAGACAGAGGCATGTTCTCCTTTCGACTTCCTGAAGTCGATGACAATCTCCTTCGTTTTGTTGACATTGAGGGAGAGATTATTGTTGCCGCACCAGTTTACCGGATTCTCTATCTCATTCCTGTACTCTGTCTCGTCATTGTTTGAGATCCAACCCACTATGGTGGTGTCATCAGCAAACCTGAAAATTGAATTGAAGGGGAATTTGGCCACGCAGTCATAAATGTATAAGGAGTATAGTAGGGGGCTGAGAACACAGCCTTGTGGGGCACTGGTGTTGAGGATGATCGTGGAGGAGGTGTTTTTGCCTATCCTTACTGATTGTGATCTGTGAGTTAGGAAGTTCAGGATCCAGTCACAGAGGGAGGTGCCGAGGCCCAGGCCACGGAGTTTGGAGATGAGTTTCGTGAGAATAATAGTGTTGAAGGCTGAACTGTAGTCAATAAATAGGAGTCTGACATAAGGTGTCCTTGTTATCTAGGTGTTCCAGGGTTGAGTGCAGGGCCAGGGAAATGGCGTCTACTGTGGACTTGTTGCGACGGTAGGCAAACTGTAGTGGATTCAGATAGCCCGGGAGGCTGGAATTGATTCGTGCCATGACTAACGTTTCGAAGCACTTCGTAATGATGGATGTCAGAGCCACCGGCCGATAATCATTAAGGCACGCTGCTTGGTTTTTCTTTGGTATTGGGATGATGGTCATCTTCTTGAAGCAGATAGGGACCTCAGATAGTTGTAAAGAGAGGTTGAAGATGTCTGTGAATACCTCCGCCAGCTGATCCGCGCAGGATCTGAGTGCACGTCCGAGTACCCCATCCAGGCCAGTTGCTTTCTGTGGGTTGACCTTCAAGAAAGCTGCTCTGACATCTGGAATGGTGACCCCAGATACAGGTTTTTCCAAGGTGGAGGGCATGCTCTCGCTGACCTCTTGCTCAAAACGGACGTAGAATGCATTGAGCTCATCAGCGAGGGGTGCGTTGGAGCCGGCGATTTTACATTCCTTCATCTTGTAACCTGTTATGTCTTGCGGACCTTGCCATAGTCGGTGGGGGTCAGTGTGGCTAGCTTGATCCGGTATTGTCTTTTGGCATCTTTGATGGACCTCCTTAGATTGTATCTTAAATCATAGCTGAAATGCTCCAGCCCAGGCAACAGAGAAACATTGCTTGATTGACATCTTTGTCTCTCTGATCACTTTGTGAATTTCGCGTATTTATTTACACAAGATAAAGTGGTTTCAAGTGCTTGCAGTTTGTGCTATTAAAACTTTAAAGGGTCTGGATGATTGACACATATATTGGCCTGTAGTAATAGCTATTTTAATGAATAACATAATTTAAAGCTTTGTTTCTTACAGATCCCAATGTCACTGTAGGGTTCATAGGGTTCGTACAGTGGGCGAATAGGCATGGGACTATATCTTGGCATGGGGATTGTGGAGATTGGGGGAGGCATGAGCAGCCATATGGGTTGTTTGAGAGGCGACATAGCTTCAATGAGGGACCATAGAGGGTGGGTGGGGGGGGTATGAGTGGATGAGGGCTGGAAGTCCTTTCCAGTTCTGGTTTAATTGCGTGCAGGTCCCACAGCACCAAGGTGCGCTTTTTAAACAGCTTGCCTTGACACCTGCAATCCCTAGGGCTGCCTCCAATTTTTTTCCTGTGTCAGCTGGTCCAACTGCAGCTCAGACTCATCCCCGCGTTCCCCACCGCAACACCCCATGTTGAAGTTCACACGCTTAAGAGCATTTTCCTAACTCCTGCTGCCCACTTTGAGGATCAACATCTATTGAAATTTCTTTTCCGTTTCTGGCGATTCTGAGTTATATGTTGAAAATTAAATTTATTTTGAGTTTGTAAACCCAACGACACATAATCCTTCATTGTAAGGGGAAAAATGTGCTGTTTAAACCAGGAAAATGCTGTTAGAATGAAGTATTCAAGCACGATCACCAGGAATTCTTTCAAACTGAAGGAGTGTTTGCAACAAATTGTGTGACCTGGAGTTTAACCCTGACTATCTTTTCTTTCTATCTGCAGCTGATAATATTAAAGCAAAAAGATAAATCAGAGGGAATCTTCAGGCAGTTCCTGGTGGAAGACAAAGGCTTGCATGGAGGAGCTTCTTATGTGGATTTCCTCTGCCATGTACACAAAGAGATCCGCCAACTCCTCACCTAAAGCCCTCAATCCGTTACAAGAACATCTTTTTATTCAGCCTCGCAGGAAAAAGGGACAGTGCAAACTACACCCGTTTAAAATTTACACCATTGTATTTTTTTCATGACTTTTGTTGTCAGGTCTTGACTTTTCTTAAGGAGAAACCTGTTTTGAACTTGCCAGCAACCTAGTATTTACTATTTTATAACAAATCAATTGTCAGAATCAAAATTCACTATAAAAACATAGTTGATGTTAATACATATATATGAGATATATATGCACACGTGTACAATTGACGGTATCAGTACTCTCATCTGTGTATGTAGTTATGCCTTGGTTGATTTAAAACTGTGACTCCTTCATTGCGTTGTCAGAACAATTGGCAGTAACAAGTTTGCCACATGGTGATCAATCTGTCAGGTAATTTTTATTTTAAACAGTCCACCCTGTAGCTGAGTGTTTGGTTCTGATCAGCTGGATGTTCGGGGAAGAGAAAGAGGAGCAGTTTGGTCATTTGCACACCAAAGCAAAACTACAGTGAAATAGGACAAAGTTTTTATATGATGCCAGTTGCCAGCAGTTGTTGCAGATGTTCTTCATGATGTATGAAACCTGCAATTGCAAGGTGGTGAAGTTAAGGGCAACTAAAGGAAACTAACCTAGAACTGAGCATTAGCTGCAAGTCTTAATTTCAGGTGGGTTATTTTTGAAAATAATGGGTCAAATCCATCACCTCTCTAGCCATTCCTACAAGCGATTAAGAAATAATTAAGTTGCATTCTTCTAGTCGTTGATCCCTAATATCAAATCCCCTGAGGTTGTTGCTGCAATAGAACATTAATAGGATAGAGTACTGAAAAACCTTGTCATGTCAGGGTACACACACTTTTTCTATTATGTATCATTCGCTAAAATGATTTTCTGTATTTTTTTTAATAATATGTTTATCCGAGTAGAGTTAGAACAATGTGCAAAGCTATAACCTATTCCTTTCTTTCATATTATTGAGTAATTCAACTAAAATGATCTTGTATTTTTTGTGCAAAGGCCAAAAGTCTTAGTCCTCTTCTCCTTGTGCATTTTTCTCTTTACAGGATCCTTATGCTGCATTTCTTAAGCATCGATAATGCAGAGTGTACTGAGTTTACTTCACAGCATTGTGTGCTGTTGTTATTCGCAGTCACACTCGTTTTATACATTGTGTTTCCATTCCTAATTGTCATTGCTGCTTTTCTTACGGGACAACACTATCTTGTCATGTGGCACAGTGTTTGACCTTTCCTAAGCACAGTATTAAGTGATAAGGAACAACATTCCAAATAATCTCTCATCAAAGTATAAAATTAGCATTTGTTATGACAACATCATCTGCTTGCAGGGATGATAGTACTGCACAGATGACTTTCAAAATCTACAATCATTGCAACTTTCAAAGTATAATCAAAGGGGCGGTCAACTGTGTTGGGGGGGGGGTCAATGTTGATGGTGGGGTTTGTGGTGAAAAGCGATTAGCTTAGAACTAATCATTAGCAAGAAGTGTGTCATGAGGGCTCAATTACAATACAGTTGAAAGAAAGGGTGAAAGGAGTGGTCATGATCCTAACACTTGCTTTAGGTTTGTGTTCTCTGGAGTATGTGGGGTCAGCAGGAAGGAACCTAATCTATGTGGGACTGGCAGGTACCTCTGCTAATAAAGGCACACCTCTATCCCAGTGCAGAAAAAAGGTCTAGTACCTGCCTACTTGGCTGTTTGCTTAAAATCTGATTGCATGCCACATTTGTTTGGATGCATGTTGTGGCCAGTCTTGATCTAATTTTGGGACGGTGCTTGAAACGGGTCTGATTGTTTAGGCAGTAGATTCAACGCCCATTTCAAGTTGGCACCCTGAATCACTCCATTGCACCTTAGCAAATGTGATGTGCTGTGCATGGTAATATGAAATGAAAGCAAATAGCATGCACATATTGGATGCTTCAGCTCGCATTTGTCACCCAAAACCAATACTGCCTGATCCAATTTCAAGGCTTTTGTCTCAGTACACCCCACCCTCCCCCACCCCTTCTAAAATTTGCTCTGTCCAAGGAGCAAACAGAAAAGTCAGAGAATCGGCTCCAGCAGTCTCCATCATTTATGTGGGAGTTCCACCAGTCTCTCACTGGAGTTACAACAGGAGATCAATGGAATCCCCAAGGAATTTCATCGCCAACTAACATAATACATGAAAATAGCTACTCACAGATTTAAACAAATTGTTAAAAATGTTTTGTAAAAACAAGTAGGACAGAGGAACCTCGCAAGTGCAGAGTTCAGCATTGACACTCTTGTGCAGCCTTATCTCCCGCCCATGCTTGGTTTTAATGAACAGAGAACCTTCTCATTTTTGCCGTAAGAATTTTGCACACTTAAACCTGTACATTTCTCTCAATACATCGGGAAACATTAACTTAGTTAAATATATGTAACAAATGCAAACTACAATGAAAGGTTGAAACATGAAAGTCACCAAAGTCCCAGAGCCTGCTCTCTCCCTTTTTTGCAAGAGAGAGAGCTGGCTGGTGATGATTTAAAATGTGGATCACCACACCTCGGGCGAGGAACAAGGTCGAGAAGGCAGGGCCTTCATGAATAACCTCAGCCGGTATGGGAATTGAACCCACGTTATTGGTGTCACGCTGTATCACAAGCCAACTGCCCAGCCAACAAAGCTAACCAAGCCTCAAGACACGCCTGGACAGGAACGTTGAATAGCTAAATTAAGGATGCTCTATTTTTCATGTTTAGTACGTAAAAAGCAATGTAATAATTACATTTATTTTGGGGAGTGTTGGATTAGAGCAAGCAAGTACAAAAATGGATGCCAAGCCTGCAACTTTGAAAATCTGTCACCAGGTTAAACAACCTTTGATGGTGTGTAGTTGGCAGAGAGGGAAATGAAGGCAAATGGTTCATCTAATTCACTGACCAATACTTTTATTTATCTGAGTGATTGTTTCAATCAGGTTTATGCTGTTAAAGGCAATTTGCCCTATGATGGTACACAGCACAGAAAACATGTGGATTAATATGGACGCTTAGTCATTTTTCATGTAATTTGTGAAAAGGTTAGGCACTCAAATGAAATATCATGCTTCTAATTCTTAGCGACCAGCACATATTCATTTCACAACCACCATTAAAGTGGCCAATGATTTAAAATATTGTTATATAAAATGACAGTGGAAGCCTTTAATACATTTAATATATTCAACTTGTGTCATTTTGAGTTATCATATGCATATACATTCAGTTATGAAATCCTTAGATAGGGAGATGTCAGCTTTTATTTTGCTGATTTAGTTGCAGTCATCTAGAATCATAAGGGTTACATTTCCCATTTACACACACAAGACAAATTATACAATCTAAATAAAATCAATTTTTAGCTTTGTTAATCTATTTAATAAATAGTGTTTACTCTTCAGTGTCCTGCAAATGTCCATCATTAAAGAAGCCCTGAAGATAACGGTATTTTTACAACCAGGAGCAAAATGAGGTATGCGTGAAACAATAAAGTACTTGTAATTCAAACAATAACGTGACTTTTCTGTCATGTTTTTTATTATGCAATTTTTTACCCTGTTCTTAATTGTTAATAGAAAAATTGCAAATAAAAGTGAGTGCCTTGTACTGAAACAGTGTTCACCTGGTTTTGTCATAAACGCAATAACAAAATATTTTGTATTAATGCAATGCCTTCCTCAGATGACCCAAAGCAGTTTATGGATAGTGGGTTGAATTTTATTGGGACAGAATTCTCACTGCTAGGCCATAAGTGGGAAACAACTCCAGTTCAACTGGCAGTGGGACCCCCTGGAGAATGACTTTTTTATTCATTCGTGGGACATGGGCATCGCTGGCTGACCAGCATTTGTTGCCCATCCCTAGTTGCCAAGGGCAGTTGAGAGTCAACCACATTGCTGTGGCTCTGGAGTCACATGTAGGCCAGACCAGGTAAGGACTTCAGATTTCCTCCACTAAAGGATATCAGTGAACCAGATGGGTTTTTCCAACAATCGACAATTGCTTCATGGTCAACAGTAGACTTAATTCCAGATATTTTCACTGAATTCAAATTCCACCGTTTGCCATGGCAGGATTTGAACCCGGGTCCCTAGAGCATTAACTGATTTTCTAGATTAATAGTCTAGCGATAATACCACTAGGCCATTGCCTCCCCTACCTACCACATATACCTGACATACCTGGCAGGGGCCTATTAAGTGATCTGGGATGCTGTCCAACAAAGGATGGCAATTCCCCCTCAGGAGCTGTTGACCCAATGTGAGGGCCGGCAGTCTCAGCAGTGCTATGGAGTGCCCAAAAAGGATGGCCACCACCCTACACAACTACCACCTCTCTCCCATCACTAACACCAGCACCAGAACACTTCGGGAATCTGCTAGTTTTCACCAAGCGGTCTCCCCACATGGCAGTGGGCTACCCTGACTTGGACAGAATGCCCATAAAGGTGGATTGTGACCATGTTTCTATTAATTAGCCATTTAAGTGGCTCAGTTGTGCTCCCAGCAGTGGCAAATCTTGTCAACTTACCTGCCGCTGGTAAAGTGGCTTGGCGACAGGAAGGTGGCAGGTGGCCCTCCTATGACACTTTCCCACTTCCCCAAAGGGTTGTTAAAATTAGGACTAATGAATTACCTTGGCGTATGATCATAGTTGAAGTTTAGATAACCATAAGTCAATTTTCACACAGAAAGATCCCAGAAGCAACAATGTGATGAATTAAAGGTTCATCTGTTAGGGGAGTGCTAAATATCAGGAAGAATAACAGGAGAACGCCCATGTTTCCCTGACTAGTAGCAGGGGTCTTTTCTGTGTACCCAAGTGGGTGCATAGGCCTTTAGTTTAACATCTCATCTGAAAAAAGCACCTGCAATGGTTTAGCCTATGGGGAGGCAGGGGGCTGTACACTCTACATCAGGGATTGGCCAGGGTACAATCGGTTGGGGCAGGGGGGTATCGGGTGGCAATTGGCTGGGGAGGTCAGCAATCGGGGGGGTAATAACTGGGGGGGGGGGGGGTGATATCCAGGGGGGTGGGGGACTGACAGATCTTCAGTGTTCTATGTGTGCTTTATATAGAATACTGAGAGATTGGCGCATGTGCAGAGCAGCCAGCTTTTCAGCTTGATACACTCTGTCCAATCCCCTACTGGCATGAATCACACTTTGCCTCTCTTTTTGCGCTCAGTGGCATCGTATCTGAAAGCTTGCCAAAAAAATGGGTATAATTCTCTTCCGTTTTCACGCTTGTTCGCCACTTGGAACTTTTTGGTAAGATTGCTCCCAAAATCTCTCGAGGCTTCAAGACTATCTGCACCCCTTAGAGCAAGTATATTAATGGTTGCCAACTGTATTTAAAATGAAATTTTAAGTATGTCAGAGAATGTTGCCGATGTGGAACTGAAACAGTGATAAGTTAGAAATTATAGTTGTTTCCTTTCATTTATTTTAACTATTGTTCAACTGTTAAGAGTTAAGCCGTTTCATTTTGTTAGAGTTCTACTTAAAATGTGTTATTAAATAAAGTTTGGCTGACTATAAGAGATCCCTAATTTGTCAGCAGAATTACTCCTGGAGTGAACCATCATACCCTCACCTTTATGTCAAAATAGAAAAATTGTTAGGGTCTAGTCTGGCTTCATAATATTATTTGGGATTCTGGTCCAGGACCATAACAGTATTGCAGTTGACCACTTTTCTGGAAGGTTCTGATTTGGCATACAATTCAGGAGGTGGGTCACAGCAGGTCCTTCTCTGGTATTTCACACCTCAGAATGTCATGAACTACTTCAAAAGGATTTACTGAAAAATGTTCTGGATTTACGTTTGTATTCCTGTAAGGCTACCTCTGGCAGATACAGAGGGCAGTATTTTATCATTTTTTTGTCTAAGTGCTGGGCGGACTTGAAACTGGGAGAGTTTCGGATCTGTCTTTTGGGCGTGTTTTCAGGCCCCCGCCCGTACACACTCTGGCTGCAAAATTCTGCCTGTTGGTCGCTGCAGAAGTCTGTGGGCGGGGCTTAACATGCCTGAAAGCCTGCAGAAGGAGGTAGTGCGCATATGCAGGCCTCTGATGCTGCATATGTCTTTAACAGTAGCAAGAGCCTGACAGACAAAGAGAGAGCTGTCAGGCCTCTGCTAGGGCGGGCAGCCTGAAGCAGCTCCCCCTCCACTGCAACTGTGGGGGCCTGCGGCCATAAATGCAGCCATCGCTGATCGATTGCAGATGCCCTCCCTCCCCCATTGATCATGGCCCTACTGCCCTCCCTCCACTGATCACTGCAGAGTGGCAGCGGGCCTCCTCTCCCTCCTTCCCCCCTCCAATTGCTGCAGAGGGGCAGTGGGCCCCCTCCTCCTACTGGCCCCTCCCAATTAGCCCCACCCCCTGGCACTGCCCAGTGGGCATTGCCCAGGTGCCAGTGTGGCTCAGAGTCTGGCACTGCCCAAGGGGCACCCCCCCCCCCTTGCCCTAGGCCTCCTTGAGGGGCCTCAATGGCCTCCGGTTCCACTGGTGAAGCCAAGTCGACTGCTCCCCATTCATGAGGAGAATGTCTATTCCTTGCCAGCGAGAACATTTCCCGGCGAGGTCATAAAGGCAGGCGAGCCCGGGACGATTGAGTGCTGGATTCGCTAATGACATGTAAATGCTTACTTAAATACATTTCAATAAATTAACCTGCTTCTCACCCATTTCCAGCAAGAGGCTGACCGCGCCGGAAATAAAATGCCGCCAATCGCTTTATTCCCCAGTTTATGACTGCATCGAATGGGTGCAACGCGATGGTAAAATCCTGGCTAGAATGTCTACAAGGGCAGTGCTTGCATGGAAATATATCTTCCTAACTCATCAAGGTCTATAATGACCATTCAGGGATTAACGACTGAGAAATTGCATAATCTAATAATCTCTGACCCTGAAACAAACCGTTGGTTTGGGCATCTGATAAACAAACCCCTTCTGAAAACATAATGGGGGGAGAGAGAGGTCATGTAACTGGAGTAACCATTTTGGGATTGCTTGAACACAGCAGGAAAGCTGTTAAGTGAAGTTGTGTGGAAAAGCTGCCAATGGAGCAGTAAAGAGCTCCGTTCTCTTTTGAAAAAAATTGATTACATTTTCAAAATGAAATTATCTCTGGTAATTGTAAGTGTTTTACTTGAACTTCAACACAACACCGAAGTTCAAGCTCTGATTTTTTTTTATTGGTGTCACAAGTAGGCTTACATTAACACTGCAATGAAGTTACTGTGAAAACCCCCTAGTCGCCACACTCCAGCGCCTGTTCGGGTACACTGAGGGAGAATTTAACATAGCCAATGCACCTAACCAGCACCTCTTTCGGACTGTGGGAGGAACCCGGAGGAAACCCACACAGACATGTGGAGAACATGCAAACTCCACATAGACCGTTACCCAAGCTAGGAATCGAACCCTGGTGCTGTGAGGCAGCAGTGCTAACCACTGTGTTAACCATATTGGAATCTAAAGAAGAACCTGGAAAACTTACTGCTGCCACCAGACTCATAAACAAAACAAAAACAAAGAACAAAACAAAGAACAGTACAGCACAGGAACAGGCCCTTCGGCCTTCCAAGCCCGTGCCGCTCCCTGGTCCAAACTAGACCATTCTTTTGTATCCCTCCATTCTCACTCCGTTCATATGGCTGTCTAGATAAGTCTTAAACGTTCCCAGTGTGTCCGCCTCCACCACCTTGCCTGGCAGCGCATTCCAGGCCCCCACCACCCTCTGTGTAAAATATGTCCTTCTGATATCTGTGTTAAACCTCCCCCCCACTTCACCTTGAACCTATGACCCCTCGTGAACGTCACCACCGACCTGGGGAAAAGCTTCCCACCGTTCACCCTATCTATGCCTTTCATAATTTTATACTCCTCTATTAAGTCTCCCCTCATCCTCCGTCTTTCCAGGGAGAACAACCCCAGTTTACCCAATCTCTCCTCATAACTAAGCCCCTCCATACCAGGCAACATCCTGGTAAACCTCCTCTGTACTCTCTCCAAAGCCTCCACGTCATTCTGGTAGTGTGGCGACCAGAACTGGACGCAGTATTCCAAATGCGGCCGAACCAACGTTCTATACATCTGCAACATCAGACCCCAACTTTTATACTCTATGCCCCGTCCTATAAAGACAAGCATGCCATATGCCTTCTTCACCACCTTCTCCACCTGTGACATCACCTTCAAGGATCTGTGGACTTGCACACCCAGGTCCTTCTGCGTATCTGCACCCTTTATGGTTCTGCCATTTATCGTATAGCTCCTCCCTACATTATTTCTACCAAAATGCATCACTTCGCATTTATCAGGATTGAACTCCATCTGCCATTTCTTTGCCCAAATTTCCAGCCTATCTATATCCTTCTGTAGCCTCTGACAATGCTCCTCACTATCTGCAAGTCCTGCCAATTTTGTGTCGTCCGCAAACTTACTGATCACCCCAGTTACACCTTCTTTCAGATCGTTTATATAAATCACAAACAGCAGAGGTCCCAATACAGAGCCCTGCGGAACACCACTAGTCACAGGCATCCAGCCGGAAAAAGACCCTTCCACTACCACCCTCTGTCTTCTGTGACCAAGCCAGTTCTCCACCCATCTAGCCACCTCCCCCTTTATCCCATGAGATCCAACCTTTTTCACATTTTTTTACTTTCCAGCATTGAACTCGAATTTGGCTAATGTAGAAACTACCAGCAGTGTAAGGTGTAAATTTTGCATGCTTATGTGTGTTAATGTGATTGCAAAAATTTGAGAAATGCAGGTTTACCCATTTAATTTAAAAAAAATCTTTATCTGGGAGTTTTTTTTTAACTCAATAAAAAATGAACTCCTTTTTGCTCTAAAACTCAAGAAAGTTTGTCAGACTTGTTTCTTTGCAACCTCTGCAATAAAAGGTCGAGCCCAAATTTTGAGCTAAATTTTTTCACCCGTCCAAATCCTTCAACAAAACCTGTTATTGTCAGACTTTTTTTTGAAAGTGTGAATGCAGACCCCCACTACCACAAATTCTGCAGTCCAGTATCCCGCATCTGGGGACATTGCCAGTGTCAGCACATCTGGAGTGCAATGGGATACCAATCCACCTGACCATTGACTCTTCCCTACCAAGAGGTACAATAGGAGAATCAATGTTTCCCCTCTTCACATGGCTGTAAAACAGCCTATTGCCTTTTTCTACAATAGCGCTCTCAGCAGTGGAACACTTGCAATGACACTTCATCTTGCAATATGCAAGACTGCTGAATCTCAGTGCCCATAAATAGAACTGGGATAATTTTTTTTTGTAAAAAAGAATCTTGCCATAGAAATAGAACATAGAACATAAGAACATAAGAACATAAGAAATAGGAGCAGGAGTAGGCCATCTAGCCCCTCGAGCCTGCCCCGCCATTCAATAAGATCATGGCTGATCTGACGTGGATCAGTACCACTTACCCGCCTGATCCCCATAACCCTTAATTCCCTTACCGATCAGGAATCCATCCATCCGCGCTTTAAACATATTCAGCGAGGTAGCCTCCACCACCTCAGTGGGCAGAGAATTCCAGAGATTCACCACCCTCTGGGAGAAGAAGTTCCTCCTCAACTCTGTCTTAAACCGACCCCCCTTTATTTTGAGGCTGTGCCCTCTAGTTTTAACTTCCTTACTAAGTGGAAAGAATCTCTCCGCCTCCACCCTATCCAGCCCCCGCATTATCTTATAAGTCTCCATAAGATCCCCCCTCATCCTTCTAAACTCCAACGAGTACAAACCCAATCTCCTCAGCCTCTCCTCATAATCCAAACCCCTCATCTCCGGTATCAACCTGGTGAACCTTCTCTGCACTCCCTCCAATGCCAATATATCCTTCCTCATATAAGGGGACCAATACTGCACACAGTATTCCAGCTGCGGCCTCACCAATGCCCTGTACAGGTGCATCAAGACATCCCTGCTTTTATATTCTATCCCCTTCGCAATATAGGCCAACATCCCATTTGCCTTCTTGATCACCTGTTGTACCTGCAGACTGGGCTTTTGCGTCTCATGCACAAGGACCCCCAGGTCCCTTTGCACGGTAGCATGTTTTAATTTGTTTCCATTGAGATAGTAATCCCATTTGTTATTATTTCCTCCAAAGTGTATAACCTCGCATTTCTCAACGTTATACTCCATTTGCCATATCCTCGCCCACTCACTCAGCCTGTCCAAATCTCTCTGCAGATCTTCTCCGTCCTCCACACGATTCACTTTTCCACTTATCTTTGTGTCGTCTGCAAACTTCGTTACCCTACACTCCGTCCCCTCCTCCAGATCATCTATATAAATGGTAAATAGTTGCGGCCCAAGTACCGATCCCTGCGGCACGCCACTAGTTACCTTCCTCCAACCGGAAAAACACCCATTTATTCCGACTCTTTGCTTCCTGTCGGATAGCCAGTCCCCAATCCACTTTAACACACTACCCCCAACTCCGTGTGCCCTAATCTTCTTCAGTAGCCTTTTATGGGGCACCTTATCAAACGCCTTTTGGAAATCCAAAAACACCGCATCCACCGGTTCTCCTCCATGGAGTTTAAGAGCCGTGGGGTTATGCTGCAACTGTACAGGACCTTGGTGAGACCACATTTGGAATATTGTGTGCAGTTCTGGTCACCTCACTATAAGAAGGATGTGAAAGCGCTGGAAGGTGACTAGAACATAGAACAGTACAGCACAGAACAGGCCCTTCGGCCCACGATGTTGTGCCGAGCTTTATCTGAAACCAAGATCAAGCTATCCCACTCCCTATCATCCTGGTGTGCTCCATGTGCCTATCCAATAACCGCTTAAATGTTTCTAAAGTGTCTGACTCCACTATCACTGCAGGCAGTCCATTCCACACCCCAACCACTCTCTGCGTAAAGAACCTACCTCTGATATCCGTCCTGTATCTCCCACCACGAACCCTATAGTTATGCCCCCTTGTAATAGCTCCATCCACCCGAGGAAATAGTCTTTGAACGTTCACTCTATCTATCCCCTTCATCATTTTATACACCTCTATTAAGTCTCCCCTCAGCCTCCTCCGCTCCAGAGAGAACAGCCCTAGCTCCCTCAACCTTTCCTCATATGACCTACCCTCCAAACCAGGCAGCATCCTGGTAAATCTCCTCTGCACTCTTTCCAGCGCTTCCACATCCTTCTTATAGTGAGGTGACCAGAACTGCACACAATATTCCAAATGCGGTCTCACCAAGGTCCTGTACAGTTGCAGCATAACCCCACGGCTCTTAAACTCCAACCCCCTGTTAATAAAAGCTAACACACTATAGGCCTTCTTCACAGCTCTATCCACTTGACTGGCAACCTTTAGAGATCTGTGGATATGGACCCCAAGATCTCTCTGTTCCTCCACAGTCTTCAGAACCCTACCTTTGACCCTGTAATCCACATTTAAATTTGTCCTACCAAAATGAATCACCTCACATTTATCAGGGTTAAACTCCATTTGCCATTTTTCAGCCCAGCTTTGCATCCTATCTATGTCTCTTTGCAGCCTACAACAGCCCTCCACCTCATCCACTACTCCACCAATCTTGGTGTCATCAGCAAATTTACTGATCCACCCTTCAGCCCCCTCCTCTAAGTCATTAATAAAAATCACAAAGAGCAGAGGACCAAGCACCGATCCCTGCGGCACACCGCTAGCAACCTGCCTCCAATCCGAAAATTTTCCATCGACCACCACCCTCTGTCTTCGGTCAGACAGCCAGTTACCTATCCAATCGGCCAACTTTCCCTCTATCCCACACCTCCTCACTTTCATCATAAGCCGACCATGGGGGACCTTATCAAACGCCTTACTAAAATCCATGTATATGACATCAACTGCCCTACCTTCATCAACACACTTAGTTACCTCCTCAAAAAATTCTATCAAATTTGTGAGGCACGACTTGCCCTTCACGAATCCGTGCTGACTATCTCGGATTAATCCGCATCTTTCTAAATGGTCGTAAATCCCATCCCTAAGGACCCTTTCCATCAATTTACCAACCACCGAAGTAAGACTAACCGGTCTATAATTACCAGGGTCATTTCTATTCCCTTTCTTAAACAGAGGAACAACATTCGCCATTCTCCAGTCCTCTGGCACCATCCCCGTGGACAGCGAGGACCCAAAGATCAACGCCAAATAATGAATATTTAAAGAGAAAAATGTATATAATTAAACTCAGAAAATTATTTCAAAATCCATTCAATCCACATAAGACAAACTTTTTTGTTTAAAATGATTTGTTAGTAAATTTTTGTGCACATTATTAAGTCCAATCATTCATTGTTACAAAATGTACCAGTTGTATTATTGCTGCAACCAGAAATGATAAACAATGATTTGCTCTGATTAGATTGAAGAGTAAAAGCTCCCTTCAGATCAGCCTACCACTGTGAGCCAGGAGATTCATATCAAGCCAGTACAGCTAGCTCATATGGTTCCTTCTGCAAACTTCCAGCTGTAAATCACAAGTCATCTTAAACATAATTGAGTTTCATCTGTTATGTGCATTCTCAAGGCACCCCTCAGTGCAAATTCTGTGGTGACTTCATTCAACTTAGGCCACAATGACCCACGTTGAATGGAAATTGGCTTAAGTTGTGATTTATCACAGGAACCATATCCAAAAATCACAAAGCAGTTGCTGATGATATCATTAAAGGACAGCACTACACCAAGTGAAAGTTAAATTATTATTTACTTAGCAAAAGAAAACAGAAAAGTTGTTTGAAACATTCGCTATATCCAAAGGAAAGGTATGCGTTGACTCTCAATAGCATTCACTACTGAAAGGATTCCTATTATAGAAAGGGTAGTATTAAACTAGAAAGAGTGCAGAAGAGATTTACTAGGATGCTACCGGGACTTGATGCTTTGAGTTATAAGGAGAGCTGGATAGACTGGGATTCTTTTCTCTGGAGCGTAGAAGGCTGAGGGGGTGATCTAATAGAGGTCTATAAAATAATGAGGGGCATAGATCAGCTGGATAGTCGATATCTTTTCCCAAAGGTAGGGGAGTCTAAAACTAGAGGGCATAGGTTTAAGGGGAGAGATACAAAAGTGTCCAGAAAGGCAATTTTTTCACACAGAGGGTGGTTGAGTGTCTGGAACAAGCTGCTAGAGGTAGTAGTAGAGGCGGGTTCAATTTTGTCTTTTAAAAAGACTTTAGACAATTACATGGGTACGATGGGTATAGAAGGATATGGACTAAATGCGGGCAATTGGGATTAGCTTAGGGATTTTAAAAAAAGGGCGGCATAGACAAGTTTGGCCAAAGGGCCTGTTTCCATGCTGTAAATCTCTATGACTCCATGACTCTAAGTGCCATGGCTAGACAAGTGAGCACAAAAAGTGCCTTTCTCTCTCATTGCCGCTTGTTGCTGCAGAATATAAAGGCCAGTTGACTGCATTGGAAGCATTCATGACTCTGGAGGGTTTTGATACAGGAGCTATAATGATGATATGGTCCAAAACTGGATAAGGCTAGAATCAGCATATTCCTGGTTATGACATTTCCAGAAGAGAAAGTAAGTGGAAAGAAGGACGGATTGCATTGTCAGTGAAGGATATGATAACAGCACTAGAATTTATGGATGTCCTTGGGAATGGAGTTAGACAGAGTCCTTATGGATTGTAGAATATAAGTAGAAAGCAAAATTGTACAATTCTCAGTGCACATTGAGGATGGAGATGAACATAGAACATAGAACATTACAGCGCAGAACAGGCCCTTCGGCCCACGATGTTGCACCGACCAGTTAAAAAAAAAAACTGTGACCCTCCAACCTAAACCAATTTCTTTTCGTCCATGAACCTATCTACGGATCTCTTAAACGCCCCCAAACTAGGCGCATTTACTACTGATGCTGGCAGGGCATTCCAATCCCTCACCACCCTCTGGGTAAAGAACCTACCCCTGACATCGGTTCTATAACTACCCCCCCTCAATTTAAAGCCATGCCCCCTCGTGCTGGATTTCTCCATCAGAGGAAAAAGGCTATCACTATCCACCCTATCTAAACCTCTAATCATCTTATATGTTTCAATAAGATCCCCTCTTAGCCGCCGCCTTTCCAGCGAAAACAATCCCAAATCCCTCAGCCTCTCCTCATAGGATCTCCCCTCCATACCAGGCAACATCCTGGTAAACCTCCTCTGCACCCTCTCCAAAGCCTCCACATCCTTCCTGTAATGTGGGGACCAGAACTGCACACAGTACTCCAAGTGCGGCCGCACCAGAGTTGTGTACAGTTGCAACATAACGCTACGACTCCTAAATTCAATCCCCCTACCAATAAACGCCAAGACACCATATGCCTTCTTAACAACCTTATCTACTTGATTCCCAACTTTCAGGGATCTATGCACACATACACCTAGATCCCTCTGCTCCTCCACACTATTCAAAGTCCTCCCGTTAGCCCTATACTCAACACATCTGTTATTCCTACCAAAGTGAATTACCTCACACTTCTCCGCATTAAACTCCATCCGCCACCTCTCGGCCCAACTTTGCAACCTGTCTAAGTCTTCCTGCAAACTACGACACCCTGAGGTAGAATTAGAAATTTGCAGACTGTTCAGAGACGTGTCTAAGTATAATAAGGTGATAATATTGAGTGAGTTCAATTATTCCTTTAAAAGCTGTAAGAAAGATAATGCGCATAATCAAAGCATGGAACACTTGTTAGAATAATTCGAGGGTTACATTCTAACTCATTTTTTTCTATTCCAGGGAAAGAAGCAATCTTTCATTCAACTCTGGAATATGAAGTGAGGCTAATAACTGATGAGAAAGTAAGAGTACAATTGAGAAATAGAGAGCATTGTAGTTAGGTTCAATGTAAAAGCAGAAAGGGATTATGTAGAGTCAGGGTTCAAGGGTACTGGATTAGAAAGAAGCTAAATTCAGTGAGATAAAGAGGGATCTGTTCCACGTTGATTGTGCCAAGACATCCGCAAATGGGCCGACAGATTAGGAATGAAAAGTCTTCAAACAAGAGTTGAATGGTGTAGAGCATAAATCTAATCTTATAAAAGTTAAAAGAGTTCCATAGATAAATAGATTAAATAGTAAAGGGAGAGATGTAATAAAATTACTGTTAATATATCAGAGAATTATGACAAAAATAGAAAATCTAGTGGGGAAGTGGAAAGAAAGAGTGGGGCGGCATGGTGGCACAGTGGTTAGCATTACTGCCTCACAGCACCAGGGACCCGGGTTCGATTCCCGGCTTGGGTCACTGTCTGTGTGGAGTTTGCACATTCTCCCCATGTCTGCTTGCGTTTCCTCCTTGTGCTCCGGTTTCCTACCACAGTCCAAAGATGTGTGCATTGGGTGGGTTGGCTATGCTAAATTGTTCCTTAGTGCCAGGGGGACAAGCTGGGTAAATGCATGGGGTTGTGGGGATAGGGCCTGGGTGGGATTGTGGTCAGTGCAGACTCAATGGGCCGAATGGCCTCCTCCTGCACTGTAGGATTCTATGATTCTCAATTAGAAGGGCTAACCATGAGTTTATAAATAGGCTATATCAGTTAAAAAGAGACTAAGACCTCTCAAAGATGGAGGAAGTTTAATTGTAGATAATGATGATATGACAAGTGTTAAATCTGGCTTTACAAATCACATAATGAGAACATAGATTCACTGGAAAAGGATCTGCAACAATTGCTGAAAGGTAACCACAGGAACGAATTGATTCTAATTACAATTAGCAGAGATCACGGTGGAATGATCACAAAACCCTGTATCAGATTTTTAAGAATTTGAACTTGATAGCAGTTGGTAACAAAAGATCCTCTATCGGTTACAGGAGAGATCATTGCAAAGTAGTACAACATGGCAAGAGTTTACAGTTCTGTAAACCCTGGACAGAATAGCACATGTTCTCTTGTTCTCTTATTCTTCAGCGAGGTGAGTCTTATTCTTCCTCAGCCAGTATTCGCAGCCACTCTGCATGCAGGGCGGCACAGTAGCACAGTGCTTAGCACTGCTGCCTCACAGCACCAGGGACCAAGGTTCAATTCCAGCTTTGGTGACTGTCTGTCTGGAGTTTGCACATTCTCCCTGTGTCCGTGTGGATTTCCTCTGAGCGCTCCAGTTTCCTCCCACAGTCCAATGATGAGCAGGTTGGGTGGAATATCCATGGTAAATGAGCAGGGATATGGAGATAGGGCAGAGGCGGAGGGGAGGGCCTGGGTTGTATCTTCTTTTGGAGAGTCAGTGTAGATGTGATGGTCCGAATGGCCACTTTCTGCACAGTAGAGATTCCATGGTTGACTATGCAGGTTTTTGACTCCTTCAGCCAGAATTCATGTCCACTTTATCAAGCCAGAGGTCTTTGCTTTTGTATATCTGACTTTTCATAATCCTTTTAAGCCTCAAAATGCTGGTCATTTGGTTCAGTAGGTACAGTCAGTTATGTTCATGCCAGCAGCTTAAGCTCTGGTTAACTGTATGCCTAGCAAGTTTATACATCCTGAGTTCATGGACATTTTCAGCCCCTATCAACCATCTTGCAGAGATATCCCCTTTGGTCTGGATCATTAGAGGCCCTTTGTTACATTTATGAGCAGAATTCATTGGTGCTTATAAAACAGCGGGGGTAGAGTGGGATGTAAACAACACAAAAGGGGGCGGAGCCAGCCTCCTTGTCTTCTGCATCTTCAAGGTCTTCTGCCACGTGCGATTCCAGGACGTCGCCATTCCGAACGACGGAGTCGCAAGACACGTGCGACCTGCAGGGGCCGCTGGTTTTGGCGCCATCGTCCACGTGCGACCTATGGGGGCAGCCATGTTGGTCGGCACCGTCCGCGAATGACCAGCAGGGGTCGTCATCAACCATCTCAGCTGCATGCAGTTGCGCCCATGAACCAACGGTGGCGTCGATCATCCTGGACCAGGCCAAGCCTCACAGACTCGACAAGTCCATGATAGACATACAGGTAAACAAACGCCCGATTTATTGTCTGTTTGACAGCGGGATCACGGACAGCTTCATTCATCCAGACACCGTGAAGCGGTGTGGTCTCCAGATTCGGACTATCAAGCAGACAATTTCGATGGCGTCAAGGTCCCGGTCTGTCACCATGCTAGGGAGTTGCGTGGTCAATCTGACACTGCAGGACACAGTCTACGAGAACTTCAAGCTCCTTGTGTTACCGCACCTTTGCGCGCCAATACTCCTAGGACTAGATTTTATGGTCCACTTGAAGAGTGTAACCCTGCAGTATGGTGAGCCACTCCCTCTGCTTTCAGTGGGAGACCCGCAGCCTCTAAGTTGCCCAACGCGCTCCACATGTAGCCTCTCAACGCTTAGGATTACCACACCCTCCCTATTCCAGAATCTCGTGCCAGGCTGCAAGCCCATCGCAACAAAGAGCAGGCGTTACAGCGCTGAAGATCGGATCTTCATTCGATCTGAAGTTCAGCGGCTCCTCAAGGAAGGGATCATCCAACCTAGCGCTAGTCCCTGGAGAGCGCAAGTCATGGTGGTTAAGAATGGGAACAAACCCCGGATGGTCATAGACTATAGTCAGACCATCAACAGATACACGCAGCTGGATGCGTATCCCCTCCCGTGCATATCTGACATGGTCAATCAGATTGCGCAGTACCGGGTGTTCTCCACCATCGACTTAAAATCTGCTTGCCACCAACTCCCCATTCGCCCAGAGGACCGACAATACACGGCCTTTGAGGCGGATGGTCGCCTGTACCATTTTTTAAGGGTTCCTTTTGGTGTCACGAATGGGGTCTCGGTCTTCCAGCGTGCTATGGACCGAATGGTGGACCAGAACGGGCTGCGGGCTACCTTCCCGTACCTGGATAACGTCACCATCTGCGGCCATGACCAGCAGGACCACAATGCCAACCTTTTTAGATTCTTACGCACTGCATCTCACCTAAATCTGACCTCCAACAGGGAGAAGTGTGTATTTCGCACGCGCCGCCTAGCTATCCTCGGATACGTGGTGGAAAACGGGGTCCTTGGCCCTGATCCAGACTGTATGCGTCCTCTCCTCGAACTTCCCCAGCCCACTAGCGTCAAAGCACTGAGAAGATGCTTAGGCTTCTTCTCATACTACGCACAGTGGGTTCCCAATTACGCGGACAAAGCCCGTCCGCTCATCAAGTCTACCTCTTTTCCCCTAGCAACAGAGGCTCGCTTAGCCTTTGCAAGAATAAAAGCCGACATCGCGAAAGCCACGATGCACGCTATCGACGAGTCCATCCCCTTCCAGGTGGTGAGTGATGCATCTGATTTCGCCCTGGCCGCCACACTTAACCAGGCGGGCAGGCCCATCGCCTTTTTCTCTCGCACCCTCCAAGGCCCTGAAATTCGACATTCAGCGGTGGAAAAGGAGGCCCAGGCCATTGTGGAGGCCGTTCGGCATTGGTGCCATTACTTGGCGGGCAAACGATTCACTCTGCTCATGGACCAACGGTCCGTGGCGTTCATGTTCAACAACACGTTACGGGGTAAGATCAAGAATGATAAGATCTTGAGGTGGAGAATCGAACTCTCCACCTACAATTATGATATAATGTATCGTCCAGGGAAGCTCAACGAGCCCTCGGATGCCCTGTCGCGTGGAACATGCGCTAGTATGCAGGAGAATCGATTGCAGTTTCTCCACAATGACCTCTGCCATCCGGGGGTCACTCGGCTCTACCACTTCATAAAAGCCCGGAATCTACCCTACTCGGTGGAGGATGTCAGGTCCATAACCAGAAGCTGCCGGGTATGCGCGGAATGCAAACCGCACTTTTACCGACCTGACAGGGCACAACTCGTTAAGGCCACTCGTCCCTTCGAAAGACTGAGTGTGGATTTTAAGGCCCCCTTCCCTCGACAGATCGGAACATGTACTTCCTCAATGTGGTTGATGAGTACTCACGATTCCCTTTTGTCATTCCCTGTTCTGATATGACCGCTGCCACGGTTATCAAGGCATTTCGTGATCTTATCACCCTTTTCGGTTACCCTGTTACATCCACAGCGATAGGGGCTCGTCGTTCATGAGCGATGACTTGAGGCAATACCTGCTCTCATATGGGATTGCCTCTAGTAGAACCACGAGCTACAACCCAAGGGGTAACGGACAGGTCGAACGAGAGAATGCTACAGTCTGGAAGGCTGTCTTACTTGAGTTGAAGTCTAAAGGTCTTCCAGTCTCCCGTTGGCAAGAGGTACTCCCTGATGCGCTCCACTCCATACGCCCACTCCTGTGTATGGCAACCAACGCTACTCCTCATGAGAGAATGTTTTAATTCCCTGGGAAGTCTTCCTCCGGGACCTCATTACCATCTTGGTTGACGTACTCAGGACCTGTCCTCCTGCGGCGACATGTTAGGACCCGCAAGTCCGACCCTTTGGTTGAACAGGTCCATCTCCTCCACGCCAACCCTCAGTATGCCTATGTGGCATATCCTGACGGGCGAGAGGACACGGTCTCGATTCGAGATCTGGCGCCAGCAGGGGGCTTGGAAACCCCTGTCGCTCCCACACCTACTGTTAGGGACCCCCCAACCATTTTTTCCCCTCCTGACACGGCGCGGGCAGTATCGGGACCATCACTTAACCCTCTTACACCCGTGTACAGCTTGCCTGAGTCCAGGAGATGGTCGCCACTTCAAGGCGTGCCCGAGTTCAGCGGATTGTCACCACCTCGGGGTCTACCGGCCCGTGAGGCACTGGAGGAGTCGCTGGACATCGCCTTGGAGAGAACGCAACCGCGATTGCCTGAACCGGTGTCATCGCCGGTGTTGAGGAGGTCACAGCGACGGTGCGGTCCCCCAGACTGCTTGAACTTATAGACAAACGAACAATTATTCTGTGTTTTGTACCCCGCCGGCCTTTGTTTTCAAAGGAGGGGTGAATGTGGTGAACCATTGTTGGTTCCCACCAGGTAGTGCTGAGCCATGGTCTGGCCAGTACTATGAGTCTGTATATATGTTACTGTTGGGGTTAGGGTTGGGCTGTTCTACCTGTTAATATAGTTGTTATGGTACACCCCAGTCGGCTCCACCTCCTGGGAGAGGTATAAAGGTCACTGCTCTGCCTGGTGACCCTTTAGTCTGGGATCGTGTACTGTGTATGGTAGCTCTGTTATTGTTGGCAATAAAAGTCTTTATTTCCCGAGTACATCACGCCTCTCGTGTGTTATATCGCGCATCACACCTCAACAATTTGCTCTATCTCCTCCCCCAATTTGAAATCTCCCTTTGCAATCTTCAGACCTTTCCGAGATCCAATGTTTCAACTCCTGAATCTTTCTCCCACTTCTTGCAATTTTCAAACCCCTTCACCTCCTCAGTTTTTCCCCACTGAGATCACCCTTTCCCCGAGATCTTTCAATCCCTCGCTCCCCACAGTCACAATCCCTCCCTCCCTCCTCTTCGCTCTCTGGCTGTGTCCTTACACAACAGAATTTCCCACCTGGCGACCTGCCTGTCAGTCTAGCTGGCTGTCAGGCGGGAAACAGAGTAAAAACCATTCAAATGAGGGCTAGCCATTAAATTCCACAGAACCCCACCCTTTCCCATATGTCCGATTATCTCAGCTGCTGATTGCTCCAGACCACCTCCCTGAATAAGGAGAGCACTTTTGAACTGCAGTGAGATAAGGGGGAAAGAGAGTGAAGAGTGACTATTGAAACAAAGAGAAGAACGGGGGACCATCAACAAGGTAGACAGCATCTGTGGAGAGAGAAGCTGAGTCAAACAGTCCGTCGATATGCACAGATGTCACTTAATGTTCTGAGATGGTTCTTAATCTTAAAAATAAATTTTGAATTAAAATTAACCACGAGGTAAAAAAATAAAACAAACCTTGGGATCATGCCACTTAGTCACCCTTAGATACGTATGCACCAAAGATACAGGGGAATGGGAGTGGGAACTTTATAAAGTGCGTACTTCCCAATTTGGTGCCTGCATATCTCCCTTGTTATAGATTCGGAGAAAACCTGGTTACTTTCAGCCTTTCTTCAGTTTTTCATCTGTGAAAACTGATGCTAAATTACTTTTTCATACCTGATATTGTCTGATCCTCTAACACTTTGCTCAATCTAACCCCTCTTTAACATGCTGGTACTTTGATAAATTTTTTAAAAGTCTTTGTTGTTATCTACAATCCACTTATCCATTTCTCTTTAATCTCCCAATCCTCCTTTTACTCATCCTGAACAAACTTGGTTCAGTTAGTGTGACCATCTTTCTCAAATACAGGGGTTTCCTGCCAACTCCTTTATCATAACCTGACTTGGTAAAGGAGCATACAGATGAAACCTCGAAAGATAAGAGTGCTTTAAAGAGTGGACGCAAACTTGAATGGCTCCAAACAAAATGTCCCAATGCTAGCAAGGGAATTCAGGGCCAATCTCAACCAGGAATCTTTCACCTCAAACATTCTTCTGTTCACACACAAACACAAAGTCCAGAAATACTTATCAAAGATTTTAGTGGGGCCAGCAGCAGAAAGCTGCTTTTTCTGGCAACACAAATATATATTGTGGCCCACTGCTGGCCTGTGCTGGCACCTCTCTGGGATCAGCTCTTGTCCTTCCCCACATGTCCAATCTGCTGGCCAGACGGGCTGTAGAGCTGAGTGATTTCCCACCCACCCTCAAACAACAAGTTGCAAACTAATGTCTATTCATGGCACCTGCAGCTCCCCACAGAAATGCCTCAGGCCTCAATAATGGCTCCAGCCAGGCGAAGGTGCAATCCTGATGACATTGTGCCTGATGTTGAAATATCATTGACGATCTATACTGAAAGGAACACCAACAGAGTTTGAAGACCAAAAGTAGCAAGAGATGATTTAAATCGGGTTTTATGGATACATTCCACATCCTGCCATTGTTCTAGATCATTGGAATGTAATATGGAGCCCCAATTCTGAAGGACATGTAGTCAGTCTCTTACCCCTAATCTGTTAAGAAGCCCAGTACCAAATGTTTGTACTGGTGACCTGCACATCAGACAATTTGGGGACCTAACGTACCTTCTCTTCTCTGCAGGAATGTGCCTATCACATCCCTTACAATTCACCATAATTGTCCATTCATTAGTATAGAAACTTTATTGTGGCAACTTAGCGAAGACCTGACATGGATTCTATGTGCTGCAGTGATCTTCACACATACTGTTAGATTTCTAATAAGCGTGGATGGGGATTTTCCTCATTCACAGCCAGGACTTAAGGCCATACCAACCATCTCTACACCAGACCACCCACCCCTCACCCCGCCCCCCAACCCCCACTGTGACACTACTTATTTTATCTAAAAAATAAAGTAGTGAAGGGTACTAGAAGTTGAACTCCCTCAGTGCAAATTCAAGGATTATAGCACACAAAAAAAAACAAACCAGGTAAATACCACACAACCCTCATGTCATACAACCAACTCAATCTACTCCTCAGTGGAAAGAAGGAGACACAAAAACAATTAAACAACAACCTCCCTCGTTCCACCACCACAGCACATTGGTGGACGAAAACCATCAAAAAAACAAAATAGATAATCTTGATTTTCACATTTTAACAGTGTGACAAGCAACAAATGTCTCTGTGTTCACGTCTCATATACCCTTGGCAGGACAAAAGACAGAATCATACAATCAGATTTATAATCTCAAGGGACCAAAGTTCGGGATTATTGATGAACTTCAGGATAATATGATCACTCATGGAGTGTGGAAAGGCTAAAGCCATGACAGCATCATCAAGCAACATCCAGGATCCATCCAGAGCTTCACAATGCCTCTGCACCTCCGCCATGTTGTCATCCCAAAGCCTCAGTAAAGAAAAGCCTAGGCCCTGGCGGGTGGCAAGGACCCGACATGTCGAGCCATCTCCAAACATTTTCGATGAACACCGAGGACAAGACAACGTAATACCAGTAGTTAGAGTCTTCGGTCGAACCCAAGCATTGGAAGACCAGATACAATGTGCTTCACCAAGCTCATGATACCCAGCTTTCAAATGGAGATTGTGAAGGCCTGGCAGCCAATTTGGCCGTGAATTCATCCCCAGTACCCCTCGGGAAACTGGGCAAATGCATATCCCTTCTCCAGCCCCATCTCCCCGAGTCAGCCAGAATGTACAACACTGCGCAGCAGGATTTCCAAGAACTGAAGGTGAGCCCCCACTACCCTCTCCATTGACAGGCTTCTCTTCCCCGCTTCAACCATTCTCTTTAAGATATCTCACAGTTCATCAAAATGAGAACCAACAATCTGTGCTGGGGAACTGAGACCATCATCCACACCTTTGCTCATAATGCCGGCCATCATCTTGATGCCAACAGCATCACCGAAGCAGAACTCTACTCACCAGCGAAATCGCCACTGTGAACTGAACCCCACCCCAGCCATCTCCAACTGTCACAATTAGACAAGGATTTTGTTGACTTAACCCGGCTCCCTTTCACCAAACTTTATCCAGGATCCTCCAGGATCATAATACAGATTATACACATCAGCATCAGATAATTATGGGTTGTGCATCAGGATGAAAAATTGATCAAACTATCAGTAGCATCAGAACTCGCAAGAATGTAGCCGCTCCTGTGCTTACATTATGTGACTCCGCCCCGATTCCCTTTTTAACGATTATAGAAACATAGACATAGAAACATAGAAAACTACAGCACAAAACAGGCCCTTCGGCCCCACAAGTTGTGCCGAACATATCCCTACCTTTTAGGCCTACCTATAACCCTCCATCCTATTAAGTCCCATGTACTCATCCAGGAGTCTCTTAAAAGACCCAATTGAGTTTGCCTCCACCACCACTGACGGCAGCCGATTCCACTCGCCCACCACCCTCTGTGTGAAAAACTTCCCCCTAACATCTCCCCTGTACCTACCCCCCAGCACCTTAAACCTGTGTCCTCTCGTAGCAGCCATTTCCACCCTGGGAAAAAGCCTCTGAGAGTCCACCCGATCTATGCCTCTCAACATCTTATATACCTCTATCAGGTCTCCTCTCATCCTACGTCTCTCCAAGGAGAAAAGACCGAGCTCCCTCAGCCTATCCTCATAAGGCATGCCACTCATTCCAGGCAACATCCTTGTAAATCTCCTCTGCACCCTTTCAATCTTTTCCACATCCTTCCTGTAATGAGGCGACCAGAACTGAGCACAGTACTCCAAATTTTTAACAAAGGGAAAAGTGATTTGAAGAATCTTTGCTTGCACATCCGAGGCAGAAATCTAATTCCAATGAACTTTCAGCATAGTTTTCTTTGAATTACTATACTGGATGGAGCTCCTAATTTTGCTGCATCTGCAACTTTTACATTATATACAGTATGGCTTTTAGCCAACGTCTACATCTCTATGAAAGGTTGGTCCTAATGAGGGAAATTCAGTATAAGCCCATTTCTATGTGTCATTTCTCTGATCAAACTGTTTCCAAATGTCCAAACCCTTGCTCAATAAGGTTCAGCCAAATGTCAGTGGATTAGGGATATGTAACAATATGCTAAAAAAACCTTCCTGTTTAAGAAAGTTGGAGATAGTTGTTGGCTGTTCAAATGATCTTTGCTTTTTCCTGTGGCCTTCCAAACACGTTTTCAAATTTCATGACAGAATGTTGAACCAAACATCTGTAAACCCATCGGGATGCTTTGTGCCAGACCTAAAATACCTCACCAGAATATTTTAAAAAGCTATATTTAGTTAAAGAGTCCTGTAGGCCAACCTATTATTTACCTTTTTGATATACAGTCACTTGTCAACTATGTAATTGTTTCTTTATTTCTTCTATATTAATGAATGAAGACAGGCTGCGGTGTAACTCTTTGTGTAGTAACATGGAATATCAAGGTAAAAGGAAAATCCTGTTCAAAGGTATGTAATGAAATTTAGTCACATGAAAGCCTAGCTAGAATGAGCGATTTCTGCTAAATGACTTGAACTGTGGAAGGGCTGGTACCAGGGAAGATAAGCAGACTGAGCTTTATTAAGGGTCAATAAATGTGCCACCTTCCCCAGCTCAGGAGACTGATAACAATCTTGGAGATCACAAAGCAGAGTCAAGCTGGCTATAGTACCTCAATGTGACCTCCAGGAAACATCTGGAGAAAGCATGGAGATATATGGTGATGTAATTAAAAATCAATTAAATGGGCAGCACAGTGGTTAGCACTGCTGCCTCACAGTGCCAGGGATCCGAGATCAATTCCGGCCTCAGATAACTGTCTGTGTGGAGTTTGCACGTTCTCCCTGTGTCTGCGTGGGTTTCCTTCGGGTGCTCCGGTTTCCTCCCACAGTCCAAAGATGTGCGTGTTAGGTTGATTGGCCATGTTAAATTGTCATTTAGTGGCAGGGTAAATACGTGGGGTTGCATGAATGGGGCCTGAGTGGGTTGTTGTCGGTGCAGGTTCAATGGGCCGAATGGCCTCTTTCTGCACTGTAGGCATTCTATGATTCTACAAAATGGACTAAAAGCAGGCTTTATCTTCCATGGCACAGGACCATGGCAAAGAGAGATACAAAATAAGAATCCACAGAATCATCTTGACTACAGTGGTTTACAGTTATTTGGTCAGTCCCTCAGAAGGACATTCGTCACTGGATTGACCACTGAGATGGAATCCAACTGAGGGAGAAGCTATGCAACTGGTATTACTGTGAGTATATAATAAAGGATAAAGGTTAAGTCGCCATAGTCCCAGATACCGCAGGCTGCTCTCCCATTTGAGGGGGAGAGTTGAGTGATGGTGATTTAACCTGGGGATCGTCACACCTCAGGTTAGGGGCAAGGTTGAGAAGGTGGGGCCTTCATGAGTAACTATTGGTTGAATAACTAATATACTCGTGGTTAGTGGTTTGATAAAAACGTATTAGCTTTGGTGAAACTTTTTGATATCAAGATTAAAGACAAAAGAATCTAGATGAGGTAAACAGTCTTACTGCCCCTATCCCTAGTTCAGCCCACTGACAAAGAAATGGGCAGATGTTTTACCCCTCACAAGGTATGTCAGAACCTCACAAAAATGGCAGGGTCCCTGCCAGAGTTATGTGACCAACAGGATCTCTGGAGATTCTTCAGGCTCTTTACCCATCCCAAGTACTGCTTTTGCTTCAAATGAAACCTTCTATTCAAACGTCAGGATATTACAATTTTCCTAACATCAGCAGCCATATACTAACCAACAAATGCACCTCCTCAATTTAAAATAAACTGTTCTTCAACACATCCCACTCTGATCAACACTAGAATCCTAATGTGGGTAAGGATAAGGGCATGTACCAAACAAGGAAATTCAGTAAATGTGTAAAATGCACTTCAAGTTAAGTTTAAAATACCTGCATGATATCATCATTTCTAACTCCAATGATGCACTGCTTTCTCTTGCCTTTGTAATACTTCCTTTGACACTTGTAACGTCAACTCCATGTGCTATTTTTCCATTGTGCATTTACAATGAGCAGAGCCCTTTTTGCATCTATCGTATTCACACTTCTAAAACGCGGAGTGAGATAGTTCGATCCCTCACAACGTTAGGAAAATAACTCAGTCAGTGGATACATGAGCACTGAATGTTCTCCATTGTTTGACAATTCATTCTGTTTACCCACTGATTTGTACCCTTCTGGGGATATAACATTTATGAATTTGGTTTTGTCTGTCGTCCTCATTTTAGATAGCACTTTCTTCTAATCAAAAAACATGTTTTATCGTTCACAACTCCAATATTTAGATAATAATTCTGTCTCCAATATAAGCAGGTAGATCAAAGAAAACTAGAACCATGGTTAGCATTGCTGCCTCACAGCGTCAAGTACCCAGGTTTGATTCCTGGCTTGGGTGACTGTGTGGAGTCTGCGCGTTCTCCCCGTGTCTGCGTGGGTTTCCTCTGGATGCTTCAGTTTCCTCCCACATTCCGAAAGATGTGCTGGTTAGGTGCAATGGCCATGCTAAATTCTCCCTCAGTGTACCCGAACAGGCGCCAGAGTGTGGTGACTAGGGGATTTTCACAGTACTTCATTGCAGTGTTAATGTAAGCTTGCTTGTGACACTAATAAATAAACTATAGTAGGGATACTTCAGAATACTTACCATTTTTTTTGGCCCAAGGAATATTACTTTGTTAAAAGCAAATTACTGCGGATGCTGGAATCTAAATAGAAAACAGAAAATGCTGGAAAACCTCAGCAGGGCTAACAGCATCTGTGGGGAGAGAACAGAGCCAACATTTTGAGTCTGGGAGACTCTTCGTCAGAGCTATTGCTATGTATCTATTCAGCCAGATAATGTTATTTCATCCCAATGTTTCATGTTGTTATAGACACTACAGCCCCCCTCTCCATAGACCCTCTGCCTAGCCTGAATTATGTCAATGATCTTCACTTACTTAATATTTTCCACATGATGTTTTCTTTTTCTTTTTATTATAGCCTTCAATCTTTTGGCTGTGTCTCACATTCTTAGAAAATACTTTTCACCCTGAAGTAGTTCCTTCTGCAATTACCTGGCAGAAGCAGATATGTCCTAACATCCACTTAGTCCAACACGTTTGCTCCAAACAGCTCCGAGACACTTACAGTCATCTAACCATTTATTTGTTTATTTGTTTCTTATCTAGTTCCATATTTTGCTTTAGTTTCTGTGATGTTTGAATTTAATGAAGACTTTTACGTAAAACTTTGTCCAAAGCTTAATTATCCAATAATCTGCATCATCCTCAAAAAATTAGCATGCTCGCCTCCCTCTTGTAATTTGTACTGGTGGTTTCTTATTAATTTATCACTGTTCAACCCTTTGGAATAGATTCCTTTACTTTATTTCTCATTACCGTTAGGTTAAAGGGTCTGTAGATGCTTAGATCTTTAGCTATCATAGACTGATCATAGAAACCCTACAGTGCAGAAGGAGGCCATTCGGCCCATCGTGTCTGCACTGACAACAATCTCACTTAGGCCCTATCCCCGTGACCCCACATATTTACCCCACTGATCCCTCTAATTTACGCATCCCGGGACACTTAAGTTTTCTAAGCCTCTCTTTAAGTACTGACTTTGGTTCTAATTTAGCACTACTGATTCGGAGGTAGAAAACTGCGGATTCAATCCCCAATCCAGAGACTTGAAACATAACTGAGAGAGTTCTGCATAGTTAGAAAAACCATGTTTGAGATGAGATATTAAACTGTGAATCTGTCTGCCCTTTACAAGTAGATGTAAAATATTCCATAGTATTATTTAAAAAGTACCTGGAGATCATCCAATGTCCTTGTCAATATTTATCTAAAAATTAACAAATGTTTTGGGATGTTCTGAGATTGTGAAGGGTGCTATAAATGACCTTTATAATATCTCTTTTAATCTGTTTTGTAAAGTCCTGTACAATTCTCACTTCATTTTTTCGGTAAGTTTACTTTGATTGTAATTATTTTTCATTGTCATTTTAATAGATCTAAGTTTATTTAGCAGAGTCACAAGTAGGCTTACATTAACATTGCAATGAAGTTACTGTGGAAAATCCCCTGGAAAGGGTGGAAAACCGCAGTCAGCAGTGGCACCAAAAGTGAAGATATCCTTAGTGAGGTGAGAAATGGATTCAACCACAAATAAAACAAGATTCAGAAGAGGAAATCAATTGGCAAAGATTGAAGCAGGTTGTGGGGGTAACCATTCCCCTGAATCCTGCAGGTTTAAAGAGATTGAGGATGGGATTATCTGGCCGCACTCACCCCAAAGATGGAAATTCCCGCCCGAGGTCAATGTCCATGGTCCACGTCCCACCTGCTATGATTCCTGTGACGAATGGGATGGGAAAATTCTGCCCTGAATGGTTTTTTTTGTCACAGGAAAGACCCATTTAAGGTATCAGTGCAAAAGTAAGCCAAACCTACCCAGCAGCCTACTGTTTTGAAATAGCCAATTAACAAGCTGTGGAGTTTGTTAAAGAGACACGTGTATGCAAATTTCTGTTGCCCGCTACACTCTTCGGTTGCCAGACGGGAAAAAGTTTGGGAGTGCTTTATTGCAGGTGTGATGGGGCAACACAAGGGTGAAAGAAGAAGCCTGCTACCTGGCCTGCAGATTTATAGATTCTGCTGGTAGGAATGGCAACATATGAATCTCTTTGGACTTCACTTATTTGAACGTGCCATAAGAAAGAAAGATTGAGAGAGAAGGGGGCCTTTGAATTTGTAGTTGTGAATTTTCCATTCACGGTATAAACCTTCTCGAATATGATGTCCAAGTCTAGACTCTGACTTCATTCCACTAATTGGCCAGCTTCCTGTCGGGCAGACACTAATTGACCATCCAACACTTGACTTGCTGAGCTGGGATATGGGTGGAAGAAGCGAACATTCACTTTCTGTTCCACCTCCTTCGCCTCACGAAGGAAGATCCAACCCCCGCCTTCCCATCCTTCAGTCACGATGAATGTTGATGCTGTTTTCTAATCTGCATTTAGTTATTGGGATTTGACTCCAGAGATTTCAGCTGTTGCAACTTTTCCTCCTTGGAGACGGTGGGCAGTTCGGGTGGACCACTGGGGAGCTGCATTTCAGCCCAAGCTCGGGAGTTTAGCTTACAGGCAGCTCATCAGCAAAAATCAACTGACTGGGATTCCTGTGGAGTGATGAGTCTCCAATGTGCACATTGGAATTTCTGGCCTCAGAAGACATGCGCACGTTCCAGCATTGCAACCACTCTGACCAGGGAGTTTAATCTGCATTCGAGCACCAGAGTTACTGTTGACATTGTTTTATGTCTACAAGTGCATGACCACCTTCCTCAGTTGAATGTCTAGGCTGGAGGAGTGTCCCTGCTTAGGGAGTTGTGTATTCCACCCAAAATGCATGAGTCTCTGCAAGATCTGTGCCCATTCCTTCACTTGATGTGTTGCACTAATCCAGTTAGAAGCTCTGATTGATCGGACTCCATGTGTTTTGTTCAATGGCCTTTACAGCAACCTCAGCTTTGCTATTGAACTGCAGTTAGTGAGACAATGGCATCACATCTCTGTTTCCTCCTCTCTTGGCAAGCGCTGTAAATTCCATTGATACAAACTATGGACCATTATCTATTGTTAGGAATGTCAAGTATCCCAAATCTTACAGTGTGCTATTGGAACAGTGCATGTAATTACAGAGATGAGGCCAGTTCCTTTGATAGTTACTGTAATAGTCCCACATAAACTGCCACGAAGATCAGCCCCAACCTTTGACCAAGGTCTAACTGCCATTTTACGTTGAAATTTTTTGCTTGGAGCATCCCAAGAAAACAAAAAGATATTAAATTTTGCAATGTATTGTTGAAGCTCTGTTGCCATCCTGGGCCAATAGAAGTTGCTGTGAATTCTATAAGTACAACCTTCTTTGCCAATATGTGTTGAATTAGCTACTGACGTCACCTCCATTATGTAATAAAGCTCCTAGACGACGCGTGAATATCAAATCCTCAAGGATAGTTAAGTTCATCTCAAAAGTCAAAATGTCGAGGCACTCACGTGTCTCTGACTTGATTCCAAATTGGTATTGCCAAATAATAACACGGTTTCTTCCGAACTGAATCATATAATACTTTAAAAAGTACCTGGATGAGTACTTGGCACGATATAACATTCAAGGCTATGGGCCAAGTGCTGGCAAGTGGGATTAAGTGGGCAGGTCAGGACATTTCATGCGTCGGTGCGGACTTGATGGGCCGTAGGGTCTCTTCTGCTCTGTAGTATTCTGTAATTCTATGAATTATCTGCCGTAGCCAGTGTGAGCCTCCAGTTGGAAGTGATTCATGATGATCAATTTCTTCCAGTTCACATGTAAAATTACAAGCGTTGCCATCTGGAAAATATGTCCTGCTGTGTGCAGCTGCTAGGAACATCTTTCCTCCTTTTAGATGAACTATTTTCAGACAAGATATTTGGAATCTTAGTTACTCTTTGACATTTTTCAGGTGCATTGCTTATCAGCATAAGAAATAATGATGATCCCTTTCAATGTTCACCACATGTGGCTGTAAATGCAAGCTTAAATTTTATCACAGGTAAACATGAACTTCTTTCTCAATTTGTGCATATCTCATCGCTCCTGCTGCTCATGTTACATGGGATATTTGACACAGAAACAGGCCATTCGGCCCAACCAATCCATGATGGAATTCATGCTCCATTCAAGCCTCTTCCCATCTTGCCTTGCATCACAATCCTCTAATTCCATCACTATCAAATGCTTGTTTCGATTTTCCTGGAGCGGGGGAGGCAGTGGCATAGTGGCATTGTCATTGGAGGAGTAATCCAGAGACCCAGGGTAATAATGCTCTGGGGACTCAGGTTCGAATCCCACCATGGCAGATGGTGAAATTTGAATTTAATAAAAATCTGGAATTAAAAATTTAATGGTGACCAGGAAACCATTGTCGATTGTCGTAAAAACCCATCTGGTTCACTAATGTTCTTTAGGGAAGGAAATCTGTGATCCTTACCCGATCTGGTCTACATGTGACTCCAGACCCACAGCAATGTGGTTGACTTTCAAATGCTGTCTGAAATGGAGGGCAGTTAGGGATGGGCAATAAATGTTGACCCAGCCAGCAATGCTCACTTCCTACAAAATAAATTAAAAAGAAATAGCCTGTCACCAGAGGCCATAGTTTAAGGGATGCCACACCACATTAAGTACGAATGATTATAGAATCATAGAATCCCGACAGTGTAGAAGGAGGCCATTCGGTCCATTGAGTCTGCACTAACTTTCCGACAGAGCATCTTGCCAAAGCTCTATCCCTGTAACCCCACATATTTACCCCACTAATTCCCTAGTATCTTGGGACTCACACGGACACAGGGAGAATGTGCAAACTCCATACAGCCAGTCACCTGAGGCTGGATTGAACTTGGGTCCCTGGCGGTGTGAGGCAGCAGTCATTGTGCCACTGTGCCAATCAGGAAACTATCCTGCTCTTATGATCTGCCAAAGGGATGTTGGAATGATATGCAGATGGACAATCAATCTGGTCGGTCAAGTTATGAATACACCTTCTACGGCCATCATATACCATCATATGTGGGCAGCACAGTGGTTAGCACTGCTGCCTCACAGCACCAGGGACCTGGGTTCAATTCCCGGCTTGGGTCACTGCCTGTGTGGAGTTTGCACGTTCTCCCCGTGTCTGCGTGGGTTTCCTCCGGGTGCTCCGGTTTCCTCCCACAGTCTGAAAGACGTGCTGGTTCGGTGCATTGACCCGAACAGGCGCTGGAGTGTAGTGACTAGGGGAATTTCACAGTAACTTCATTGCAGTGTTAATGTAAGCCTTACTTGTGACTAATAAGTAAACTTTTAACTTTATCAAGTCCTGGAGTGAAACTCAAACCCTGAGCTTCCAGCTCAGAGGGAAGGACGCTATCCATACTGCACCTCCCAAATGTTTATCTAACTTCCTCTTAAATGATCCAGACTATTGGCTTCAACCATTCCCTATGGTTCCCAGTGTGTCCCTGAGTTCCACATTCTCACTATTCTGCATAAAGAAGTTTCTTCTGAATTCTCTGTTGAATTTCTTGGTGGCTATCTTATATTAATGGCCTCTAGTTATGCTGTTGCCACAAAAGGAAGCATTCTCTCTGTATCCACTCTAGAAAATCCTTTCAAAACTCGGAAGATCTCGGTTGGAACTCTCTTAGCTTTTTTCAGAGAAAGACCAATCTGTCAATCCTTTCCTGATATGTATATCTACACTTCATAGAACATAGAACATAGAACATTACAGCGCAGAACAGGCCCTTCGGCCCACGATGTTGCACCGACCAGTTAAAAAAAAAAAACTGTGACCCTCCAACCTAAACCAATTTCTTTTCGTCCATGAACCTATCTACGGATCTCTTAAACGCCCCCAAACTAGGCGCATTTACTACTGATGCTGGCAGGGCATTCCAATCCCTCACCACCCTCTGGGTAAAGAACCTACCCCTGACATCGGTTCTATAACTACCCCCCCTCAATTTAAAGCCATGCCCCCTCGTGCTGGATTTCTCCATCAGAGGAAAAAGGCTATCACTATCCACCCTATCTAAACCTCTAATCATCTTATATGTTTCAATAAGATCCCCTCTTAGCCGCCGCCTTTCCAGCGAAAACAATCCCAAATCCCTCAGCCTCTCCTCATAGGATCTCCCCTCCATACCAGGCAACATCCTGGTAAACCTCCTCTGCACCCTCTCCAAAGCCTCCACATCCTTCCTGTAATGTGGGGACCAGAACTGCACACAGTACTCCAAGTGCGGCCGCACCAGAGTTGTGTACAGTTGCAACATAACGCTACGACTCCTAAATTCAATCCCCCTACCAATAAACGCCAAGACACCATATGCCTTCTTAACAACCTTATCTACTTGATTCCCAACTTTCAGGGATCTATGCACACATACACCTAGATCCCTCTGCTCCTCCACACTATTCAAAGTCCTCCCGTTAGCCCTATACTCAACACATCTGTTATTCCTACCAAAGTGAATTACCTCACACTTCTCCGCATTAAACTCCATCCGCCACCTCTCGGCCCAACTTTGCAACCTGTCTAAGTCTTCCTGCAAACTACGACACCCTTCCTCACTGTCTACCACACCACCGACTTTGGTGTCATCAGCAAATTTGCTAATCCACCCAACTATACCCTCATCCAGATCATTAATAAATATTACAAACAGCAGTGGCCCCAAAACAGATCCCTGAGGTACACCACTTGTAACCGCACTCCATGATGAATATTTACTATCAACCACCACCCTCTGTTTCCTATCCGCTAGCCAATTCCTGATCCAATTTCCTAGATCACCCCCAATCCCATACATCTGCATTTTCTGCAGAAGCCTACCATGGTGAACCTTATCAAACGCCTTACTAAAATCCATATATATATCCATATATATTCATAGAATCATAAAATCCCTACAGTGAAGAAGGAGGCCATTCGGCCCATCAAGTCTGCATCGACAACAACCCCACCCAGGTCCTATCCTTGTAACCCCAGACTTGTTCCCCGTAACCCCAAGTATTTACCCTGCTAATCCCCCTAACCTACACATTTTCAGACACCAAGGGGCAATTTAGCATGGCCAATCCACCTAAACTGTGGGAGGAAACTGGAGCACCCGGAGGAAACCCACGCAGGCAGGGAGAACATGCAAACTCCACACAGATAGTCACCCGAGGCTGGAATTGAATCCATTTCCCTGGCGCTGTGAGGCAGCAGTGCTAACTACCGTGCCATCATGCTGCCTGGTATCTGGTATCTTCCTTGTAAATCTTCACAACACTTTCTCCAATGCCTCTTTATCCTACACCATGTCAAGCCCCTTCAGGACCTTGTATGTTTGATAGCAATCACCTCTCATTCTTTTCAACATCAGATAATCTAGGGCCAGGTTATTAGTCCTCTCATGATAGGACAGCCCTCCTATCCTAGGGACCAATCGTGTGAACCTCTATTGTACCATTTCCAATTCACGCATATCCTTCTTCAAGTATGGAGCCTAAAACTATACACTGGGCGGAATTTTCCATACTCTGCACGGATTGGAAAATGGAGGCAAGAAAACCGGTGTGCAGCTCTCCAGCTGTACAGCCACTTTTCTCTCCAGATAAACCAGCACTCTGTGCAGAACATATCTGGATGTTCGACCCACGTGTCATGCTGGTAGTGCAGGATAAAGCCGGCAGCCAGGCAACCTGAGACCGGGATGCAAATTTTTAAAGGACACACTGATCTCCGATAGGCAGTGCAGGAACCCCTCCCACACGCATATGGAGACTCCCTCACCATGGACCTGGGGGACCCCCCTCACAGACATGGGGACACCCCCCCCCACACACACATAAGGGGAACCCCACCCCCAACCGATAAGGAGAACCTCCTCCAATACAGCTCCCCGGAACTGTCCCTGGTATGGCCCCCCTCTGCACAGCCTCCTGGCAGGGGGCAGCACCATGGGGCAGTGCCAGAAGAAGAGCCAAGGTGTCAGGGAATGCCAGGGGGCAGTGCCAGGATGCTGAGGACAACGCCAGGGTGCCAGGGAAGAGACAGGGCACAGTGCCAAAGAACTGCCCGGGAATGTCTGTCTACCCCCTCTCCCCACCCGGGGACATTCCCGGGCAGACTGACCGAGTACTATACTTACCTGCGCGCCCCTGGGGAGTTCCTTAGGACTGGGGGGTTCACGTTTTTGAAAAGCAGAGTGCAATCATCCTGCACTCAGTCACTTTTTGGGAGATTGGTGAGTTGTGTGCACTGAGAGACCTCCTCCTTCTTTCACGGACATCGGGACCCCCTCTCCCCTTTGGTGACATGCTTCCCCACCCCCTCCCTGACGTAGATCACCAGTGTCGAGGTATTGGGGCACTCCCAATGGGTCCCCCATTATAGCCCCGACATGCCCCCACTTATGCTCCACTCCTGCATGAACCCCCCTCAGCATGACCCCCCCTGCATGACACCCCAACACAGCCCCCCTTGCATAGCCCCCGGTCATAGCCTCCCATCTTCATAGCCTCCACTAAGGCTCCACCCTCACTCAGGCTCCACTCCTTTGGCACTGCCCCTGGCACACTGCCAATGTCCACCTGGCACTGTGCCACTTGGGCACTGGCAGGTGGGCACTGCCTGTGTGCCAGATGGGCTCTGCCCAGCCATGTCGCCAGCCACCCAGGGGCTTCAATGGCCTCCAAGCCCTCTCCACCCCCGGGGCCATCGTGGCAGGTCTCCGCTAGTGGAGACCAGCAGTGATTCTCTCCGGAAGATTCTGGGAGCTGTGAGTATTCAGTGTCGAATGGGCTGCGAGTATTAAATGCTACTCTCAATATGCTAATCGGCCTCGCGCCCTTTCTGGTTGCAACCCAGTTTGCGCCATTAGAAAGGTACCGGGACAATTGCAAATCGTTTGGTGCTGAGTGCAACACCGAATTTTAGGCCCCACCCTATTTTCCGGGATCGATACGATCTGCGCCAGACGTGGTGAGGAAGGAAAAATCGCCTCCCAAACATTGGTTTACAGTTGCAAGTTGTTGGCATTTTGCTCTCACAGATCCAGAAGTGATATAATGTAAAGCACCAAACAAATGTTTAGCATCATTCATACGGGGGAATGAAAAGTTTCAGGTAACTTTATACTTAAGTCCCAGTTCATGACTATCTTGAACAAGGAAAATCCCCCATGACCTTTATTGACACTGTCATTGATAAATCGCCATCATCAACATCATGGTATCCACTACTGATCAGCAGCTGAACTAAATCAGCTTCATCTACACTGTGCCTACAAAATCAGGACAGAGCCTAGCTGTCCTAACTCATCTTCTGGCATCTGAAAGCCTCTCCATCATTTGCAAGGCCCAATTAAGAGTGCAACGAATAATCACCATGCCTGGATGGTTGCATCCACAACAATACTTAAGAAGGTCTACACCATCCAGGACAGAACAATCCATTTAATTACTGAACTCAACATTTACCCCATCCATCACCTGTACTTTTTGGCTCTCAGGTGCCCTGTAGCAAGTCCCTCAAGTTACCTTAACAGAATCTTCCTCATGGGCAACTCCTCCCACTGAGAAGGACAAGAACAGAAATGTCACTGCCAAGTGAACCTCTAATTCACGCAATGTCCTGATGTAAACATATATTGCAATTCCTACTTGTTAAAGTTGTGAAGTTCAGCATTTTCTAGGGACAAATAAAAGGGGCTAATCAAAGGGGTCCAACATCTCAATATTGCATTCAATGGCATTACCCATTACTGAATCCCCCACTAAACTGGACCAGCCATATAAATATCATGGCGACAAGAGCAGATCAAAGGCTGGGAATTCTGTAGAGAGTAACTCACCTCTTGACTCCCCAAAGTCTGTCCACTATCTACAAGGCACATGTCAGGAGTGCGATGGGATACTCTCTATTTCCCTGGGTGAATGCAGCTCCAACAATACTCAAGAAGCTCTAAAAAGCAGTCCACTTGATTGGCACCCCATCCATCACCTTCAACATCCACCCCCTCCACCATCTCTGCAAAATGGCAGCAGTGTCTACCATCTACCAGATGCACTGAAGGAATTCACCAAGGTTCCTTTGACAACGCCTTCCAAATCCTTGAGCTCTACCACCCAGAAGGACAGGGGCAGCAGATGTATGGGAATACCACCACATGCAAGTTCCCCAACAAGACACACAGTATCCTGACTTGGAAGTAGATCGCTGCTCACTTACAGTCACTGGGTCAAAATCCTGGAACTCCCTCTCTAACAGCATTGTGGGTGCACTACATCACATAGACTACAGCAGTTGAAGAAGGCAACTCACCACCACCTTGGCAAGGGCAATTAGGGCTGTGTAATAAATGGTAGCCTAGCAAGTGATGCCCACATATCTTATGAAAGAACTAAAAACCTATGTTCGAATCTGCTTGGCATTTTTACTGAAGAGGATGTACAACATATTTACGCATGACAATGGCAGCAACTTCTGTCTCTACTTCTAAGATGGAAAGAATTTGGGATCATAGATAACTGATGAGTATCTCCACTTAGATAAGTACTAATGTGTTTCCCATTGTCATGGGGAAGGGGATAGCGGAATTCAATCTGAGATCAGGTTACAGGCTCATGAACCCAGGAATATCAAAAACAGACAGAAGTTGCAGTTTTGTCTTGTGTGGTTTGCAGCCATTTGAGAGGCAGAAAGAAAACGATAGCACCAGCTAGGCTAACACCTTAAGCAGAGTAAATGCTGACTCTATTCACCATGCAAAACATGGGTAGGAGCTTGCACTGATGTTGAAAACTACGTTCGGTTAAGGAGACTGGAGGATTTGCTTAGCTTAGATCTGGAAGGAGAAATCTACAGTGTAACTCTCAGAGTGAGAGAAAGTTCCGGAGTTAGAGCTACCTGCTGTGAAAGTAAAAAGGAAACAACCCATTGGAAGCTGGGAACACCGGTCAACTGTTTGCACTAAGAACTGTAGTTTAGTGAAGAGTGTACCATGTGATAATTAAAAAGAAACCATTTTATGTTTATAGTTTAAAGTATGAATTGCCTACAAAAGAAAATTGTGTTTAGTCAACAGTGTTTTAAGTAATTTGATGCGGTTAAAGTTTTAAGTTGTGAAATCTTGATGTGTTATACTCTTAGTCGTTAACTGGAAGTTCAAATTTCGCTTTAAGAATTGTCAGTCACTACTGAGATCATAACACTACCTTATTGCAGGGTTATAATCCTAGAATTAGAATGAGATACATACAAAACTCAATTTTAATCCACCAGCAAAGCACTTGATATTTATTTCTTTGTCACTCAGCTAAGCTAGTCAAGCCAGAGTTTGCAGTCAGTCTATCATCTCCAGGAATGTCTACCATCCAGAAGCTGTTTGTATTGAGTTAGCTCCTGCACTGCATGATGTCTGCAGGCACATTCAGAATTCTAGCAAGCTTTCCACTGCCTTAAGGTATCCTATGTCTTCTAGCTTATCCAAGGCTCAGCTGTCCATTTGTTTCAGCTTTCAGAGTATTCTACATTTAGCTGACTGGTAATTTTACTCCAGGGCTTCACTCTATTGGCTAGAGGTCCCATTTGTTAAAATTTGTTTTGGAATGGCCAGAATCCAGCCACGAAGAGGATGTGTTCCCAGCAGAACACTGGGGCTATTTCTGTTGCAATAACCTCGTCATTCACAGGAAAGGGGGTCATCTTTCTTCATTTAGCTTTTGGTTGTGGGTGAAGATGACAAGACCAATCTGATTGCACATTCATCGGTACCCTAAGAATGTGACTGTAGGTCTGCTCTGTGCCATGATGGTGTTCCAACAACAGTGCTAGTTAGAGAAATCTTAAAACGTACTATTTAAAACAAATTAAAACACCCACTCCTCAAATCCATCGATGTTAAGTAATACACATGGAATAGTCTCCTTTTGCCACTAATAGGAAAAGCAAGGACAGTAAGATGAATGTTTAACTGACTTCATTTTAATTCCAGATGTTGCCTTTCAAAGAGTTATCCTACACTTCAGTATGCACACTTTCAGAGTCCTGTGGATCTGCAGGAAACCATGAGATGTTCCCAAATGCGACAGGCCTTGATTCATCCAAGCCTCCCAAACCACAAACACTATCACTAGTCATGTGTGCTGCCGGCTGCAGAAACTTGAGCTCTGGATTTCAGAGCTCGATCGGCAGCTGGAATCACTGTAGTGAGGGGGCTGAGAGCTCCATGGATAGTCTGTTCAGAGAGGTGGTCACATCGCAGCGTAAGGGCCTATAGGCAGAGAGGGAATGGGTGACCACAAACTGTCCAAGAGAGATGGACAGGTACTGCTGGAGTTCCCTGGGATCCTACTCAGAAATTGGTTTTCCATTTTGGAAGCTGGTGAGGGCATTGGTTCCTCAGTGGAGTGCAGTCAGAGCCAGGTTTGTGGCACCATGAGCGACTTGGTCGTACAGGATGGGAGGAAGAAGAAAGGAAGAGCAATAGTGATAAGGGATTCATTAGTTGAGGAAACAGACAGGCATTTCTGAGGCTGTTGAGGTGACTCCAGGATGGTTTGTTGCCTCTCTGGTGCCAGAGTAAAGGATGTCACAGAGCAGTTGCAGGACATTCTTCTGAGGGAAGGTGAACAGCCAGAGTTTGTGCTCCACATTGGTACCAATGGCTTAGGTAGGAAGGAGGATGGGGTCCTGCAATTAGAATTTAGGGAGATAAGTAAATATTGGTAAGCAAGATCTCAAATGTAATAACCGTTGGATTACATCCAGTGTCACATGCAAGTGAGTACAGAAAATAGAGTATAAGGCAGATGATCGCATGGCTGGAAAGATGGTGCAGGAGGGAAGGCTTTAGATTCCTGGGACACTGGGACTGACTCTGGAGGGTAAGGCACCTGTAAAAGCTGGATAAATTGCACCTGAACACATCGGGGGCTGAGTTTCTTGCGGGGCATTTTGCTAGCACTGTTAGAAGGGCTTTAAACTAACTCAGCAGGTGTGTGGGAAAACAAAAGGAAATATTAAAGAGGAATATCAGGATGCATACAACACTAGAGGGACAGAAAACACAAGGATAGAGAATAATAAGTTAATAGGTGAAGTCGGAGTAAGGGAGAAAGTAATGCCATCAAAATCAGTGTTACTGTGCATGTATATGACTGCACAGTATAGTAAATAAGATTGGGGAGTTAGAGGCACAGATTGCCTTGTGAAAACATGATGTTGTGGCGATAACCGTGACCTGGATCAAGGAAGGGCAGGACTGGGTGTTAAATATTCCTGAATACAAGGTGTCCAGAAGAGATAGGAAAGGAAGGGAAAGAGGAAGGATGGTAATATTGGTCAAGGAGAGCATTGCAGTGCTGGAGAAAGAGGATGTCCCAGAGGGTATAAGGACAGAATCAGTTTGGCTGGAGCTAAGGAACCGAAAGGGTACAATTACAGCTCGGTGCAGGCTATAGACCACCAACTAGTGAGAAGGATGTAGTGGATCAAATCTGCAGGGAATTTACAGAGAGGCGCAAACATTATAATGGGGATTTTAATTACCCGAATATAGACTGGGACAGTGGCCGTGTAAAGGGTGGAGTAGGGCAAACGTTCCTAGATAGTGTGCAGGAAAATTTTCTACAGCAATATGTGTCAACTCCAACAAGAAGGGATGCATTGTTGGACCTGACTCTTGGCAATGAGATGCCCTAAGTAGATCAAGTGTCAGTGGGAGAACATGTAGGAGATAGCAATCATTGTACTGTAAGGCTTAGGATGATGATAGAAAAGGGTAATAGGCAATCGAGAGTAAGAATAATTAACTGGGGGAGAGCTGACTTCAATGGGGCAAGAACGGAGCTGGGCCTGTTAGACTGGAATGAAAGGTTGTCAAGAAAAACTGTAGCTGAACAATGGGCTACCTTCAAAAAAGAAATGGTCCAGACACGGCTAAGGTAGGAAAAATAAAGAAAGTTAGGGCAAACAAATCCAGAGTTCACTGGATGAAAAGGGTGGCAGAAATTAAGATAAGGAAGAAAAAGTGTGCTTATGACAGGTGTCTGGTAGAAAACACAGTTTAGAACCAAGAAGAATACAGAAGATTCAGAGCAGAAATAAAAAAGCACATTAGAGGAGCAACAAGGGATTATATGAAAAGACTGGCAGCTAATATAATGGAGAATCCTAAAGTCTCCTATCAGCATATAAACAGTAAAAGGGTGGCAAAAGGAGGAGGAGGACTGATTAGAGACCTAAAAGGGAATTTACACATGGAGGCTGGGGACATGCTGAGGTATTAAATGAATACTTTGTACCCCTCTTTATCAAGGAGGTAGATGCCACCCAAGCATGGCAACAGATGTGGAAACTATTCCTGGATGGATTCAAAATTGATAAGGAGGAAGTGTTGAATAAATTGTCCGGGACCAAATGAGATGCATCCAAGAATATTGAAGCAAGAATAGCTGGGCAGCTGGCCATAATCTTTCAGTCTTCTCCAGGGGAAGGTGCCAGAGGACTGGAGAATTGCAAATGTTACACCCTTGTTCACAAAAGGTTGTAAGGTTAGCCCCAGCAATTACAGACCAGTCAGTTTAACATCAGTGTTGGTCAGACTTCTAGAAACAATTATCCGGCATAGAATTAGCAGTCACATAGAAAAATCTGGGTTGATTAGGAAGAGCCAGCATGGATTTCTGAAGGGGAAATTATGTTTAACTAACTTGCTGGAGTTTTTTGAAGAGGTAACAGAAAGATTCTGCACTCCCTCTTTTCCTTCTCTATGAACGGTCTGCTTTGTCTGTATAACGTGTAAGAAATAATATTTTTTACTGAATACTAATACATGTGACAATAATAAATCAAATCAAATCAAATACAATTCCCCTCCTTTTGGTGCACTTTGTTAACTGGCGTTAATCCTTTTAATATTTTATCAATCTGCACTCGTAGAACTGTTGGGAATAAGAGAGTTTGCACTTTGCTATTCCTTAATGTAGGGCGATCTATACTTTGTCCTCACCTTTCTGTGGGCCTCAACTGGCCAATTCTTCAATGAAGACCTTATGCAGGCCTAGACTATCATTTGGCTTCACTAACTGCCAAGAAGCTGTGACTTAAAGAGATGAGGTCAGCTGTATTGGTCACAGGTTCACAGCAATCCCAGTGGACTGATAGCAAAGTAATTCTCCTCACTGCCATATATTTCCATAAAACATTGTTCAGTACATCTCACTGCAAGTCTGAAAGTATCCAGAACCCACCCACTTATATTGCCAAGTCCTCCCCAAGATGAAAATGAGTTGGCATTAAATCCCTGAAAATTGAATTAAAATAAATTCCCACGAGGAAATTTTACTGCATTGACCCAATTTCCTTATTACTGCTAACTAATTACTGCATACTTCCAGTGGCATGGTGGCACAGTGGTTAGCACTGCTGCCTCACAGTGCCAGGGACCTGGATTCGATTCCCAGCTCAAGTCACTGTCTGTGTGGAGTTTGCACGTTCTCTCTGTGTCTGTATGGGTTTCCTCTGGGTGCTCCAGTTTCCTCCCACAGTCCAAAAGACATGCTGGTTAGGTGCATTGGCCATGCTAAATTCTCCCTCAGTGTTCCCAAACAGGCGTTGGAGTGTGGTGACGAGAGGATTTTCACAGTAACTTCATTGCTTTACTGTTCAAATTAAGCCTACTCGTGACATTAATAACATAAAAATAAATTTAAAAACTATTGATGAACTTGAACTGTAAGAGAAAGCAGAATCCATGAGAACAGCCCAGGTCACCTAATATTTATTCTTCTGTTCCTCAAAAGTATAAATGCTCAGTCATCTAATCCACATACAAATCTTAAATAAACATGTTTTAATAAAATCCTTTTACTTTTAATTGTTTTCATCCACAGCTTCATCTTGTTAAAATAAAATCTACACTTCATGCAAGGTTGAAATTTGATGCTGTGCATCTCCTTTGTGCCACCAGGAGGGGGTGTTACTCCATAAATCTAAATCTGGCAGCACCTGTGAAGAGAGAATCAGAGTTAACATTTCAGGTTGTTAATCTTTTATCGGAACTGGAAATGTTACAGATGTAGCAGCTCTTAAGCAAGTACAGAGACAGCAAAAGCAAAGAAAGGAAAATTGAAAGATCTATGATAGCGTGGAAGGCAGGAGAGATGAAATGACAAAAGGGATGATATAAGAACATAAGAACTAGAAGCAGGAGTAGGCCAGATGGTCCCTCGAGCCTGCTCCACCATTCAATAAGAACATGGCTGATCTTTTTGTGGACTCAGCTCCACTTACCCACCTGCTCACCATAACCCTTAATTCCTTTACTGTTCAAAACTTTATCTATCCTTGCCTTAAAAACATTCAATGAGGTAGCCTCAACTGCTTCACTGGGCAGGGAATTCCACAGATTCACAACCCTTTGTGTGAAGAAGTTCCTCCTCAACTCAGTCCTAAATCTGCTCCCCCTTATTTTGAGGCCATGCCACCTAGTTCTAGTTTCACCTGCCTGTGGAAACAACCTCCCTGCTTCTATCTTATCTATTCCCTTCATAATCTTATATGTTTCTATAAGATCTCCCCTCATTCTTCTGAATTCCAATGCGTGTAGTCCCAGTCTACTCAGTCTCTCCTCATAAACTAACCTTCTCAACTCTGGAATCCGGATTGATGGTGCAAAATAAAAAGAGATCTGAAAAAAAATCAAGCAGTAGTCATGATCTATAATTGTTGAGCTAAATGTTTAGGGATAAATTCAATCATATATAGCGCTGCTGCTGCATAGACTTGTCTTGGTTCATTGGGGCCGCATTGCAATGGGCTGCTACCTGCTAGATTCAGTCATAACAATGTTAGACACAATCCTCCGTGAATGAGTTTCTCCCTTGTTGAGTCCAAAAGTGCTTTGTGTAAATGTGGGGTGCTGTTCCTTGAGCTTCTATTGAGTTTCATGCGATCAGTGTGGGAGACCGTGACCAGAGGTAAGAATGGCAATGGGATAGATCTGTGAACTGCAGAGGTACAAAACTGCAAACTCCATCAGAAAACTCTCAGGAAAAAATGAAATATATGAAGCAAGCAAACAAAGTTATTGATAAACTCCAGGAAACATCTACAAAAGATTTCACACATGCAAATCTGAATATTTATTTTTTAGAAAGAAAATTACGATAAAAGTGACTGAACGGATTGCACCTCCATACAAGTCTTTCACTAAGTGATGGGGAATTTGTCAGAACAGTGATTTTTGTATCAGTAAAATTAACTTGAAGCCAAATATATTCACGAAAATACTGCTGTGTGCACTCATACTCTCATATTTCTGCATATTGTGCACTAGTATCCAAAATGGGAAACAGACTCTATTAAGGTCGCAATATTGCTTCCCTTCCCACACCTAATGGTGCACCAAGGCAGGAAAAGTAGCTCTGGTATTATCTGGTCTGTCCCCAGAGGCTTATAGCTTGAGGGGCATCACTCCACATGGCCAGAATTGGAGGAGAACAGAGATTTTGAAAGGAGGTAGGGATGGAGGTGATTATAGAGATAGGGATGGCTTGAATACAAGCATGAGGACTTCCATGAAAATTGTGGCTGGTAAGTGTTTTGGTGCATCCTATGGTTGTAAAAAGCATTATATAAATGTGAGTCTATTTTCCTTTGCAAAGGTCAATTTTCAAATTCCATTCCTGCTTCAAAATAGTTGCCAAATACAGAAAATAGGATACTTATTTAAATACATGGCACAGAACTTGTTCAATGTTCCAGTTTAACAGACATAAATGATCCTCCACACAACTTCAAATTTTAGATTCACCTTTGGGAGAAAGTACTGAGGCGACATTTCTGACATCCCTATAGAATTTGAAGGAAATCTGATGACAAATGACCCTAAAGATACTCTTGCATGGTAGACAGCTCAGTTGTAGTTTCTAAAATTCATTTACGGGATGTGGCTAGGTCAGCATTTATTGCCATTCCTAGTTGCCATTGAGAAGGTAGTGGTGAGCTGCCTTCTTGAACCACTGCAGTCCATGTGGGGTAATGCATCTTGTACATGGTGCACATGACTGCCACTGTGTGTCATGTTGGTGATGGAGGGAATAAATGTTTGTGGACGGGATGCCTGGATGGTGTCAAGTTTCTTGAGTGTTACTGGAGCTGCACCCATCCAGGCAAGTGGAGAGTGTCCCATTATAGTAAAGACTTGTGCCTTGTAGATGGTGGACAGACTTTGTGCAGTGAGGAGATGAGGTACTTATTACAAGATTCCCAGCATCTGACTTGCTCTGGTCGCCACAGTATTTATATGGCTAACCCAGTTCAATTTCTGGTCAATGGTAACCCTCAGGATGTTGATAGTGGGTGATTTGGTGATGGTATTGCCACTGAATGTAAATGGGTGATTCTCTCTTGTTGGAGATGGTCATTGCCTGGCCCTTGTGTGGTGCAAATGTTATTAGCCCAAGCATACCAGAGATAGAAGGATGGATGGGTATGCAGGAGAAATGAGTATGAGGAATGGAGTTGATTTTGGAAAGCAGAGTGAGGAGCTGTGGTGGATTGGGCCGAAGGTTGGTGGTGAATGTAAAACTGTACTCACTTTCCCTAGCTTTCTTCACTGGATCATGAGTATGACACTATCTTGCTGCTGAACTCTTCATCGAGCCATGCCTCCTTGGAGTCAGTAGTAGATTTCTGTCTCTCATTGCTGGGGAGCATTGCTTCTCTCCAACTCTTCACTGCCCCGAGCATCCCATCAAGGTGAAAGCAGGGCCCAGTCTTTGTGTGTCTTTATTCCATACTGAAGTTTTTTCCTCTTATTGCTTCTAACTCCAAGCTCCTCCCAATGTCACCTTTGGATTGTCTCTTTAAAGACCAGAGTTGGGATCGTGGTGTCTGGGTCCACATAATGTGATGCTGCTGGGTGGTCAAGAAATACACAAGTGAAATGATAATGAAGTGGCCTGAGGTCAGGTGACCCCTGACCTCCAGCATTGTTACAGAAATATTGATATTTTTCATGAGCATCAATAAAAGCTGAAAATGTGGAAGCCAAGTTTAAATCTAGCCGGACTCTGCAATTTGCAAACCGCAGAGCTGGAACAGGCAGTATTCATGCAGCCAGGCCTTGGACAATCAACTTCTCACCGAAAGCAGAGAGGCCTGGAACTGCCTGGTCAGGTGCGAACGGACACATTGTTTCAGAATTAACCATTATTTACACCTCCAGCGAACGTGCTTTGTTCGAAGAATGCAAAGCAGACTTGGTGGCACCCAGTTCAGTAGGAGGTCAGATGTATAGCGTGACAAGGACAGCACTTGACAATTGAAGGTTCAAAACCATGTCTGTGACCTCCAAGTATGGAGGTCATTAGACATCATTGGATCTTCCTGCCCCATCCAATGCTAGTATTGGACACAGGCTAGAGAATCTTTAACAAGGGGCAACCTGGAGTTCCAGCTGTCTCTGCTTTTTGCATCTTCTTCAATGGTATCTCCAGAGTGCACCTTTGACTGGCAGCCGAGCACCTCCACACCATCTCCAGCTCCTTGTACCTCATGGCGGGCATCACCAGTCTGACCAGATCCAGAAAACCTCTCAGTGAGATGACCTGAAGACCAGAACAGCCCTAGATGAGAGAGGAAGCCCAAATCGATGAGTGCAGATCCTGAAATATCAGCCAACACTCAAAGACAGAGGAGCAGCGTGTCCCAGCCTTATTGAATGGGTATTACCAGCCTTTCCAGACAAACAGTTCAAATACAGTGATGGGGACCTGTGGATAGGGTGTAGCGAATCCTCAGAAGTGTGTGTCAGAAGTAGATAGCTTGTGTTGATTTGAGACTATTTACTTATAGATTTAAGACTGTTTACTGAAGAATCCTGTGAAGAGATTGATAGAGTTTAATTAAAGTACAATAGTAGAGTCTGATAAACGTTGTATTTCCTGGATAAAGTGTTCAATAAAGTTGTGTTGGGCTTTCACCTGATTCTTGTCTATCTCACTGTGTAACACTTCTGAGTTTAAAAGGGTTGCTGCAAACTGGTCAAGGTTAGTCAGGGTACATTTACCCACCTTTCACTTTACAACAGGCTCCATTTGAAAGGCACTGACACATGTGCTGAACTTACTCCATCATTGCTCAACTCCCAGTGTGTCTCCCAATTCATATCAGGGCCAGTTTTCAAATTGAGTACAATGTGAAAGGTATAATGTATAATATGAAATGTTTTATAGCAGATGTTTACATATATTCTTGATCCCACCCAGATGTGGTGGCCAATAACCCTCTACATTTTCTTTATTGTGCTCAGTCTGTTTCTTTCAATGTATGCTACCTTTATACTTGACTGCACCTATGCAATATCTCAAAGGGAACTGCTTGTGAATGTCCTGTGCTTCACCTTCACAATTGCTGCCAGTCCATGTATGGCGCTTAGAGGGAACATTGGCGCTTTCTGCTGTGGCATTTAACACCGGAGTGCACATGGCTTTGCCAATCATCCCCAGTCCTTAGGCAGTCCATCTATTACCAGCTGATTGAAGTTGTAGGCCAAATTCAATCAAGTGGAGATGATGAACTGGATTGGATGTAATTGAATCTGAAGGAAAGAGCCTAAGCATTATTTTTGTCACTTGTGTAATGCAATGGCAACACACTCAAGTGATCTAAAGACTCTGTTATGACATTATAATAGTCTGGATTGGAAAGCCTAACATGACTGCACATTTGCAAACATTATAACCTCAATTTCTAATGGTCATGATACCCCTTTAAGAGAGTTTAAGTAATAATATATATATATTATTTTTTTAAACAGTAAAGTTGAATTTCAGTGTGGCTTGTCACAGTTCCTCCTGTAATTAATTTGTGCTTATTCCTTAAAATCCACCATTGTGGATTGCAGATTAAGCCTCGGAAAACTTGTCACCTGCTTCAGAGACATGAATCGAAAGGTCAGTCTGCTGAGAAACGGTTACATTCTACCATTGAACTGATTTGTTTGCAGGTCTAAGGTTATCAAGAACAAACCAGACACATCAATTAGGATTGTGCAGTTTCGCTGCAGGCATGACCTCTGACCTTTCAGCGCTAAATATTGTGATCGACTTTAGAATTATTGAAGACGTCAGCTTCAAGTAGAGGCCTGCAGTACTCAACAAGATCCATTTGTTAAAACTGGCTACATTTAGAATGATTCAGTCACCTACCACCAAATAGATTAAATTGCATCCTATGATCAGATGTGTTGTACAAAATTTAGACTTGATCCATTTATATTCTTATTTCATTAACTATTAGAAACTACAAGTTACTTCTCGGGCCTAAATCTTCTGGTCCCACCAGCTGCGGAAATTGTCATGGGTGGGACAGATAATTTAACAGACCAGCAAATGGTCCGTTAATCTCTGGTGAGAAATTTCAGCCCTGCCTGCCCCTGCACTGGAAAATCCCACCCTTATCACCAAACCAATGTTTCTTCGTGTTGCTACGGAAAGTGTATATTGAATTATCAGTGTTCACAGTTTAAGTAATATATAGCAATCCCTCATAATTAATGCCTCATTCTGGGCATTCCTCATCATGTAAATATGCCCCCCTTGCTTCTTTTAAGTGCAGCAGCCCCAATTCCCAGTCCACACGTCTCACTTGATCATATGTCCAACTATACAAAAATTATCTACCTATTTATTTCTCAACAAAAAGTATGTTCATTCACAAGCAAGGACATAAATTATCAGGAATTTTACCGCCACGCCCACCCTGAATTCTCCGTTGGCCTTGGACGGGATTTTATGAACCTCGCCCAAGTGGGTTTGTAAAATACCAGCCATTATCTTTTTAGAGTTATGGAATCCTACAGTGCAGGGAGAGGCCATTCGGCCTGCCGGGTCTGCACCAACTCTCTGATAGAGCATCTTACTCAGGTCCTATCCCCGTAACCCCATGTATTTGCCTCATTAATCCCCCTAACCTACACATTGTGGGACACTAAGGGGCAATTTAGCACGGCCAATCAACCTAACCTGAGCAAAGGAGAGTTCACGTTTTGGGCTGTGGAAAATCTAAATATGTTTATCATTAGTGTTCTTCTGCCTTGCTTACTTCATTTATAATTATCTCAAATTTAACTGTGTTTGTTTTGATGTTTCAATAAAGTCATAGAGTAATAGAGATTTCCAGCATGGAAACAGGCCCTTTGGCCCAACTTGTCCATGCCACCCTTTTTTTAAACCCCTAAGCTAATCCCAATTGCTCGCGTTTGGCCCATATCCCTCTATACCCATCTTACGCATGTAATTGTCTAAATGCTTTTTAAAAGACAAAATTGTACCCGTCTCTATTACTACCTCTGGCAGCTTGTTCCAGACACTCACCACCTTGTGTGCCCCTCTGGACACTTTTGTATCTCTTCCCTCTCACCTTAAACCTATGCCCTCTAGTCTTAGACTTAGATTGATTATCTAGCTGATCTGTGCCTCTCATTATTTCATAGATCTCTATAAGATCACCCCTTAGCCTCCTACACTCCAGAGAAAAAAGTCCCAGTCTATCCAGCCTCTCCTTATAACTCAAACCATCAAGTCCTGGTAGCATCCTAGTAAATCTTTTCTGCGCTCTTTCTAGTTTAATAATGTCCTTTCTATAATAGGGTGACCAGAACTGTACACAGTATTCCAAGTGTGGCCTTACCAGTATCTTGTACAACTTCAACAAGACGTCCCAACTCCTGTATTCAATGTTCTGACCAATGAAACCAAGCATGCTGAATGCCTTCTTCACCACTCTGTCTACCTGTGATTCTGCTTTCAAGGAGCTATGAACATGTACCCCTAGATCTCTTTATTCTGTAACTCTCCCCAACGCCCTACCATTAACTAAGTAAGTCCTGCCCTGATTCAATCTACCAAAATGCATCACCTCGCATTTATCTAAATTAAATTCCATCTGCCATTCGTCAGCCCACTAGCCCAATTGATCAAGATCCCCGTTGCGATCGGAGATAACTTTCTTCACTGTCCACTATGCCACCAATTTTGGTGTCATCTGCAAACTTACTAACCATGCCTCCTATATTCTCATCCAAATCATTAATATAAATGACAAATAACAGTAGACCCAGCACTGATCCCTAAGGCACACCGCTGGTCACAGGCCTCCAGTTCGAAAAACAACCCTCTACAATCACCCTCTAGCTTCTGTAGCCAGAGGTTGATTGTAGAGGGTTGTTAAGAAGCCAGTTTTGTATCCATTTAGATACCTCACCCTGGATCTCGTGAGATTTAACCTTATGCAACAACCTACCATGCAGTACCTTGTCAAAGGCCTTGCTAAAAAGTCCATGTAGACAATGTCAACTGCACTGTCCTCATCTACCTTCTTGGTTACCCCCTCAAAAAACTCAATCAAATCAAAAGCATTAATAGAATTTTGTAAAGCTTAATGAAAAACATTTATTAACAAAAATAATGCTTTAAATACAAATCTTTGGTACCTTGTTAACATTTAATTAAACATTTTACTTTAGCAGCTGCACTATAACATTTTGTTTAATTGCCTCATCTTTCTGAATTTCTTACAAAATATATATTTTCTCTTTAACACAATAATTAAAGTATATTTATACATTAACACAATAGTTCTGCTGTCTCTACATAAGGAGGTAAAGGAGGGAGGGATATGATGTAGGTGGGGAGAGGGAGGGAGTGGGAGGGAGGACATAGGGGATGGAGAGAGGCAGTGGGAGGGGAAGGGGAGAGAGCGGGAGGAAAGGAGGGCGGAGGGAAGGGTTCGGACATAAAAATTATACATTTTACATGTAGCCTGATTCTTCTGCGCCTACATTGAAGCCTCAAAAGAACTTCAGTTAAGAAGGCAAGCTAAAAGTGTGATGTTGTGGAACGTGACTCCAGATATTCAATCTACACTGGATTCTGCAATACCTATCAGACAGTGAGTTCACATCAGCTTACAGGAGACTTGTATATTTAGGAATGCTTTCCTAAAGCATTTGAACCAGCCAAGTTGCAAACTTCCCACTGTAAATGTAGAACTCATTTCACCAAGAGGCTCCTAAGGATCAACATTGCATCAGGCAGACTCTTAAAATTGGGATAAACGCTGTTTAAAATACATAGCAAAATCTAAATGGACCTTAGCTGAAACTTATTCCAGATACTAGCATCCACCTTGTCATACATGAACGTACTTTTTACTGAAATTACTGTCATGACAAACTTGTAATCATTTTTTAAATTTTTCTTTCACTTTTCTGTGTATTTTATATATATGTTAAACATCTTTTTAAACCATTTAGTAAAAAAATTAATCCACCCAAAGAATGTCTGCTGCCTCTAATCGCTGCAGCTGGACCAAACAAAAGCAAATAAGTAAGTGTAAATACTCACCTATCATCAGTGCAAGTGACAGAGGTCAGCGAGAGGTTGCAGCGCAGAACTTCAATGTCGCCAGCTTTACAAAACCAAATCAGACGTTTCAACTTGGCATGCTTCCAGCGCGTATGTCCATGCATTGGGACTTCCACGTTGTCCCAACACGCATGTGTGATGCACAATCAACTTTAGTCGCGATTCGGGCCGGAAGTTATGGGCCATCATGGCTTCAAACTTTTTAGACACATTGCCAGTCTCGGTGAAGCAGGTCAGGAACTGGGCCAATCGAGATTCACCTCTTTCTATAGAGAGGGACAAAATGAGTAAATGAGCCAGTTTCTGAGGAAATGAAACCTTTCTTCACCTGCAAGAATAAGGCATCATACTCTGGGGAGAAAGAGCAGTCATTCCTATACCGGGCAGAGAACTGTTCCTAACTGAATTACACAGCGCTCATCCTGGTGTCTCTGTGATGTGGAGATGCCAGCGTTGGGGTGGGCACAGTAAGAAGTCTCACAACACCAGGTTAAAGGCCAACAGGTTTATTTGGAATCACGAGCTTTCGGAGCGCTGCCCCCCTTCATCAGGTGAGCGGAGAGTTGGGTTCACAAACAGGGCATGTATAGACAAAGACTCAACTGCAAGATAATGGTTGAAATGTGAGTCTTTACAGGTAATCAAGTCTTTACAGGTACAGACAATGCGAGTGGAAAGAGGGATAAACACAGGTTAAAGGGGTGTGAATTGTCTCAATTCTCCACTCACCTGATGAAGGAGCAGTGCTCCGAAAGCTCATGATTCCAAATAAACCTGTTGGACTTTAACCTGGTGTTGTGAGACTTCTTACTATGGTATCTCTGTGATGAAGATGTTGGCCAGGAGTTATGTGTGGTGGTTTGGTATTGATGCTGATATTGAGAAAATAGCCAAGCACTGTCAACCGTGCCAACTGCAACAAGGTTTGCCTGCTACAGCCGCACTGCACGCTTGGGACTAACCTGGCCGGCCATGATATCGATTATGTTGGTTCATTTCTGGGCACAATGTTTTTACTCGTGATTGATGCACACTCTAAATTTAGACATGTGAGACATTTCGACATGCCTTTGGGCGGCACGGTAGCACAGTGGTTAGCACTGCTGCTTCACAACTCCAGGGACCTGGGTTCGAATCCTGGCTCGGGTCACTGTCTGTGTGGAGTTTGCACATTCTCCCTGTGTCTGCGTGGGTTTCCTCCGGGTGCTCCGGTTTCCTCCCACAGTCCAAAGATGTGCGGGCTAGGTTGATTGGCCATTCTAAAATTGCCCCTTAGTGTCCCGGGATGCATAGGTTAGAGGGATTAGTGGGTAAATATGTGGGAATAGGGCCTGGGTGAGATTGTGGTTGGTGCAGACTTGATGGGCCGAATGGCCTCTTTCTGCACTGTAGGATTCTATGTTTGAGGTGAAGTCACCTACATCATATGCTACCATTGAAAGATTACGCCAATGCTTTTCAACTCACAGATTACCTGAAAACATGGTATCAGACTATGGAACCATATTCACAAGAGATGAGTTTCAGAACTTCACCACTCTTAATGGTATTAAACACATTAGAACTATGCTTTACCACAAAGCATCAAATAAACTTTCATGTCTGGCCTAAATAAACTGTCAGCCGGAACCTTGGAGACCAAAATCTCATGATTCCTCTTTAACTATCGTACAACTCCACATGCAACAACGTGAACTCCACCAGCACAACTGTTAATGAAACATTGTCTCAGATCAAGACTGAGCACCGAGATCCAAATTTGCCAGGGAGGGTAGAAACCAGAAAAGTAATCAGAAAGCAAGCCATGATTCAGATAGTACAGCATTGATCACTTATAGTAAATGAAGCCATATACATGAGAAACTTCAGTAGTGGACCAAGTTGGATCCCCAGAATTATTGTCTCTAAGACCCCTTTATAGGATCATAGGAATTAGGAGCAGAAGTAGGCAAATTCAGCCCTTTGACCCCATGCTGTCATTCAATCAGATCATGGCTGATCTCTCCCTGGTCTCAAATCCACCTCCCCACCTGTTGCCCATATCCCTCTTTCTCTTTTTTTATTAGAAATATGCCTATCTCCCTCTTGAAACCATTCAACGATTCAGACTCCACCGTGCTATGGGGCAGCGAGTTCCACAAATTTACCACCCTATGCAAGAAGTAGTTCCTCCTCATCTCAGTTTTAAGTTAAGTTTATACATGTGGAAATAGGGGGACAGATTGTTCATAAACACATGAACCACTTGAGGAGTAAAGAGACATTCCAGGAGTCAGTGTTGCCATCAAGAAATGCTTTGAACCCATAAGCACTGAAGTCCTGCTCAACTGTTATCAACATAGAAATAGCGATGAATCATCTGTGCCAGAAGAGGTACCAGTTATTGTAGTTCCTGTTAATGTTGATCCTGTGGAAACATCACAGCAACAGAATTACACCGCTTTACAAGAAACAGAAAAATCCCTCAAAGAATCGACCTATAATTGCCCAACTCATGTACCTAATGTTTAGTTAGTATTTAGGATGGAGTGAGTTAGTTATTGAAGATTGTATAAAAGGACTAAAGGGGGAGAGATGTGGTGATGGTCATTTTAAGAGAAACACAGCAGAGTAAGAGTAACTTGGCCTGGGTCACTAATGAGACACAGGGTTTGGAATCACCCTATGGTGAGAAAGGCTTCGAGACAGAGAGCTAGATACAGCCAGTTCATAACGCAGTCTGTGTAAATACATCTTTACAATCCATGGCCATCTGTCCCGCTCTCTCGCACCTGCAGGGAAGAGTATTCTGTGGCTGGTAGTGTACCAGTGATGGTGCCAGAAGGGATCGGCCGCGGACAGGCAGTGGAACCCCCCCGACCAGAGGATGAGATGTCACACCCCCTCTCCTCCCCCCCCCCCCCCCCCGGGATACTACGTCACACCCCCTCTCCTCCCACCCCCCCAGGGGATGATTGGTCACACCCCCTCTCCTCCCCCCCTCGACAGGGGATGAGACGTCACACCCCCTCTCCTCCTCCCACCCCACTCCTGCCCCGACCAGAGATTGACCTGGGTCAGAGAGCCGTTGCAGTCTCTGACCCCGCTCTTTGGAGGCTGCAGCGGCGGCTTCAGACTTTTATTTTGTGGGTTGGCAACAGCGCGGACGCAGATCGGGCCAGAAGACGGTAAAGTGGGATTTGGTGGTAGAGTTGGGCGCGCGGTTCATTAAGTCGATTTAAATGCATGCAAATGCATTTAAATCGTCAGGCCGCCCGATTCGGGCGTGGGCCGGACCCGCACCCAAATCGGGTGTAGGTAAAGCCGTGATCTGCTCGGAATCGGGTGCGGATCGCGGTATAGGCCCGACGCCCAACTTTACCGCGATTTCGCGCCCGAAAACGGACGCAAAGTTTTGGTAAAATCAGGCCCATTGTTTTGGTTCTAGGTTTTTGATGTATGTATCCATGTTTTAAGTAATAAGTTAGTGAGATTAGAAAATAAATACGAAAATACTAATGAAGTTTATAATATTTATAGATTCAAGCAACGTGAACTTGTCATCTTTTGTCAACCTTGCTACAGCAGAGTAAAAGTCATACAGTTAATTGGAATTGAAAACCTCCTTAAGCATTTACACTATTAATTCTTCTCTGTTTACAGCATCAACAATGAGCCTCTATCTTTTTGTTGTTTGTTGCACTGTTACTACATTCTTCTGCCATCAAAGAGCTCAGCGTGAAAACAGAAACAGTAATGACTCTGCAGATTAAAGAAATCAGAAAAAGAAACCAAATCTTTTGACTTCAAAGCAAATAAGATCAAACTGCTAAACCATTAAAGCAAAGCTTTGGTCTGCACATCGTGAGTTTTATGATTTATGTGTAAGTTGGTGACAGAAGTCTTTGTAGAACACTTTGTAGAAATAAAGGTACCAATTAGTTATCCATAAACTACAATAAGATGTACAAGGGCAGTAGATACTGGTAGGGTAGAATAAGGTAGGGGCAATTTGTCAGGAAGACGAACAATAAAGCTCAGTTATGTTGAAGATGGTACTAATAGTATGATAGTACTCATTATATGTGATTGGCGTATCTAAAAAACACATTAAAAGTACCAGAGGAATAGTGGCTGCACAATAGGGAGCTATGGAAACAATGTATTAAAGTGACAAAATAAGCAAGTCATAATGAGTGGGAAAAAATTCTATATTATGTCCTCGTTGAGTACACTAACAACAAACAACTATGTTGAAAAATGTGTTTAATTGAAAGCATATTTTATCCAGATACAATAATGGAAATTAGAAGGATAAAGGATGTTAACATTTCTCTGCAGATCATGTGATCTCTGTCCTACATTACGGGCAGGAATTTCTGCACAGCCTGCCAATGTTTAGCAGCGGCAGAGACAACCTGCCATTGGCTGTTGAAAGGATCTTCTGGTCCCACTGTTGCCAACAGGATTTCCTGTTGAATACACCCCTTGCCACCACTCGCAGCAGGGATGTGTCGTCGGCAAGACCGGAAGATCCCACCAGCATGAGTGGCTGTAACTTTAAGGCCTACGTGTTTGAATTCTCTTCAAAACTAAGTGACTGCCACATGGAAAAAGACATGAACCAGGGATGGAATATGAAATTAATGGAAATGTCCTGGTCTGATATCGAATATGGCATAACAGTGAGTCTTGGAGTTCAATGAGGACTTATCTCAATAAGACATCTAAAATTTCAAACATCATCTTGGCTCCACGATCCATCCTATTTTAGGCTATGACACTCTTGTGAACTTTAATTTTTCATCTATCTGGGAAGATCTTTCAAAATAATGCTGTTAAATATCTTGCATGACTATTGTAAACTCTTCATAAATAGCTTGTGTTGTGGGGATGTTTCACGTGCATTAGTTTACAGTATATGGAGTAAATAAATGGAATAGAAATTGGGTGGCATGGTGGCACAGTGGTTAGCACTGCTGCCTCACAGCACCAGGAACTTGGGTTCAATTCCGACCTCGGGTTACTGTCTGTGTGGAGTTTACACATTATCCCCGTGTTTGTGTGGGTTTCCTCCGGGTGCTCCGGTTTCCTACCACAGTCCAAAGATGTGTGGATTAGGTTGATTGACCATGCTAAATTGCCTCTTAATGTCAGGGGGACCACTAGAGTTAATACATGGATCTACAGCGATAGGGCCTGGGTGGGATTGTTGTCGATGCAGGCTCGATGGGCCAAATGGCCTCTTCTGCAGTGTAGGGATTCTATGATTCTATGAAAATTGGTGTTTCGGTGTGCTGGGGAAGGGATGTTCTATAATGTCTCACATTTCAAACACAAGAGCAAATTTCATTTATGTAGTGCATTCACTGAGAAAGATTTCCAAGGTGTTACTCAGAGGTGTAATCAGACAAAACTGGATCCTGAGCCAAAGGAATGGCATCGTAGCAGCAGTAAGAAGTGGGCTTTGAGGAAGATCCTAAAGGGAAAGAGGGAGCTGGATCAGCAGAGATGTTAGGGAAGAAATTCTAAAACATAGGCTCTAGATAGCTGAAGGCACAACTGCCAAGGGTTGGGAGCAAAAGGATGAGGTAAAGATTAAATCTCATCATTGGGCATAATTAAAAAGAGGAGGATAGAAAGGAAGTTTGAAAACACAAGTGGGCGTGGGCAGAATTCTCCCCCCAAAAATTCTAAGAGTTATAAAAGTTTAAAAACCGAAGTATTTCACACTGGTTTTTTTCAGCGAGCTACCCCACGCAATTTTCCCACACTTTGTCAATTTTTTTGGTCGTCAAGAGTTTCACACTGGTGGGTCGAGGGGAGGGGGGTGAAGCCTAAGCTCGCCGGGGAAGCCAGCTGCAGACTGCTAGACATGCACCCTGATCTCCCATATACTGTGTACAAGTACACACAATATATGGGAGATCTGTCAACATCCTCCCATCCCATGGACATTGCCCCCCCCCCCCCCCACCCACACCCCTCCCCCAATCACCAACCCCTCCACAGACCTCCCCAGTCGCCACCCCACCGACAGATCTCCCGTTCGCCACCCCCTGAGAGATCCCCCTGATCGCCATGCCCCCCAAGAGATCCCCCCAATCGCCACACCCCCAACAGATCCCCCCGATTGCCACCTACCCCACAGACCCCAAAATTACCACCCCCCCCACAGATCTCCCCGATCACCATCCCCTCGACAGAACCGCCCAATCACCAATCCCCACAGGTCCCCCCCATTGCCACCTAACCTACAGAACCCAAAATTACCACCCTCCCCACCAATCCTCTGGATCACCACCTCCTGCACAGAACCCCCCCCCCCCCATCACTACCACTCCCACCCACACCCACACACCCTCGCTGATCGCTGGCCCCCTGATTGCTGGCCCCGACTCCTGGTTACTGATTATGTCAGTAAACATGGCCTGGGAGGATTGCGACCGGCCCAACGCTGGGTGCGATTGACGTTTTTAGCCTCCTGCTTAAATTTCCTGCATTGATACATTAATCAACCAGCGCAGCGGGGCGGAAAGATCACTCCCAGAGCCTTTAAGTTCAGATCTAATACTGCATTCTTATGTTAATGCAACAAGTGCCTAAGGACGTAGAGTTTCAATGGTTTTAAAACTAAATGATTACGATTTTGCGGAGAAGATCGTAAACTAACCTTTGCAGTTCCATATTAAAAACAAAAGACTCCGGAAGCTAGAAATCGGAAATAAAAACAGAAAATGCTGGCATAACTCAAGAGGTCTGGCAGCGTCTGTGGAGAAAGAAACAGAGTTAACGGCCAGAATTCTCTGGCTGATCTCGGCAGTGGGATTCTTTGGTCCCACCTGCAGAGCACCCCGCCCTCCAAACGGGTTTCACAGCGGCACGGGATGACATCAATGGAAAATCCATCAGGACCAGGGAATCCTGCCACAAGTGAACAACCCACCACTTCCACCACTGGGAAACATGTGGCTGGAAGGCTGGAAAAGCTCATCCATATGACTACTCTTCAGAGCGGTTACATGCTTCACCCACCTTAATATGCATCAATGGAAAATCCATCAGGACCAGGGAATCCTGCCTGCATAATTTAAAGCATTCACTAAAGCAGATTGCAGTACTCAATAGTACGAAACAGAACCTAACGCTGTATATTCTTTAAAAAAACCCTTTATCCTTATTGCTATTTCTATTTTTAAACTGGACTTTTCCACTGAAGAAAGACTTGACAAGGTGACTGGCCCTCTGTCTCTGAATCCCCAGAATGCAGCGTGGGAAGTTGCAGACACTCCTTTTTTTTGATTGGGTAAAAATAAAATAAACTCCTGAGTTAATCCTAACTCAAGTTTGCTGTGGGATTATTAATAATAAATGGATCACATTAAAACTGAGGGGTTCCAAAAAGAACGATTCAAAACAACTTCTGTTTTAGGGGAAGGTTGTAAGAGGAAAGATCAGTGCTGTTCGCATTAACCCCCCATTTGCAGCGTGATTTCTGCTTTCAATGTTTTTGGAAGTTAAAAATAGTCAACCCAATTTTAGTACATTAGGGTTTATACCCTTATTTACCAGTGCTAATTTTTACGTGTCAGCATCATAACATTCTTGTTTTGCTAACTCAGAAGACTGTGGGTTTTAATCCTACTTGAGCACATCTACATTGACACTTTTGTGCAGTACTGACACCTTCCAACAGTTTATAAGAATAGTTAGTCCACTTCAGTGGGTCGTTAAAAGACAAGCATTTTTTGCTGGAGTTATGTATAGGCCAGACCTAGTGATGATGACTAATTTTCTTCCTTAAAGTGACCCAGTTAATTTTTACGATTTAAAAGTCACTTTTCATAACTGTTACCTTTTATTTCTAGATTTAAAAAAAATAATTGAATTCAAATGAATATGAATTTGCCGTCTCTGGATTATTGGTCTAGTTTTGTGGACTACTAGTCCAGTATCTTAAGTACAATATCATATCCACTGGTTTTCACTGGTGCTGCATAGTACCTTTGCATAGTAAAATTAAAATTGTTTCTGTTCATTAAAGATTAAGCAGCACTATTTGAAGAGCAGTAGAGTTCATTTCTCAACCATTACCATCAAATCAGATTGACAGGTTAACCATTCTTTGCTGTTGGTGAAAATTAGCTGCTGTGTTTGCATTCACAGCAATCTTCTGTTTGGTAAAACAATTAAACTAAATTAAACAAACTAAGGGACAATGCAAGAAGGGCATCCCCAAAAAGGGGGGAACCACCCGAAACAAAAAACAAAGTGGAAAGGAAATTAAAACATTAAACCAAAAAGTGATTCAAAGGGTCAGTACCATACCCCAGCCCCTGTGGTGCCCAATGAGCATGGAAGGCCTTGAAGATGCCCTCAGACACCACATGCTCCCTCTCCAGGGACACCTCGCTACAAATATAGCATTCACACCAATACAATTCAAAAACAAATTTAGTGTGAAGTGCTTGATGAAGCTCGTAATAATTGCAAGCTTTCCTTGACTGATTGTTGAAATTCCTGAGAGCTGTTAGCTGAAGATGAATAAGGTGCACCTTTTCGTATTGCTGGTGCTTGGTGGTTGGAAGGAATGTGACAAACAATACAAAGTGTTGTTTATTCACAGCGAAATCCAGAAACTGCACAGCTACCTCGCAATTTGAAATGTTAAAAGGGTGCAGCGCTAGTTCCTAATATCTCATTCTCTACATTATAGCAGGAACTATTCTTCAAAAGCATTCTTTCTTTCACAACTTTGTCAGGCGTTCAGCAAGCAGACAAATCCAGTAAATTAAGCATATTTGCCTCTGCTTGTTAATTTTAATGAGAATTTTGATATGATTATGAAATGATCAGTTGTATAATTGCATTAATTTTTTTCACACAAATGAGCAATCAAAAGAAAATAGGACAAGACCTTCTGTTTCCTAGGCAACATAACCAATCAGTGAAGGTGTTAATTGGCCAGGATCATAAAGGAAGAAATGAATGTTTGTTGTGAATTACAAAAATGCACATCTTTCAGATTTAACTCAATCGACATAAATTCATTGGCTCATAAGAATTTGTTTCATAACTCACTAACAGGTGAAATTAAAAACAATGTGCCAAATCTTGTCACTTCACTCCTGTATTTTTACACAGTGCTGGAACTTTGCATTTTTGGCCCACACTTGTGAACTGGGCCTCTTCAGAATTGTATTTTCTCAAAGTCCTTCTTCCGAGGGCAGGATGGTAGGAGGAAGACAAATCACTTCCCCCTTTTTTATGGCATTAACTGCTGTATTTTGGTAAGTCTTTATTCACTAACTCAATGGCCTGAATTTTGTGTATGACAGGCAGGACCGGAAGCGGTTGCAATATCCCCCCCTACCCTCGATTTCAGCCTGACCCCGATTTCACACTGGCTGGACAATTAAGGGCCTGCCATCACGAATCACACCTGGACAAGGCAGGCTACCAGTGTTGGTGAGCACACAGCCCCAAACTTTATTGATGCCAGCCTGTGGGCACTGGTACAGGTTGTCAGCGTCCAGCATGATGTACAGATACAATGGAGGCAGTCACCCCACCACACCACAAGGACATGGACAGAGATGGCGGCACTGGTGAACGGGTGCGGCATGGTGTGCTAAACCCGGAAACAATGCTGGAAAAATTTCAGTGATCATCTGCGCTCCGCAAGGATGAGTTTCAACCTGGCATGGAAGGTATGGAGGGTGCCCAGGTGTTATAAGTGCATGTTGCCAAAGGGCACATTTCACTGTGAATGCCATGGATGGGAAATAGGGCCATGCACCTTCCGACTATGGATGGGAGAAGAATCACAGTCCCTGCATGCTTAAGGCTGGGCATTCGGGTGGGAAGCCCATCAGGCCGGAATATTGTTGCTGGAAAATGCTTCACGAAATGGATCACTTATCCATGTTCAAGAGAAGAGAAACCATAATGCACAGGACCTCACGTGTATGGGTGGTGGAGTGCCAAACTCACCATACTCTTCCCAATTCGAGATAGACCCACCTGGACCTCAAGGGCAGAGAGGAACACAGTTTTCAGGAGTCGGTGAGGCAGGGATGTGGGAGATTAATAAGAATTCAGTAGGCAGAGGAATGAGGAATGTCACCACTGAGAAGGCCACACCCAGAGATCCCACAGATTGGCCTCTCTGAAAGCCTAATTGAGGCACATGGCTGCTGAGGAAAGATACTGACGTGCTTGCATAGGCTGAGGATGTCCTTAATGGCACTTTTTTTTTGTATCACACAGAAGCACCATCCTCTAGATGCACCACTGAACCAGACACCACCACCACTATCCCCCCGCCTCCCTCTCGACACACCTGAACACAGGAGGTGTTGAAGTACGCACCAATGCCATATCTGCTCTCAGCACCAAGCACGAGCGCAGATACCAACAGTTCAGTGAGTCATAGCATGTCGTCTCAGTTGGAATTGCACTGTGGTTAGGGCTCATCACACACAATAAAGAAAGGACACCTATAAACAAACAGGACTATAAGGATCTAAGACAGTTGTGTATAAAAAACTACTTATAAGCCCTACACAGTTTAAGTAGGAATTACCCTTTTGAGCCAAAGTACACTTACAAGATCTGAATTCTTTCAGGATTTCCCTCCTCCCAAACAACATCCAATTCAATAGATCTATAAGTAAAGGTTATCTTATAGTTACAACACTGTATACAATTAAATAGTTACTCTCGGGAAAATCTTTTCTCTTCTTCTCAGTGAAGATATGGATTTTAACTGCTTCCACGAAGGTTTTCTGCACTCTTGCTTTTGGTCTGTTCGCTCGAACCAGTTTACAGGCTGCAAGATGGAATCTACCCAGTGTGTCCATGTCAAAGTTGCCAATTATGCCATTGTTTCCCTTTGAAAATTCTCTCTGTATATCTGGCATCCGTTCCCTCAGTTTCTGTTAGTTCTAAAAGATTAACAGATGTATGTTTTCTCTGAATGGTGAAATTGCCTACTCAAAGTGTTTCCAATTAGCAGGATGGTGTATTTATTTTGGCCTGTCTATAACTGCTTATTTCACTATTACCTTTTGAAATACTGGTGGCTTTGAACCTGCTGGCATCTTCATGACAAGTGCCATAGCTTGGCATGGGGGGAATGAGGAGCCATCCAGGTTTCATATTGCTGGCTGCTTTAAATGCAGTGATATCAGCTTTCCTAAAGCATGAGCTTGTTTAATTCAGTTTGGTTGCAGGATCACTGACTTCCCCGAGTTTTACCAGGTACTGACGTGAATAGTGATCAGTGACCACGCACATTTTCTAATCCAGAGGCAACACTATACAACGATGATGCAAAGCTGACCAACTGCTGTAAACCTTCATCCCAGCAGCAACAAAACTGTCTCTGGTATATTCCACATCCACAGCAACAAGTAGGTACTCAACATCTCCTTGATTTGCAAGAGAGTGAATCGCGAACAATGTCCCATTTATTTTGGTGTTAACCTTGACCGAGCACTGACATACAAAAAATGTCTAAGCAAGACAACAACAAAGATTAAAATGTAAAATGACATTCTCAGCAAACTTGCTGGCTTTTCATGGGATGCAGATGCTCAAATCTTAAGGACCTCAGCTCTTGCCATTATCTACTCAACTGCGGAGTACTGTGCACCAAGATGGCACAATTCATCCCATACCAGTCTTGTAGATGCCCAGCTCAACACAACAATGTGTATCATCTCAGATACCCTTCGATCAACTCAACTCCCCTGGCTCCCAGTCCTCAGCAACATCCTGCTACCTCACATAGGGAGGGGGATTGCAACAAGAAGGATCCTGGAAAAGGTTTACATCAACACAAGGCTGCCACTACACAAGGACCTTACCAATCCACCTATTGCTTGCCTTCCATCATGCCAGACTGTATGGCTCAGACCACAGTGCAGAAGCCCTATGGCAGCTGGAATGGAACCAACACACCACCATTAAGAATCACTTCCTCATCACAGTTCCCACAACCCACCCAGCTTCAACCTGCCACACCAACACTGGGCACTCCTCAACCATTTCCATACTGGCCAAGGTCTTTCTGCAGCAAATTGGCACAAGTCGGGCCTTGCAGGGAACCTGGAAGTAGCTGTGGCAATCATAGAATCATAGAATCCTACAGTGCAGAAAGAGGCCATTCGGCCCATCGAGTCTGCACCAACCACAATCCCACCCAGGTCCTATCCACATATCCCTACATATTTACCCACTAACCCCTCTAATCTATGCATCCCGGGATACTAAGGGGCAATTTAGAATGGCCAATCAACCTAACCCGCACATCTTTGGACTGTGGGAGGAAACCGGAGCACCCGGAGGAAACCCACGCAGACACGGGGAGAATGTGCAAACTCCACACAGACAGCGACCCGAGCTGGGATTCGAACCCAGGTCCCTGGAGCTGTGAAGCAGCAGTGCTAACCACTGTGCTACCGTGCCGCCAAATCTCCACATCACTGAAGACTGCCCCTTGACAAAATTCAATGGACAGCCCCAGTTACTCACTGTCGAATCTATTGCCTGAATTGGTGATTACTGAAAATGTTAAACAAAGGGTTGATTGGGGGCATAGCTTGGCATGAGGCACTGAAAGAGTCTTAGAGGTTATCTGGGGAGCATACCTTAGTATGGGGGGGAATAATGCATAGTATTTATTAATTCAATGCATGACTAACCTGTGTCTCTAATCCCTTGAGTTTCTAGAAGCAATTTGCTTGAATAATGCTGTATAAAGTTATGTAAGTTGCAATTATGGTTTATTTTGATCATAGCTTTCTCAGGCATTGCGAGTTGTGTGACAATTCCCCCTCGAATACGATTCTTACATCAAAAAATAAAATTACATGTATAAAATGAAAAACAAACTGCAAGTGCTGGCATCTTAAACACTATTGTTTGCACCTCTTCTAGCATTTGGTTTCCATTTGTATTTGTGAGTTATTTTGGAATAAAATAAATGATTTAAGATTCAGAATTCTCAACTCAATTTTAACAGGTTGAGGAAACAAAGTAAAGAGCCCAGAGTTAATTAACTCGCTTTAGGGAAATGCATTCTGTGACAACAAGACAAGAGGCAATCAAAGGTTTAAGCTGATTCTGGGAAATGAGGTCTCGCAAGTGTACAACATTTTGAGCTATATCTGCCAGGATCAAATCCTGTTACAATTCACCACTTTTTAAAGCATTCTAACCTACAACTCCTTCATCTGCATAAGGCATGCAATAACATAGGGACCAATGGCTAAAGTTAAACTATTGATTGACACTGGTGAGATGACTTTATCTCATAATGTTACTTCTCTTGGCTTATCTTCCACATTCAAGGTTACTTGACCCACTATGTTAAGTCTCATGCGGAACATGTGTGGGTTCTTTTCATATTGGACAAGATAAGCATGCAGCTGGTTATCTTTTCTTGAAGCTGAGAATTTGCATTCCAGTAGGGAAAATAAAAGCATAAAATCCTGTGTTCAAATTTTGCAAGTGCATTTTAATCCTTTTTCTGCACATGTCTACAAAGAAACTCATAATGTGGACCATCGGCAAAACTGCAAAGTGTAGGAGAGAAACAAAAAGAATGAGGAAATGTGAAGTGATCGGGCACTTCCAGCAAAATGAATAGATAGAAAATTGCTGCTGCCAGTCAGTGATTTCATGAGATGTGTCTCCTGTGAGTGCTGCTTCTTGCTGAATTATTTTTATTTGTTTAAGGGATTCCTGGCAAGGCCATTATTTATTGTTCACCCCTTATTCCCCTTGAGAAGGTTGTGGCGAGCTGCCTTCTTGAACGACTGGAGTCCATGTAGGTACACACTCAGTGCTGTTAAGAAGGGTGTTTCAGGTTTTTGACTAAGTGACAGTAAAGGAATGATATATTTCCAAGGGCGGGGGAGGGGGGGGGAGGCAATGGCCCAATGGTATTATTAATGCAGAAACTCAGCTAATGTTCTGGGGACCATGGTTCAAATCCCACCACGTCAGATGGTGAAATTTGAATTCAATAAAAAAATCTGGAATTAAGAATCTACTGATGACCATGAAACCATTGTCAATTGTCTGAAAAATCGATCTGGTTCACTAATGTCCTTGAGGGAAAGAAATCTGCCGTCCTTATCTGGTCTGGCCTACGTATGACTCCAGAGCCACAGCAATGTGGTTGACTCTTAACTGCTCTTTGAAATGGCCTAGCAAGCCATTCAGTTTCAAGGGCAACTGGGGATGGGCAATAAATGATGGACAGCCAGTGATACCCATGTCCCATGAATGAATAAAAAAGTCAGGATGGTGTGTGGCTTGGAGTAGAATGTGCAAGTGGTGGTGTTCACATGCATCTGATGTCCTTGCCCTCCTAGGAGGTAAAGGTCACAGGTTTCGAAGGTACTGTCAAAGGAGCCTTGATGAATTGATGCAGTGCATCCTTTAAATGGTACACAATTTGGTGGTGGAGAGAAGGTGTATCACATGTTATGTCCTGAACATTGTTGAGCTTCTCAAATGCTGTTGCAGTTGCATTCATCTAGGCAAGTGGAAAGTATTCCATCATACCCCTGACTTGTGCCCTATAGATGGTGGACTGGCTTTGGGGAGCCAAGAGGTGAGTTACTAACCACATAATATCCAGCCTCTGACCTGCTCTATAGTATTTATATGGCTAGTCCAGTTAAGTTTATCATCAATTGTAACCCCAGGATGTTGATGGTGGGGGAGTCGGTGATGGTAATATAGTTAAATGTGCTCGTAGAAATACCCCAAGTAACTATCATTAATAAAACTGTAAAAGAACAGTAATCACTTGTTAGAAAGGCCACACAGTTGGGTAATATGGGCATCACAAAGGTCACAGTGGTGTATTAGAGATTTTTTGAAAATTATGTTCTCTGCAGCTCTGATTGTTGCCGGGCCATCTGCAGAAGTCCTCTTATTGCTACTTCAATGGCTTAAATGGGGTTCTTTATTTTTACTCTGGGATTTTTATGACCCTGCATTGTTAGGAGGAAGACTGGTTGGCAGGTCATGTGTTTTGGACAGTTTTATTTCTTTCCTAATGGATTTAAGGTTTCCTTTTCTGTTTTGGCTGGCTGCAGTTTTAGTGTAGAAGGGACATCAAGCTGAAAAGAAATGTTTCTCTTTCTCCCCGGTTTTGGAAATTCTGCTGGCTAGCTGAAAGAAAGGCTTCTTGTTTGCCTGGAGTAAAAAATCTGCTTAGCTTGGCTAGCGTCTCTCTCCCTGGTGTTCTGGGAAGCTGTTCTGATTTCAAACTGTTCTGGGTCTATCCAGAGGGCTGCTAGAAGTTACTAAGCTGAGAAGTCAGGGTTTAACTTCTCCAATCAAAAGATTCAGTTCCAGTATCACGTGAGCATTCGCCTTTGCTGTGTTAAACCTGTGGAAAGGGTTTTTGTCTATGGGAAGTTCTGTTTGATTGGAACATTTTTGATATATTTGTTAAGGGTTATACATTAACGTGGTTGTTTTGTTTTTGTTTGTAATTGATAAAAGTTTTTGCTAATTTTCGTTCAATACATATTAACTATATTCTTAAATAAACTTCATTTGATAAAAGCTCCCTAGTGGGTCATTTGAATCATACTTGAGGGGAAACATGTCATGCTTATCCTAGCCAAATTCGAAGAGCAAAACTTATGATCCAGGTGGGCTTCATAAAACACTTTGGAGTTTCTGACTTGAATTATAACAGTGTTCTTTTAAAATTAAACCTAATTGTTATGGCTGAATAAAAGGAGCTTTACCTTAACTGTGCCACACCACTCAGAGACATATTGGATCTGATACTTTTTCTCCTATAGGCTAGCACTCTGCTGGAGAGCTGACCATTGAAAACAATTAACTTGTTTCACTTCAAACTTAGTTAAAAATTCCAATTGGTCAAATTATCTCAGCTTTTGGGGAGACACACTTCCAGTTTCCACTACCCTAGGTGTTAAAAGTGCTTCCAGATTTCATTCCAAATGATTTGGTTCTAATTTTAAGATTATCCCGCCACCTGGCATCCGGCACAGATCATGTCAGAGTGGAGCCGGAGAATCGCGGTGAGGGATTTAGCACATTCAGCGCTGGCGCCAAACCCCATTGCGATCTTCCTAGCCATCACTCCCGGATGTAATCTGCTTCCCGCACACACACATCCACCACATCTTTGCCCCCCCGCCACCCCCACAACCCCGCCCACCCACCCCCCCACAACCCCGCCCACCCCTCCCCCTCACAACCCCCCCCCCCCCCCCTCCCACCCCTATCCTCAAGTGTTCTGTGCTGTCTGTGAAAACAGGGAATAAAAGAATCAAAAACAGAAAATGTTGCAAACATTCAGTGGGTCAAATAGATTCTATGGAAAGGGAATCAAAATTAATGTTGCAACTGAAAGACCTGTTGTAAGAACACTTTTGCTTTTTAACCAAAATAATTTAGATGTGCTTGTAGGAATTTGATGATATGTGGAGGTAAATTTGTAAGCAAGTCAGTTAATTGGCATTTATTACAGCATTACTCAGTACAGGAAAGAACTCTTAATTTGGATAGCTTCAAGTAAGGAGCTAGTTCATTCTCTTCACGAATATATGTTCTGAATACTCAAATTTCTCCGTTTCCTTTTTTTTATCCTTTTGAGGAAACTAAGGGTATCATTTTGACATTAAATATGAAAATAAAATTGGGAGAGATGAAAATAAAATCAGGAGAGATGTGTAACAGGCAACTGCTCCATTTGCGTCTTCTTCACAGTTTTGCCCAAAGGCCAAATAACCCCCCCAACACTCCAGCTGGGTATGGCTCCTTGGGGACAGAGATACACTGCCACAGGCAAACCAACTTTCACAAGATAACTACAATAGCATTTGCAAAAGTGTCAATTGTCACATGATTAATTATCGCATGATTAATCCGCTAACAAACCGTCCAACTACACTTGGCAATCCTATTCAGAATCCACCAATAGTGAGTGCATCTGGGAGTTTTCCAAAGCACCGGTCTGAAAGCAGGATTGATGGACTCCATGGAACTTTCAGCGAGACATTGCCTTCTGTTCCAGCTGTGGCATTGATACTACAATAGGGTGCCTTTGGACCTCATCAGCTTTCTCTACGGGATGTATGAAGGATAGTCTATGTAAATAGATCTTAACCATTAAAACTAAACCTTGTCTTAGCGCTGTCAGCAATAGCAAAGAAAAAAATCATCAATAGCCAGGATATGACAAGTCAGTGGAGGCATGATAATCTCCTCATGGCGTATAAGGCAATCTACAAAAATGTAATCTATAATATTATTACATTGCTGTTTGTGGCACAATGCTGTGTGCAAACTGGTACACATTTCCTCCATTATAATAGTGACTACACTTCATTTGTTGTAATGCATTCTGGGATGTCCTGAAACTGTAAAGGTGCTATATAAATGCAAGTATGTTTGTCTGTCTTTTGTTTATAATGATATAGAAACATTTATGGTGGTAATTAATAAAATTGGAGAATGATTAGAATTTAGTATTTGGAGTTATGTAATATTATAATTTGTTACATACATTTAGGGCAAAATTGTACATGAAAACTATTTTGAATATCATATATAAACATCTGAGAATGAAGTAGTTTGATATGAAAGTGACATTTTTCGAATAAGGGCCCCCTCTGCGGGCCCCAATTATTCTACTGAATTGGATATGTGGGGAATGGTGGCATAGTGGTAGCATTACTGGACTACTAATCTAGAAACCAAGGTTAATCCTTTTAGGTTCAAATCCTAACATGGCAACTGCTGGAATTTTGTTTCAATTAATAAAGTCTGAAATTGAAAGCTACTCTTACTAATGGTTACCATAAAACTATCATCAGTTGTTGTGAAAACCTGTCTGATTCACCAATGTCCTTTCGGGAAAGAAATGCTGTCTTTACCTGATCTGGCCTATACGTGACTCCAGACCCACAGCAATGTGGTTGACTCTTAACGGCCTTCTAAACTGGTGTGATAAGGGCAATCAAGGATGGGCAGCAAATGCTAGTCTTGCCAATGATGCCTTACATCCCATGAATGAATAAAAATACAACTGTTAACACAGAGCAGTGCTACTAATTGCAACAGTTGTTAACAGGATATTAGGAATAATGTACATGACATCAATCTATGTTATCACTGCTTTGAAATATAGATGTAAATCTAATTCAATTGCCTCACACTTTTATCCTAAGATTATTTTAACAGGAAGGAGCAGTATTATGTTTCCACATTGAACTCTTAATACATTGGGTTCTCAAACATGAGAGTGTTGAAGACAGAAACAAGAATAAAGTTTTATTTAGAATTAACTTTTGCATGTTTTTGATTGCAAGTATGATTAGAATATTGTTATCTATGTTGTTAAATAGGAACTATGTAACAGTAATCAAAATCCTACTCTGATTCATTAATGTGTGCTCTATAGGACCTTGGCTCATGGCCCTCTGATGTCTTACCGTGAGTTGTTTCCTTGGCAGCGTTGTTAGTGGTGGCTGGCCATTGCCTTGCATTTTCAGGGACAGGTCTTAAGTCTATCTCAACCAGAATGTGAATCGAGCCCATGCTGTTGGTATTATCCTGAACCACAAGTTAGTCACCTAAGTTAACCTTATTAAATCCTTAGTAAAGGTACTTTATCTAGACAGCCCCTGGATCTTGACTCCAAATATTTGTATGTTCATTTTTATGCAGTGCTGGGTAACACTTTTGTAGCAACCAGTTTACAATGCAAAATTCTCCAAATTATTATGTTTTTCTTTTCTGGGATGTGGGTATCATATTATTTGTTACCCATCCCTAATTACCTTTGAACTGAGGGCAGTTCAGACCCAACCACATAGCTGTGAGTCTAAAGTCAGATGTAAGCCAGACATGTGAACCAGATAGGCTTTTACAACAATCAATGTCCTTGTTACTGATGCTGGCTTTATATTCCAGATTTATTAATTGAAATTAAATTCCAAAAACTATCATCACTTCTTAGTGGTATTGCTATGGAGTTATAAGGAAGACAAGATCACATTGATACTGCAAAGAAAATGTTTGTTTAGAGCCAGTGGTGTTGAGAGTGGGAAAAGGTTCATGAAAGCTTCAAAAATATGTTAACATGGAGACTGAATGAAACAAACAATGTGAGATGTCATTACAACCCTTGTTATTAATGGTGGCAACTCTCTAGTTGCACTTAAGAGGTTTATTTAAGGGTATATACATAAGCATTTTTGTACCAAATATACTTCTTCCTTTTGAAGAAGTAGCATTTAATTTATGTACTTTATATTTTCCCCCTCTGAGATACCCAATATGTCAGTTCCACCTCCCCTTTTTTGATGACTGCCAAATAAGTGGCCAACCTGTACCATGGAGCAGCCTTGGTTCCAATAAAGGCCAGCAGTTCTGAGCCTCTCAGATTTAACCTGGAGATATCCCTGGTAGTTGTACATACCTGGGATATGAAACACTGATTCTGCTACTAATAACCAAACCTACAAAGATAATCAGCAATGAAAATGGTAGTCAATCTTTATTTTATTTTTATGTGACATAATTTGATCTTTTCATCATAGAATTCTAAAATAAAAATATTTTTCATCATTTTTGTAATCAGCCCCTTTTCTTTGTTACTGGGAGACAGGTTATATTTTTGACAATTTTAGATGGCAGAGTTACAAGATGGTCCTTTGGATTCTTATTGTATGTATACAAAAGTTGGTGTCACATGTGGCTGGTAATTGTTAAATGCAGTTAAGACTTTTAATATATCGCTAATTTGTTACTAATCTTTTTAAGAACAGAAGAAGTCTTAGGGACAGCAGTATGCCATTAGCTCCAAATGAGCCTCTGTGTTTCTTAACACAAAGGGGCGTGGGGCCCTTAACACCAGGGGGCAGCACAGTGGCACAGTGGTTAGCACTGCTGCTTCACAGTGCCAGGGACGCAGGTTCAATTCTGGCCTTGGGTCACTGGCTGTGTGGAGTTTGCACTTTGTCCCCATGTCTGCGTGGGTTTCCTCTGGGTGCTCCTGTTTCCTCCCACAGTCCAAAGATGTGAGGGTTTGGTTGATTGGCCATGCTAAATTAACTCTAGTATCAGGGGGAGTGGCAAGGTAAATATGAGGGGTTATGGGAATAGGGCCTAGATGGGATTGTGGTCAGTCTCAACCACAATCGAGACTCGGTGGGCTGAATGGCCTCCTTCTGCACTGTAGATTCTATGATTCTAAACTCACTCCCCTTTTTACACTAATATTCTCCTTGCTGGAAGACAGTTCATTTGGTACCTGCTACCCTCTGGCTTTTCACTCAAGTGTACATTCTTCACAGTTTAGACTGTGAGTTTAGTAGGACATGTGTAAGCATCACAACCAATCTAATTTTTGTTTTCATCAATGTCCATGCATTTCAGAAGATTTTCCTTTCATAGCCCACAATATTACAACCAGTTCCCTCCACTACCTAGGTTGAGATTAGTTAACTCGACTGTTATGACCAGTGGCACAGTGGTTAGCATTGCTGCCTTACAGCGCCAGGGACTCAGGTTCAATTCCTACCTCTGGTCACCGTCTGTGTGGAGTTTGCACATTCTCCCCGTGTCTGTGCGGGTTTCCTCTGGGTGCTCCGGTTTCCTCCCATCGTCCAAAAATGTGTGGGTTAGGTTGAATGGCCATGCTAAATTGACCCTTAGTGTTGGGGGAATTAGCAGGGTAATTATGTGGGTTTATGGTGATAGAGCCTGGGTGGGATTGTTGTTGGTGCAGGTTCGATGGGCCAAATGGCCTCCTTCTGCTCTGTAGGGATTCTATTATAATTTTTCAATGATTCCATGATAAGCTGATCAAGTGTCTGTAAAGTGAAAATGGAGAACTAAAAACTAAAAGAGTCAAGGTCTCTTTGTAGGTGGAGGGAAGTGGAAACAAAAGGAGATGTGAAAGGAAAGCCACCAGGGGGAAGTTAATGTCCTGTAATCAGAGGAAAAGCAGAAACGGGTTAAATGATACGAAAACCACTTCATCAGATGGTGAAAACAAGAGAAAGGTCTGCAATTCAGGTAGGAATTACTGAAAACAAAATGTGGGTCCACTATTCTCAAATGGGCATGGGAAGAAAAACCTTGTTCAAAGCTCTTTGTTATGATGTAGAGAGCATGGGCTGGCGGGGGGGTGGGGGGGGGGAGGGGGGGGGAGAGGGGGGGGGGGGCGGGGGCGATAACTATAATTAAAGATAATAATGCCAATTTTGAAATCAGAGAGTTAGAAGGCACCCAGAAGAAAGATAGGCATTGAGTTTGACAGGAGCGGTGCAGCAAGGAGGCTGACGATAGAGCTGCCAAAGGAAGAAAGGGAGAAGGAGTTTAGGTGATCAATCAAAGTGAGATCAGGGTCATACTTGCAGGCACAGCAGAACTATTCAGCAAAGTAATAATTTGTGTCTGATTTGTGTTTGATCTCTCTCATTATAAAGGAGGCACCAGTAAGGGCAGTAGAGACAGCTTACTAGAATGGATAAAGTACATGTAAAGGCTGTGTCACTTGAAAGGTATGTTTGGGACTCTGGACAGTTGGAAATGTGCTGAAACAAGTGTTACACCTGGTGGTACTGCCTGGGAAAGTGCAGCAGTTGGGAGCTGGGCTGACAGATGTATGAATAAGGCTATCCTGCAGGTGATAGCTGGACCTAAAGGGGTGGTGGTAGTGGGGTAGTTTGTGGGGTGAGGGGGGGAGTGAGGGGGGGGTGAGGGGGGGGGTGAGGGGGGGGGTGAGGGGGGGGGTGAGGGGGGGGGTGAGGGGAGCGGTGCAGGTGGTGCTGCTGGGAGGCATAAGCTGGTATTGGGCCATTGTTGATCCATCCAATCAATTTGATAATCAGCACCATATGAAACAAATATTTTGCATCCAAAAACCTTTAGTGTTGAAGTCTCACCCTAATAAAAGCTCGAGATAGCCCAATGATCAGTAGCCAATGATAACTGTTCCTTTTTCAACATGTTTCAGTTCTAAAATATTAACGGTTTGTTATATAGAGAAAAAAAGGTCAGGATTTTTTAAATAAATTGCTACCCTTCAGCTCAGAGGCTCAAATAATAAACATCAAGCTGCAGCTCTAATAGCTTATTCCAGTCAAACACCCTACAGAGCTGAAAATGCAGATTGAAAGCAGCTGTAGCTTTCAGTGCAAGGACTGAAATATTCACATTCAAACCATGCACATTTCTTTGTATTATTTAACATAACACAACAGTCTGTTTAAAGCAAATCTGAAAGAGGATTATCCTGTACTTTATCAGGACTAACAAATGGTTTCTTGTCCCATTGAGTTGGATAAGATGACAATAGTTCCTCTCAGTATGCTTCAGTTACTCAGCTACTTGTGTCTGCCTCGATAGTACAGCTGTGCCGAACACATGCAAACAATCATCCTTCAAAATGTTTATTCTAAGCTATATTTAACTCTTTAAGTGCAACTTCTATCCATACGAGTCTTTCCCCACCACCCTACAGTGAATTTTGTTCAAATATGTTGCCAAATTCATCGTGCTGCACTTTCTTACAATCAAATGCTAATTCTCAGCACAAATCTTTTAGGCATTTTTCACCAGTGGACTACCAGTCAGTGAACAAAGACTGCTTTGTGTTACTCAGATATTTCGAACAAAAATATGCTTAAATGTCATAGGTACAAAAAATTCAAGGATAGGCTGGAGAAGGCACACATTGTAATCAGACATCTTAGCAAAGATATAGAAACATAGGAACTAAAAGCAGGAGTAGGCCTTTTGGCCTTTCAAGCCTGCTCCGTCATTCATTTGATCATGGCTGATAATCAAATTTGATGATCCCGCCTTCCGCCCCCCCCCCCCCCCCCCCCCCCCCACCCCAATGCCCTGTGGAAAAATAGAAACTAGAAATGTAAATGGCTAAAAGTATTTAATAAAATTAGCTAAGTTAAAAGAATTGCCGATACATTTTTCTCTATATATACATATTGTAGATATATATTTGATTTGATTTGATTTATTATTGTCACATGTATTCGTATACAGTGAAAAGTATTGTTTCTTGCATACAGACAAAGCATACCGTTCATAGAGAAGGAAATGAGAGAGTGCAAAATGTAGTATTACAGTCATAGCTAGGGTGTAGAGAAAGATCAACTTAGTGTGAGGTAGGTCCATTCAAAAGTCTGATGGCAGCAGGGAAGAAGCTGTTCTTGAGTCGGTTGATATATGACCTCAGACATTTATATCTTTTCCCCGACAGAAGAAGGTGGAAAAGAGTATGTCCGGGGTGCATGGGGTTCTTAATTATGCTGGCTGCTTTTTCGAGGCAGCAGGAAATGTAGACAGAGTCAATGGATGGGAAGCTGGTTTGTGTGAAGAACTGGGCTTCATTCACGACCCTTTGTAGTTTCTTGCAGTCTTGGTCGGAGCAGGAGCCATACCAAGCTGTGATACAACCAGAAAGAATGCTTTCTATGGTTCATCTGTAAAAGTTGGTGAGAGTCATAGCAGACATGCTAAATTTCCTTAGTGTTCTGAGAAAGTAGAGGCGTTGGTGAGCTTTTTTAACTATAGTGTCGGCATGGAGGGACCAGGACAGGTTGTTGGTGATCTGGGCACCTAAAAACATGAAGCTCTCGATCATTTCTACTTCATCCCCATTGATGTAGACAGGGGCATGTCCTCCACTACACTTCCTGAACTCAATGACTATCTCCTTCGTTTTGTTGACATATGTTTGTGATGTAAGCGAAATGCAAAATTAAATGAAATTAAGTTGAGGGCCAATTCCCTAATCTAGGAGAAAATAGACCCAAAGTCATGCTGTTCAACATCATGTATTCCCAATCTACTTTCGAGCTTTAGTTTCAGCTTGATTAGCAATAAAGCGCAGGTTTCAATTGCTGGTGCATGTATTGTCACTCGGTCCATTGCAGGATCTACGGCCATTCCTTCACAAAGTGGATATGTAGGCAGCCATTCAGGGCAAGATACGAAAAACTGTTTTTAAAGATTTTGTTCACAACATGAGAGAACTTCCTGAGGAAGTTGTGAAGTTTTATATAGGCAGGTGATATTACAGGAATGTCTCGGCCTCGTGAGCACCTCCTTCCCTTTTCCCCACCTTTGACCACTGTACTATTAGGTATCTGGGCCTCACACTTTGAAATTCCTTCCTTATGATTGTCTGCATCCCTCCACTTCTCTCCTCCTTTTCAGGGTCTAAAGATCACCTTTGAACAAAACTTTCGATCGCCCCCTCGAGTATCTCCTTTTTTTGAGCTGGTGCTCATTTGTGTTTTATTGCGTCTCTGTGAAGCACAATGGGGCTTTTTCCTACATCAAAGGTGCTATATACCTACAAGCTGCTTTTGTCATTTTAGAGGTTGAAAAACAAGAGACTCGGTCCTGGGGCTTTGATAATCGCTTTGCATAAAAATCACAAGTGTAATATGAGGTTAACACATGTTCCCAGCACGACCTCCAATAAACAACAACATTTTATGTTGAGGTATTTTGAGCGGAGCAATGCCGAAATTCCAGCCTCCCTGCCTGATTTGGAAGTGAGTGCGCACATACCCAGGACTATTCCTTCAGTACACCATCGGAGAATTGGTCCTGAGTCCAAGAATAATTGGGATTTTACATGCTGATACTTTGGGTGGCTGATTCCAGAAGTGAAAGGTTCAAACCACACTTCAAGACTGCTTTAGTGTGTGGAAGCTACTAAATACTGGGTTGACATCCAGTGAGATGCTTATCCAGAGAGACTGACCACTGGCTCAGTTGGGAGTCCCATCTTTGTGTCAGATTGGTGTGGTTTTAGTCCCATTTCAGCGAGTGATGCTCTTTAGCTTTGGTTAGAGCCCGCCTAGAAGGCACTCCAACTGTGACGAAGGTAAAATGAGGGTCTTAAGAATTTTAACTCTGGGGAAATGTGGATTCAGACCTGCTATGGGGCAGGACACAGCAAACACATAAAATATTTAATTCAACTGTGATATTTTGATAAATTGATGCAATCATTGAGAATCTGATAAAATGCATATGAAATTTAAGCTAAGATAATCTATATCGAGCTGTTCAGGTATTCATTTGGAATTAGTTATCATGTTCGTAGCTTCCCTAAAACTATGGAACTTAGGGTATAAGGTCTTCAGCGTAAAGCCAGTGATAATGAAAAGAAAATTTGGTGAGGGAAAAATCAGCTGATGGTTCTTGCACCCCTGCTGAAGGCAAATTTCACCCTGAGAATTTTCCATCCACTCTAATTTTCAGATGTAACATCCAGTCTTTAACAATGCTTTAATAAATATTTTAACTTGGACTGTGCTAACTTTAAGGAAACTCGGTCTTTCTAGACTGACTGATTTTTGTTTGGTGTTCACTGTTGGAACCGTGATACTGAAAAGTTATAATAATAAAGATACTCATATATCGAGGATAAATTGTGGAGAGTAACATAAAACTGCCAAATTGAATATATAAAACACTGTTTTATTTCAATGAAAGTTTCAGCAAAATTGTTTTTATTTCCATTCTCTATTTAACTATTTTCTTTCCCTTTTTTCTTTCCCTGTTACTAATTTTCTAAAAGTCTAAAAATATTTCCCCTTATTCTTCTGCTTCCCTGGTTCCATTGCATTTTGGGGGGAAAACAACTTTTCTGAAGCTGATGGATTTTAATTAACTAAAAGCTGATTTAAATTGCACTTTCTGGGCATTATCGTGACCAGTCTTCACGTGGTTGCAAATTAATTTTCTATGAATAGTCAGAAACAATCTATTTTAACTGCACAAAATGGTCTTATGCAAGTTTTATGATCTCTCTGAGGTACTTACTGCGCTTAACTTGAAGCAGACAAAATCTGTAACCTGCTTTCCTTTTGTTTTTCTCATCATAGTTGAATGTTTTGGATATTAATGGTCCCAAAGGGAAATTATCATTCCCATTTCTTCAAAGCATGGAAATGTTCTTTGTTGAACGCAACCAGACAGGTAAATCAATATACATGATAGCCTGGAGCTTTTGCTTGACTAACGTTAGGATGCAGAGAGAAATTTTTAGAGCTTGTTCCCTTCTTTAACATTTAGCTGACATTTTAGTTCCTTCACAAGGACGCACTTGTCAAGGTAAATCCATATTACAAATTGTGGATGGTTCAGTGGAAGATGAGTGCTCCATGGCTGAATAGCTTATACTCACGTACGTTATAGGGGTGATTTGATGAGTCTGCCCAGCCGATGGAAAACAGATACATGATGTTACCTCTTATGTTCAAAATCCCCTAACAGATTTCAGAGGACATTATTCATGGATTTTCAGAAGACACCGGAGAAATTCAGAAAGGGTGTTAATGGAGCATAATGCTCGCTGTAAGTCACATTTCTCTAAATAAGTCATGGCACAAAGCAAAAAAGACAGCTGCCAAGAATCACAAACTCTACCATCTAGAAGATCAAGGGCAGCCGATGCATGGGAACACCATCACTTGCAAGTTCCCTTCCAACCCACTCACAGCCCTCGCTTGGAAATATATTGCTGGTCCTTCATTGTCACTGGATCAAAGTCCTAGAACTCCATTCCTAACAGCACCATGGGTGGGCCTACATCACATAGACTGCAGTGGGCAGTGGTTCAAGAAGGCAGCTCACCATCACCTTCTCAAGGGCAATTAGGAATGAGCAATATATATGCTGACCCAGCCAGCGATACCCACATCAATCATGTAATCCCTACAATGCAAAAGGAGGCTGTTTGACCCATCGAGGCTGCACTGACAACAATCCCACTCACATCCTATCCCCGAAACCCCACATTTACCCTCCTAGTTAGTCCCCCTGACACTAGGGGGTAATTTAGCATGACCAATCAACCTAACCCGCACATCTTTGGAGTGTGGGAGGAAACCGGAGGACGGAGGAAACCCACGCAGACACGGGGAGAATGTGCAAACTCCACACAGACAGTGACCTGAGGCTGGAATCAAACCTGGGTCCCTGGCGCTGTGAGGCAGCAGTGCTAAGCACTATGCCACCGTGCCGCCTATAAAGAATTTTAAAAGTTCCCTCAAGAATTTTTGAAGTCCTTTATTACATGTAGTGACTGCAGTGATTTTGCAGTGCTCATATTCACATTTTGTTGTAAAATTATTTTCTTGTTTTTTAAACACTATTTTAATTATAACAATAAATAATTTCACAGCAGGCAAAATTTCGATAGAACTATTGAATGGAGTAGAGATTATAAACCTTTGATGCACCGTGTAAATGCATTTCCAGATGGACAACAGCTTTCATTTGTGGGCGTAAGGATTGAGGGGTGGGCGGGAGGGTGTTTTTATTCTCCAGATTCTTTTAATCTCAAAGCTATAATCATCAAACGCCACAAAAATTAATCAATTAATATAAAGGCAAAAGTTCAGTTGCTGTCTTTCCGCAAAACAGATTTGTTTAAATTTATTTCTGCCCTGTTATGTAAGCTGGCTTTTCAGACATGCACAATGCTTTCTTTTCATTGAAGGTCACATCTGCTTTACATCTCCTCAACAATACAATCTGGCTGCCAGAATCATCATGACCGAATTGTTATGTTATTTTATTTTAACACCTATAAAAACTTTCAGAAGGCTATCTAAAACGTAAAGCTTAGTTTCATGTTGAAAGACCATGGTTATCTCATCATGGCTGAACAAAATGTTATTCTAATATTTCCATATGCATTTTCTTCTTACCCCTTTATCTATGTTAGGGACTGGATAAACATGCTATTGGGACCAGCATAATCTTATGTAATACACAGTAAACAATTATTGCTGTGCTGTTGCGGTGGGGAAGGAGAGGGGATATTTGATTACAGTATGCCAAGGCTATGATTGAACATTGCAAGTGAGAAAATGGATGAATATTCTGTGCTTTTTTTACAACTTAAATCTCTCTCAACTCCAGGCTCCAATCTCTTGATCATAAGCCTTATTTTAACAATATTGCCGCAAGTTATTGCTTCTCTAAACCTCCTTCTTGTCCTTTCCAAGCACCAAATCTAACAGCTCTGACAAATTGTCATCTAGACTCGAAAGGTTGGCTCTATTCTCTCCCCACAGATGCTGTCAGACCTGCTGAGATTTTCCAGCATTTTGTGTTTTTGTTTCAGATTCCAGCATCCGCAGTATTTTGCTTTTAACCAAATATAATATGCTGTACACCTTCACTGTATGGAATTCTTCTTTTTCCATGTCTTATTTCATCAACTTCCTTTTCTTTTTACTGTAGAAAAGATGGGGAAATGATCTCCCTTTGACAAACCATTCAGAATCTTAGGCTCCTTCACCCTTGATCATGCTAAAGTAACCTTGATATCAATTGGTATCTGTGTAAATTATTTTTATTCATAAATGGGATGTGGGTGTTAGTGGCTAGGTCACCACCTATTGATCTTGTCCTAGAGAAGGTGCGTGAGCTATCTTTTTGAACTGCTGCAGTCCATGTGGTGCAGGTACATCCACAGTGCTGTTAGGATTAAGGGAATTCCCGGATTTTGATCCAGCGACAGAGAAGGAATGGCAATGTAGTTCCAGGTCAAGATGGTCAGTGGCTTGGAGGGGAACTTCCACGTGGTGGTGGTGTTCTCATGAATTTGCTGCCCTTGTCCTTCTAAACCGTAAATATCACGGGTTTGGAAGGTGTTGTCGTAGGTGCTGCAGTGCATCTTGTAGATGGAATAAGCTGCTGTTACTGTGCATCAGTGGCAGAGGGAGTAAATGTTGAAGATGGTGGGTGGGGTGTCAATCAAGTAGGCTGCTTTGTCCTGGATGGTGTCAAGCTTTCTGAGTGATGTTGGAATTGCATTCATCCAGGCAATGGAGAGTATTTCACCACATTCCTAATTTGTGCCTTGTAGATGGTGGACAAGCTTTGGGGAGTCAAGAGGTGAGTTAGTCTCCATGGAATTCTTAGCCTCTGACCTTCTTTCTTATGTATATGGCTAGCCCAATTCAGTTTCTGGTCAATGGTAACCCACCAGGATGTTGATACTTGGGATTCAGTGATGACTATGCCATTGAGTATCAAGGTGACATGGTTAGATTCTCTTTTGTTAAAAATGGTGATACCTGGCAGGTATGTAGTGCAAATGCCAGTTGTCACTGTAGTGTAAGGTTAATGTAGGGCTGGGAAACAGAGTCCCCCACAGTGTGATGTAAAGAGACACGTGACCTGAGACTAGGGTCAGTTATGGACTGGAAAGAGATCCCTTCTCTTATTCATTTACAGGATGTGAGCATCACTGGCTAGGACAGCAATTGTTGTCTATCACTCTTTGCCCTTGAGAAGGTGGTGGCGAGCTGCTTATTGAACTGCTGCAGTCCATGTGGTATAGGTACATCCACACAGTAATTAGAGAGGGAGTTTCAGGATTTTGACTCAGTGACAGTGAAAGAACGACGATGTATTTCCAAGTCAGGATGATGAGTGACTTGGATGGGGAGCTTCAGGTGGTGGTGTTCCCACATATCTTCTGCCCTTGTCCTTCTGGATGGTGGCAGTCATGGATTTGGAAGCTGCTGCCTAAGGTTTCTTGGTGAGTTCCTTGTAGATAGTATTTACTGTTATCACTGTTCGTCACTGAAGGGAATTGAATGTTTCTGGAAGGGGTACCAATCAAATGGGCTGCTTTGTCCTGAATGGGATTGTGCTTCTTCAAAGAAATGTTGTTGGAATCACACTCATCCAGACAAGTGGAAAGTATTCCTTTACACTCCTGACCTGTGCCTTGTAGATGGTGGACAGGCTTTGGGGAGTCAGGTGGTGAATTATTCACCGCAGGATTCCTCGCCCTGACCTGCTCTTGTAGCCATAGTATTTATATGGCTTGCCCAGTTCAGATTCTGATCAATGGTAACCCACAGGATGATGATAGTGGGGGATTCAGCAATGGTAGTGCCATTGAATTTCAAGCGGTGATGGTTAGATTTTTTCTTGTTGGAGATGGAGATCTGTGTAGAAGGAAGCATGGATTTAGCCTCATAGCTTGGACTATACCCTGTATATAGATACATCATTATGTGTTAGCAATAAACAAATAATATTCAACAATACAAGTCTGGAACCTCTTTGAGATACCTTCTAAATATACAACATACAATGTCGAATGGAAAAACCCAGGACCTTAGAAAAGCTGGAGCAGAAATTCAAAACTGGAAATTTAAGGAGTAACATTCTGATCGAAATGAAAGCAGCAGAGGTGAAGACACAGAAAGAGATCACCTGAAAAAAGTTCCATTGCAAAACTGGAAGCAGAAAGGCAGAAGAATAAAAACTCTACTGTGCAGCTGAGGATGCCACAAGATCTCCTGGAGGTTCATTGTGAATGTCCACAGAGTGCAGAGTCCAAAGGACCCAGCAGGGGTGAACAAACCAATTCATATGTAAGCCAAGACTAGTTGAAAAAGTTTCAGTGCTGTAAAAAAAAGATGTGGAGATGCCGGCGTTGGACTGGGGTAAACACAGTAAGAAGTTTAACAACACCAGGTTAAAGTCCAACAGGTTTATTTGGTAGCAAAAGCCACACAAGCTTTCGAGGCTCTGAGCCCCTTCTTCAGGTGAGTGGGAATTCTGTTCACAAACAGAACTTATAAGACACAGACTCAATTTACATGGTTGGAATGCGAATACTTACAACTAATCCAGTCTTTAAGAAACAAAACAATGGGAGTGGAGAGAGCATCAAGACAGGCCTGTCTTGATGCTCTCTCCACTCCCATTGTTTTGTTTCTTAAAGACTGGATTAGTTGTAAGTATTCGCATTCCAACCATGTAAATTGAGTCTGTGTCTTATAAGTTCTGTTTGTGAACAGAATTCCCACTCACCTGAAGAAGGGGCTCAGAGCCTCGAAAGCTTGTGTGGCTTTTGCTACCAAATAAACCTGTTGGACTTTAACCTGGTGTTGTTAAACTTCTTACTGTAAAAAAAAGAGTCAGGGCAGCCTGGGTTACAAACTGGTGATGTACCACGTGGCAGCCCAGGTTCCGAACTGATACCATACCACGTGACAGTCAAACTCATTATAAATAAAATGATGTGGAGATGCCGGCATTGGACTGGGGTGGGAATGGTAAGAAGTCTCACAACACCAGGTTAAAGTCCAACAGACTTATTTGGAATCGCAAGCTTTCGAAGCGCTGCTCCTTCATTAGGTGAGTAAATAAAATGGTTTGCAAACCTCAGGAATTGATTGTAAAATGGCAGAAATCCTCCAATATCACAGGCAATGCCAAACCTCAGTGATTTAACAAATTTCTGCAAAATACTAGATCCCAAGGAGGTCAGGACTGCCATCGTGGCAGGAGTTCACCAAAATGCGACATGCAGGAAAACTCTGAAAAAGCAGTTACTGCGGCACCATCTTTAAAACCTGCGCATCATTTAAAGCAGTACTCACCTGCAATCATGGACAACAGGTCAACATTACCAGACCAATTTGGACTGATCTAAGAGCCAGACCAAAGACAAAAATGGAAGATTTGTCGGAAAAGATTTCTATGATTCATGATAGATTCAGCAGATAAAAGGACAGAAGCTGAACCAGTGAATACGCTATTTTGTTCAGTAGGTCTAAAATCCAGTGACATTACTGCGAGGCAAGGAATAAACAAATGCTCAGATAAATTTGATGATGTTCCAAAATCATTCGATATATATTTTAATCTAAGAAATAACAATATTTTAGAGAGAGTGAAATGTGCCCAACAGACTAGAGAACCAGTTGATTCTTTTAATAAACAAATTATACAGATTGGCTGAAGGGTATGACTACGGTGACCTTGCGTTAGAACTCATAAGGAACAGAACTTTTGTCAGAGCGCCCTTTCAAACATACTAGAAGCCAAAAGAATGTCTGATTCGAGATAAGGCTATTCAAATAGTCAGACAGTCTGAAATCTGCCAACAGCATCTATCCATTTTAGGTGGTGAAAGCAAGCCATGGTAGAGAGCAACCCCAACTGTCCAGCTTGTGAAACAACCAAGGGGCATTGAGACTCTCAGCTAAGGAAGGCAATACCCCAACAGACCACTAGAGGGTGGACGACCATGTCAGCAGAATGGAGCACAGCGACCTCTCAGGTGAGAGCAATCTCCAGCAATCCCCGTGCAGTTTTTCCAACAGTAAACACCTGCGACACTTTGGAAAGTTTTGCAAAGTTAAGAAATCTATTCAGGCGGGAGGATCCCAAGACAATTCATGAGGTTGAGGTACTGCAGCAGGAAGAGATCCAACCGTGCTTCTTAGGTGAGGGCAAGGACCCTGGATTTTCTTTTCAGAATGCAGGTATCTCTGTGAACCTTACCAACCTCAAATTGGGCATGGGAGTCAGTGATGCAGTACTCTTGGATAAGGAACCCATGGTTGTGAGACATCTGACTACGAATGACAGACACACCACTGTACGGGCTTGGAGCAATCTGACTTCCAGTCAGTCATGGTCTTAGAATCACTGCGCAGATATTCAAAGTCATGTACATCATCCGAAACCAAACTTTTTGTCCTCTTGAGCAGAGATACCTGTGTTGCCTTTAACCCTCTTAAAATGTCAGATGTCAAGACCAGCTCTGTTGTCAACTGCCTGGAACTGCAAGTTCTTGAGGGGCCCACCAGTCAAGAAATTCTCGACTGGGGCTTCAGGTCTGAATTGTCCTCACTCTTTGCAGAGTCAGTTTGCCTAATTTCTTTGCTCTCTCCTCTATGGTCAGACCAGCCGAACCTTCAGATAATCACCACTGCACCTGAAGTGGAGGTCACACAGGGAAATGACTGGCAACAGGAGAATGAGCCCCAACCCTAGGCTCCAACGGTTGCTGTCACTCAACCTGTAAACACCACAGCACAGACACTGCAAACTTCAACCAATGCAGAAAGCTGCAAGGCAACAGAACATAGAATCCCACAGTGCATAAGGAGGCCATTTGGCCCATCGAGCCTGAAACGACAACAATCCCACCCTATCCCCATAACCCCACCTATTTTACCCTGCTAATCCCCCTGACAATAAGGGGCAATTTAGCATGGCCAATCCACCTAACCAACACATCTTTGGACTGCGGGAGGAATCCGGAGCACTCGGAGGAAACCCACACAGATGCGGGGAGAACATGCAAACTCCACACAAACAGTGGCCTGAGGCTGGAATTGAACCTGGGTCCTTGGCGCTGAGAGCCCCCCACCCTTCAATCTATCGGGGTCTCCAGCTACTTCCCTGAAAGTGGAGAGCCAGTCTGAATCCCACTGGAGTGAAATACTCCTGATGGGGTGGGAGATGGAGACTTCAGTCCCGGGCCTGATAATGACATTTAGATAACATTAAAATGACTTACCTGCTGGTCCTGCCAGTTTCCAGCGTGGTCCCAACTGCGCCGGATATACAGCGCTTGGAGGTGCGCATGTGTCAGGAACGCATGTGCGAATCCCATGAATTGGCCCACACGCGATTCTCCCGGGCCGCGCTAAAAAATTAGCGCATCGGGCATCGGGCCCATTGCCTCTATACATAGTACCTACAATCACTTCAGTCTCATGCTGACAAATTTCTTCCCTAAAACCTTCAATGTTTAACCGCTCCACTCCGTTGAAGAACTTAAGAACTACATTTTTGACTGAACATTCCCTTATTCGTCTCAATCCCCCCTCAAGACCTTTGAATGGATATGTTCTACACTTTTGTAACTTCTAACTATCCCCACTCGACTATGGCATAAACTTCCTTTCGCAGTCTGTTCTTTTAAAATCAAACTAACTCTCCTCGTAAGTCTTGGCCTGTCTATTATTAACGTCTGTGCGCTGATAGCACAATGGACATGAGGTGTTTATTTTTTAAGGCATAAAACTTTGAAGCTGACCTCATTAGCATTTCAATCACTTTGCATCTCAGTGATACTGGCCTGGATTTTAGTCTGGGTACAAGTTCCATGAAGGGAAGGGGTTTATTTATGAGATCAGGAAATTCAGAGTACATTTCATGAGTGTCCTATTTTTAAATGCAGGACTGCGTTAAATTTTCTGCTGTTCTCCTTCACTCAGGCAGCCTGTCTGCCAGACCCTGGAGGACCAGGAGGTTGTGTCGCTCTAATGCTGTTTTTCAACTGAGATATGGGGTGGGTCAGCTTGTAGGCTTCCCGATCATTCGTGACAGGGAATGGACTTAGATGGTGGTCTTGGGGGGATGAGGGTTTCATTGGGGGTGGTGGGAAGCACTGTGATTGCCAGGGCAGAGTCTGGAGGGGGTTACTGGATAGTTTGCGAGGCCTGAGGTAATGCCATTGCTCCTCATGGCTTACAAGAGGTTTTTTAAAGACACGCACTTCATGGATTTGAGTTCTCACCTCCTTTCATTTTCCAGACTGTCCAAGACTGGGGGATATGAGAAAGTTCTGACTGGTAAAAGTAGGGAAAATTCCAAAATGTTCTGTAAGTATATCAATGGGAAGAGGATAACCAGGGAAAGAACAGGGTCCATTAGGGACCAAGAGGGAAATCTGTGAGTGGAGCCAGAGTACATTGGTAGAATGTTGAATGAATACTTCACATCCATCTTCAGCCAAGAGAATGAGGAAGAAGGTATGGAATTGAAGGAGAATGCAAGGTTCTTGAGCAAATTGACAGAGGGAAAGACAAGGTATTGGAGGTGTTGGCATGCTTAAAAGTGGATAAATATCCAGGTCTGGGTGGATTGTGTCGCAGGAACCTATGGGAGGCAAGGGAGGAAATTTTTTAATTCCTCTGTGGCCACAAGAGAGGTGCCAGAGGACTGGAGAACAGCTAATGTCGTTCCATTATTTCAGAAGTGTTGTAGAGATAAACCAGGGAACTACAGACCAGTGAGTCTCACATCAGCAGTAGGTAAATTATTGGAGAAACGTCTGAAGGAGGGTATCTATCTCCACTTGGAGAGGCAAGGCTTGGTCAGGGATAGTCAGCATGGCTTCGTCAGAGTGAGGTCATGCCTAACAAAATTTGTTCAATTTTTTGAAGAGGTGATCATGTGTGTTGATGAGGGTAGTGTAGTTGATGTGATTTATATAGATTTCAGCAAAGCCTTTGACAAGGTCCCATGTGGGAGACTTGTAAGGAAGGTAGGATACAGGATACAGGGGATTTTCACAGTAACTGCATTGCAGTGTTAATGTAAGCCTACTTGTGACTAATAAATAAACTTTAACTTTAACACGTTGCAGTTATATAGAACTTTGGTGAGGCCACAGCTAGAGTACAGTGTGCAGTTCTGGTCGCCACATTATGGGAAGGATCTGACTGAACTGGAGGGGGTACAGAGGAGATTCACCAGGACGCTGCCTGGAATGGAACATTTAAGTTATGAAGTGAGGTTGGATAGGCTTGGGTTGTTTTCATTGGAGCAAAGAAGACTAAGGCGCGACCTGATCGAGGTGTACAAGATTATGAGGGGCATGGACAGAGTGGAGAGGGAGCTGCTATTCCCCTTAGTTGAAGGGTCAGTCATGAGGGGACATAGGTTCAAGGTGAGGGGCAGAAGGTTTATTTGATTTGATTTATTATTGTCACATGCATTAGGATACAGTGAAAAGTATTGTTTCTTGTGCACTATACAGACAAAGCATACCGTTCATAGAGAAGGAGAGAGTGCAGAATGTAGTGTTACAGTCATAGCTAGGATGTAGAGAAAGATCAACTTAATACAAGGTATATCCATTCAAAGGTCTGATGGCAGCAGGGAAGAAGCAGTTCTTGAGTCGATTGGTAGATGTCCTCAGACTTTTGTATCTTTTTCCTGACGGAAAAGAGAATGTCTGGGGTGCGTGGGGTCCTTAATTATGCTGGCTGCTTTGCCAAGGCAGCGGCAAGTGTAGACAGAGCCAACGGATGGGAGACTGGTTTGCGTGATGGACTGGGCTTCGTTCATGACCTTTTGCAGCTTTTTGCGGGCTTGGATAGAGCAGGAACCATACCAAGCTGTGATACAACCAGAAATAATGCTTTCTCTGGTGCATCTGTAAAAGTTGGCAGAAGTTATAGCAGACATGCCAAATTTCTTTAGCTTCCTGAGAAAATAGAGGCATTGATGGGCTTTCCTAACTATAGCGTTAGCACGGAGGGACTAGGACATGCTGTTGGTGACCTGGACACCTAGAAACTTGAAACTCTCGACCAAACAGGGCACAGAGACTCAGGGACACAGAGGTGTCTCTGTGCCCTGTTTGAGAGCAGATTTCCACTCCATCTGACGAAGGAGCAGCGCTCCGAAAGCTAATGGTATTTGTTACCAAATAAACCTGTTGGACTTTAACCTGGTGTTGTTAAAACTCTTACTGTGTTCACCCCAGTCCAACGCCGGCATCTCCACATCATGATGTAGACAGGGGCATGTCCTTCACTATGCTTCCTGAAGTTGATGACTATCTCCTTCGTTTTACTGACATTGAGGGAGAGATTATTGTTGTCGTACCAGTTCACCAGATTCTCTATCTCATTCCTGTACTCTGTCTCGTCATTGTTTGAGATCTGACTCACTACAGTGGTGTCATCAGCAAACTTGAACATTGAGTTGAAGGGGAATTTGGCCACACAGTTACAGGTGTATCAGGAGTATTATATGAGGTTGAGGACACAGCCTTGTGGGACATCAGCGTTGAGGATAATCATTTGGGGGGATTAGGGGGGATGTGAGGAAAAATCCTTGTACCCAGAAGGTGGTGATGGTCTGGAATGCACTGCCTGGGAGTGGTAGATGCAGGTTGCCTCACATCCTTTAAGAAACATCTGGATGAGCACTTTGCACATCATATCATTCAAGGCTATGGGCCAAGTGCTGGTAAATGGGATTAGGTGGGAGGTCAGGTGTTTCTCATGACAGTGCAGATTCCATGGGCCTCTTCTGCTCTCTGTGATTCGATGAGTCAACCCAGCTGACAGTTAAAAATACAAAGTGGCTCCATGCCTTCAGTTTAATATCTAAATGACCAACTGCTTCCTGTGAGTGGATTGCTCATCTAAAAGTTTACTTATTATTGTCACAAGTAGGCTTACATTAACACTGCAAAGAAGATACTGTGAAAATCCCCTAGTCGCCACACTCCAGCACCTGTTCAGGTACACTGAGGGAGAATTTAGCATGGCCAATGCACCTAACCAGCACGTCTTTCAGACTGTGGGAGGAAACCAGAGCACCCGGAGGAAACTCACGCAGACACAGGGAGAACGTGCAGACTCCGCACAGTGACCCAAGCCGGGAATCGAACCCGGGTCCCTGGCGCTGTGAGGCAGCAGTGCTAACCCCTGTGCCACTCCATACTGAAAACCGCCCTTCATACTGAAAACAGAAGTGGGCAAGTTGAAGTCTGATTGCGGTGTCTGTTTCAGATGTTTTTGTCTTTCAACCTCTGGGTGACTCCAGTTCACCCATTTCAGAGACAAATATTCAGCACACTATGCCTTAAAAATTGCAGGATTACACCTTGCTTTAAAAATAAAGCCCTTGAGTGCAACATTTTACTTAATCCTTTGTAAAACTTTCCAAAAAATAATTGCAAAACATGTCCATTCACTTAATCCTTGGTGGGATATTAAATCATTCAATCTTTTTGCTCTGCTAGATTGAAGTATTACCCTTGAGAACTGAAGTGATGGGAGGTCATTTCAGCAACACATATAAAAGAATCAAGGATTTTATTTTCATATTCTATCAGCATCCCAACTTGTAAGGATGGGATTTTCATTGAGATTCAAGGATGGCTCTGTCAAAATGTTGGGCATTATTACTGGCTTTCGTTCGAGACTATAATTAGCGTGGATCTTTCAATGAAATGGCAGGAGTTCAGGGTATGGGTTCAATGCAGGTTTGACAATCAGGAGAGGTGGATTCATTAATATTTTGAGATGAACTTAAAGGAACCAAACCACAGTGAGCTCCAGTTCAATAATCACTAAAAACATGTTAACACAACAGAATTCAAATTTTCAAAAATGTAATGATGAAAATTTGCAGTAGGACCTTAGACCTGGACTATCTACAAATAACGAGGACAACCCCACTCAACCTTGGATATTAGAAAGATACGTACAAATTAGGTGAGTAGGCCACTCGGCCTTCGAGCCTATTTCCACCATTCATTTGATCCCTACAGTGCAGAAAGAAGTTATTTTGCCAATCAAGTCTGTATCGACTCTCCGAAGGAGCATTCCACCCAGACCCCCCCCCCCTCTGCCTTATCCTCATAACCCCACACATTTACAACAGTTAATCCATCTAACCTACACATCTTGGGATATTAAGGGGCAAGTTACCATGACCAATCCACTTAACCTGCACATCTTTGGATTGTGAGCAGAAACCCACGCAAAAATGGGTAGAATGTGCAAATTTCACACAGTCACCCAAAGCCGGAATTGAACCTGGATCCCAGGCATTGTGAGGCAACAGTACTAGCCATTGTGCCAAAGTGGTGGCCTTCAGGTTTCACCATCTACCATGGTGGGATTTGTACCCGTATCCCCAGGCCGTTACCCAGGGTCTCAGGATTACTTGCCCCGTGACAATCCCACTACCTCCCCTGTTCAATGACATCATGGCTGATCTCACTGTAACCTCAACTTCACCCTCCTGCCAACCCTTGATAACCTTACACCCACTCCCCCACCCCCAAATCAAGAATCAATATATCTTTACCTTAAAAACAAAGACTCTGCTTCCACTATCTTTTGAGGAAGCGAGTTTTAAAGGCTAATGACCATCAGAGAAAAAAACTTCTCATCTATATTTGATATTTGAGATAGTCACGGGTGAGGTGCCTGAAGATTGGAGAGTGGCAAATGTTGTGCCTTTGTTTAAAAAGGGTTGCAGGGAAAAGCCTGGGAACTACAGGCCAGTGAGCCTCACATCTGTGGTGGGTAAATTGTTGGAAGGTATTTTGAGAGACAGGATCTACAGGCATTTAGAGATGCAAGGACTGATTAGGGACAGTCAGCATGGCTTTGTGAGTGGAAAATCATGTCTCACAAATTTAATTGAGTTTTTTGAAGGGGTAACCAAGAAGATAGACGAGGGCAGTGCAGTTGATGTTGTCGACATGGACTTTAGCAAGGCCTTTAACAAGGTACCGCATGGTAGTTTGTTGCATAAAGTTAAATCTCACAGGATCCAGGGTGAGGTATCTAAATGGATACAAAATTGGCTTCTTGATAGAAGCCAGAGGGTGGTTGTAGAGAGTTGTTTTTCAAACTGGAGACCTGTGACCAGCGGTGTGCTTCAGGGATCAGTGCTGGGCCCACTGTTATTTGTCATTTATATTAATGATTTGAATGAGAATATAGGGGGCATGGTTAGTAAGTTTGCAGATGACACCAAGATGGGAGGCATAGTGGACAGTGAAGAAAGTTATCTAAAATTGCAACGGGATCTTGATCAATTGGGCCAGTGGGCTGACGAATGGCAGATGGAGTTTAATTTAGACAAATGCGAGGTGATGGATTTTGGTAGATTGAAGCAGGGCAGGACTTACTCAGTTAATGGTAGGGCGTTGGGGAGAGTTATAGAATAGAGATCTAGGGGTACATGTTCATAGCTCCTTGAAAGTGGAGTCACAGGTGGACAGAGTGGTGAAGGCGGCATTCGGCATGCTTGGTTTCATCGGTCAGAACATTGAATACAGGAGTTGGGACGTCTTGTTAAAGTTGTACAAGACATTGGTAAGGCCACACTTGGAATACTGTGTGCAATTCTGGTCATCTTATTATAGAAAGGATATTATTAAACTAGAAAGAGTGCAGAAAAGATTTACTAGGATGCTACCAGGACTTGATGGATTGAGTTATAAGGAGTGGCTGAATAGACTGGGACTTTTTTCTTTGGAGCGTAGGAGGCTGAGGGGTGACCTTATAGAGGTTATAAAATAATGAGGGGCATAGACAAGGTAGATAGTCAGTATCTTTTCCCAGAGGTAGGGGAGTCTAAAACTAGAGGGCACAGGTTTAAGGTGAGAGGGGAGAGATACAAAAGTGTGCAGAGGGGCAATTTTTTCACACAGAGGGTGGTGAGTGTCTGGAACAAGCTGCTCGAGGTAGTAGTGGAGGTGGGTACAATTTTATCTTTTAAAAAGCATTTAGATAGTTACATGGGTACGATGGGTATAGAGGGATATGGGCCAAATGCAGGCAATTGGGATTAGCTTAGAGGTTTAAAAAAAAAAGGCAGGCATGGACAAGTTGGGCTGAAAGGCCTGTTCCCATGCTGTAAACCTCTATGACTTGACTAAAGGAGTTACCTCTTATTTTAAAACAGTAGCCTTTAGTTCTAGATTCTCCCTCATCCTCTGCACATCGATCCTGTCAAGCCCCCTCAGGATCTTCTTTTCAATCAAGTCGCCTCTTACTCTTTTAAACAACTGTGGATACAAGTTCCACCTTTCCTCACAAGACAACCCACCCAAACCCTCTCTGAATTGCTGATTCTAGAGATGATCTCACCAATGCCGTGTATAAATGAAGCACATCCTCCCTACTTCTGTATTCAATTTCCCACACAATAACGTTCTATTAGCTTTCCTAATCACTTGCTGTACCTGCTTACTAGCCTTTTGCAATGTGTGTACTAGGACATCCAGATCCCTCTACACCTCAGAGCTCTGCAATGTCACCGTTTAGATAAGCTTATTTTTATTTTTCCTGCCAAAATGGACAATTTCACACTTTCCTACATTATACTTCATTTGCTGGGTTTTTACCCAATCACTTAACCTACCTATATCCCTTTGCAGACTCCTCGTGTCCTCTTCACATACTAATATCCTAGCTATCTTTGTGTTATCAGCAAATTTAGCAATCATCCCTTCGATCCCTTCATGCCAGTCACATCCTGCCAATCAGAAAATAATCCATTCATGCCCACACCCTGTGTCACATTCGCTAGCCGATCATGTATCCATGCCAATGTTATCCCCTACACCATGAGCTTTTCTTTTTCACAATAACCTTTGAAGTGGCACTTTATAAAATGCCTTCTGGAAATCTAAATACAGTATATCCACTTGTTGCCCTTTATCCACGGCATATGTTACATAAGATCATAATAACTAGGAGCAGGAGTCAGCCATCTGGCCCCTCGAGCCTGCTCCACCATCCAATAAGATCATGGCTGATCTCTCTGTGGACTCAGCTCCTTACCCACCCGCTCACCATAACCCTTAATTCTTTTACTGTTCAAAAATTTATCTATTCTTGCCATAAAAACATTCAATGAGGTAGCCTCAACTGCTTCACTGGACAGGGAATTCCACAGATTCACAACCCTTTGGGTGAAGAAGTTCCTCCTCAACTCAGTCCAAAATCTGCTCCCCCTTATTTTGAGGGCCCCTTGTTCTTGTTTCACAGCCAGTAAAACTAGACTTCTTCAAAGAACTCCAATAAATTGCTTAAACAAGATTTCCCTTTCACAAAACCATGTTGACTTTACCTGATAACCTTGAATTTTTCCTTCTAAGTGCCCTGCTATAACACCTTTAATAATAACCTCGAATATTGTCCATATGACAGATGTCAGGCTAACTGGCCTGTAGTTTCCTGATTTCTGTCTCCCTCTCTTTTTGAAGAAAGGAATTACATTTGCTATTTTGGAACCTTCCCAGAATCTCAGGAATTTTGTAAAATTAAAACCAATGCATCAAATATTTCACCCCTGGCTAGGTCCGTCCTTCAGGAAGCACAAGAAAGCTATGTGACTCCCACAGTTTCCCACTGCACCACAGGCTGCTTGGACAGGGGGGGGGGGGGGGTGGGCAGAAGAAAGAAGGACTTCCCAGGGATACCATAGCACATCTTTCAGGGATTATCCGGTGGCCAACAAACTGGAGGCTGGAAGATCTGGGCAACTGTGTGTGGATGAGTTGCCTATTCAGATAGCAGATTTCATTAATTGCTTATGGAGTTTTATGAATAAAAGCAATTAGCATTTAGAGAACTTCTAAAGATGTCAAAATTAACTGGCTGGAATTTTTTTTGAATGGAAACCTCAAGTGTATTCAGCTTCTACAAACTGAGTATTTAGGCCAAAATTAGCAAGATCTGTAGGCAAATACAATTAGATTTATCAATTTTTTGAAAAAATTAATTTATTCAGTTTTTAAAAACATGCACCAAGTATATCACCTGCAACATCACTGAAGAAAAACTCAGTCAAATACCTTACGTTAAAAAAATAATCTGCAAATTATCAGTGTAGTAAGACAATTTTTTATCTGGTTAGATTATATGGAGTTACAGTTCATCGCAAACTGCATATTTAAAGCATGCATTTAAAACTGTGATACGTCATAAATTCATCCTGCACTTAAAGAATTTAAATACAATGTTTCAAGTACCAAAATTCACACGATGTACTCCTAAATCATCAATTCAACTAACAAAACTAACAATTCCACAATACACAAAGCATTCTCGGAAACAAAACACATCAAAACTCATTTTAAATCATGTTTTTCTTAACAGGTCAGAGATTACCTACATCGCTTGACCCATCAGCTTTACATACTGATGGAGTATAAAGAGGAAACCCATTTAGACTTATTGACATCACTCAACAAATGTTGAAGACATCAATTGGATTTGACCACCATAGCAATCAGTTTTAACCTGGCATAGTTCTTGAAAATCTTTTTTCTCATATACATATAGTTAAAAAAAAAGGTAAGACTTTGGCATTAAAAATAAGAGCTCAACTGATACTAAATGAGAGTAACGTAACAGATATGTACGTGTCTCTGTGGCTGGCAGTATGATTTACTCGGAAAGTAAAGTTAATTGAATTTGATAGCTTTTGAAGCCATTTGCTCAGTAATTTATATGGTCCCATGGCTTCTTGCTACTCACTTAAGAGATTTCTCTTCCAGTAATTTGTTTCTTGTCATCCACTCTACAATGATCAGTTGTGTTCCAATTTGTCACTACTGGATGTATACTTGTCCTGCAATTTCTTTCTAGATGTTGTACACTGATTATTTTCGATGAAATATTATTGTGAAACTTAATAAGAAATCATAGTGGAAATGCAAGAAAAGATTCAGAATTTTAGAAAACAATTGCAGCATTGTAGCAATTACTTAAAATAAGCAGAGCATTCCGTTTTATTTTCTTTAACAATGGGCTGTGTACGATCACCTTCAAGCCGTGTTAATTTAAGTCTGTTTTTCAGCTGGAGCTCTAAAGTGGCAGCATTATAATGCATGGCACAGACTAATACTGTGCACTTATCTGCACTTGACAGAGACATTCAAATTTTAGTGAGGGTTGAAATATAAGGTGTTCAAAGCTGCTGTTACCTGATCATATTTTTCCCTACATAATGGCATGCTGTCAGACTCAAAGGGTTACAACAACCTTGCTGTATTTTAATAGCACAGGATATTGGAAATGTGGTCTTGACTTCAATGATCAGACTGAAGTTGACAGCATGTTACTCGACCATAGGTCACTTGACCCACTTTGAGTGAGTCTTGGGAGGAGAAGCTACTTTTTATTTAGCATCCATTTACTGGAAAATCTGCACTACATTTATGTCACTGAGAAAATCAGACAAAATACATGTACCAAGGGTATGCACAAGGACAAAATACAAACAGCTTCAAAACAACTAATTCAAAATATGTATTTAACTTCTCTTAAATAGTACAAGATTGAATTGAGATATTACAGTTTTAAAATACTTTGCAATGAGTTTTAAATTGGAGAACCTGAATTACAGTATCAGATTTAAAGGCAACTGTACTTTGATCATTACAAAATATTTTTCATGACGAGAATGCACAAGTATTTTCTTGTGTACACATTGCCTGTGTACATTTCATTCTTATGGAAGTATACTCCATGGTTAAATAGTACATATCAAAAAAGGTAGAAAAGTAGAGCAGTGATTATTTCAGACAGTGATTCTGAAATCCTGCTTCCCATTGTCATTTCAACTGAATCTACTTTAGGCTTCTACAGGAATTGTCATCATCGAGCAAATCCTCCTCTATGGGCACCTCCTCGACCTCGGAATCCTCCTCTTTCTCCTCTGAAGTTTCCTCTGTTTCTTTCTCTTCCTCTCTCCCCACGTCCTGCTGAAGGCCCACCTCTTCCTCCACCTCTAGAGGCTCCACCTCCTCTATCAGATTTAGATTTTGGAGGAGGAGATTTGGGGCGAAGCCTCTCAATCTCCTCCGTACAACCAGTCAGGTGCACATTAGTACCAGTGAAGTATGAGCTGTAAACTTCAGCATTAAAATTACTGTTTGTAAGACTGGGACCCACAGTGAGCCATCCTAATGTGAGGAAAAAAGAAAAATGGGATAAAGTGAAGCAATGCAAATTTATTTCAAAACAGTTATAAATATCCAAGCCAAATAAAAATAAAAAGGAAAGAAAATCCAGTTCATTAAATCATAACTGAGTTGACGTAACAATTGTGTTATCAATATTTAACACCTCAAATTTCCCCCCTCTTAGATCTTTGAAGATCTAATTATAATTGAAAAGGACTGAAAATGGTTCATGGGATTCCAGGTTTTATATATAAAAGAATAGCATGAATTACTGTACAAAAATTTGTTAGGTCAGAGTTAATCCAATGCAGTTCTGGGCACCTCATTATAAAAAGAAGCCATGCATATTAAGGTCTATCAAAATGACATTCACTAGAACAATACAAAAAATGGAGTCATAGAACTATAGAATCATAGAATCTGACAGTGCAGGAGGCGGCCATTAAGTCCATCAAGTCTGAACCGACAACAATCCCTTCCAGCCCTTATCCCCGTAACCCCACATATTGACCCCGCGAATCCCTATAACCTATGCATCCTGGGACACCAAGAGGCAATTTAGCATGGCCAACGCACCTAACCTGCACATCTTTGGACTGGGAGAGGAAACCGGAGCACCCAGGGGAAACCCATGCAGACACAGAGAACATGCAAACTCCACAGAGACACTGACCTAAGCCGGGAATTGAACCCAGGCGCCTGGGGCTGTGAGGCAGCAGTGCTAACCACTGTGCCACCCGTATGAAGATGATGACTTTAAAAATGTAAATATTTTACCTCACTTCTGGTTTACTTTAAATGGGTATCTTGGTTTCCCAATATAAAATGTGCTTAATCAATGGACACTACACTGGAGTGCTGCTTGCAGTACTTTGTTATTGATGTATCAATGATAATTGTCATGGAGAATTCATCAGGTTAATGAAAAATGATTTTGATTTCTTTATTGTTAAGTAAACATGAAGCTTACTCATCAGTACCAAAGTGTGAAACAGGGCTAGCTTCTAAGTTTAATTGAAGTACTCTTGAACCGTACTTATATGGCATGCATTTACAGGGAAACTGACTGCCATCTAGTTTTTCACCCACAACACTATCACAGAAGAGCGCACAACTGTCCTAACTTGATGGCCAAACATTGACATAGATAGACAATGTGATGGATGCTTCACAGAACTAGCAAACCAAAAGGTCATACATTCACATCTAACCATGCCAATTCAACACGCCTGGTAAAACTGGCTGATACCATCAAACAAATCCTCAAAGCTGCCAAATCTTTGTTAGAATTTGTGGTTCATCAACATGCAGCACAGAAGAAAACTTGCAATGCAGCCAAGTCTGGTCTACACATTTTAAACAATGCATTAAGCACAATAATGAAGAGGGTCCAGGGAGATGATTTATTTTGTGTGTCAGCCGTGGCTCAGTTGGTAACACACTTGCCTCTGAGTCACAAGGTTCCAAGTTCAAGTCTCACTTTAGGGATTGAGCTCAAACAAAATTCAAGGCGAGCACTGCACTGTTGGAGGGGTCATCTTTTGGGTGAGGCATTAAAGAGAGACCCGGTCTTCCTTTTCTTTCCAATCTCCAACACCACCCTGACCCCCTCACAGCTCCTAATTGGTAATGTCTACATACCTTGTGGTTCACTCAATGGGCCTGATTTTACCATCGTGTTGCGCCCATTTTTGGGCGTGGAAACTTGGTAAAGTCGGGCATGAGGCAATCAGTGGAGGGGAAGGAGGGGTTCCCTGCCACTCTGCCTGTGATCAGTGGCGGGGAAGGAGGGGTCCGCTGCCACTCTGCCTGTGATCAGTGGGGCGGGGGGGGGGTGGCTGCGTGATCGGTCTGGGTGGTGGTGGGGGGGAAATAAGGGGGTCAGTAATGTTGTGGGGGCAGGGCAATTCCGTGGGGGCCAAGGGGAGGCATTATCCGGCTCAGGAGGGATGTGGCAGGGGAGCAGCATTCTATCTTTTTTTTTCTGCGCATGAGCGGTTGGATGCGCCAATCGAAGCTGCAGGGTTTCTGGCGCATTAAACACGCCCTCCCCCACCGGCCCAAACACACACACAGGCTTGTGCAGCATGGTTTGGAATCGCTGATTTTTTTTTCAGGCAGAGTGCATATGGGGGCACCTGAGAATGGGTCTAAAAGTTGGATCTGAAACACTTTCAGTTTCAAGTCGGCCCAGCACTTAGAATCAAAACTGTAAAATAGGGCCCAATGTCTTCAATCATTCCAAGTGTTCTTGGGTTGCATTTAATTCTAAGTCCTACCACTTCTTCAAAATTAGAAATAGGTCCTAAATGTGGCCCAAAAACAGATTGATTTGCATTTCAAGTAGTGTTGCTGGATGAAGAAGTGTGAGAACACGGGTTCATTTTTACCCTATTGTTAGGCTGAATACAAGACCAAAACATCTGCCCCAGCTGAGATCAACCACAGTGAACACATCAGGAGCTGTATCTGGAACCTCTCTGGTCTGTTTGGTTTAGTGAGTTTATCCACTGAGTCATCACGTGCCAAGAAATATCTTTAGATGCAGTTTTTTTCCCCATCAACTATCTGAAAGATTATATAAAGGGCACTATGCTATAAAGCTTATAATGATCATAAATTATTTTTCCTGTTAGAAAAAAATTACAAGTCACCTACCTGGTCTTATTGTGCTATCCCTTCCGAAGACATGCAATCTTCTTCGTCCCAGACAGAAGTGTTCAATAATATGAAATATTTCCACTGGTTTTTCAAGGTTCCCAATCTCTGGCTCTTCTGTAATAATAAGATCAATGTCTACATTTGCATGGATAAAATCACCATCGGTACTTCTACGCACTGTTCCTTTGATACCCATTAGGCAGTGCTCCTGGAAAATTAAATTAATACATTGGAAATTAGATAGTTGCTTATGAAACATATTCATGAATTTACATTAAAACAATTAAAACATGGGTCTTGGCTGCAATTTATTTTTGTCATCAAAATATGGTCTTTCTCTATCAGACAAAACATTTCATAAGAGTTTATGTTTTAAAGTTTTTATGTATTAGTCACAAGTAGGCTTACATTGACACTGAAGTTACTGTGAAAATCTCCTAGTCACCACACTCCGGCACCTGTTCAGGTACACGGAGGGAGAATGTAGCATGGCCAATGCACCTAACCAGCAGGTGACTATGGAAGGAACCCGGAACACCTGGAGGAAATCCACGCAGACACGGGGAGAACGCGCAAAGTCCGGACAGTCACCCAAGCCGGGAATTGAACCCAGGTCCCTGGCGCTGTGAGGCAGCAGTGCTAACCACTGTACCACTGTGCCACCGTGCCGAAGTGCTGCTCATGCATTAAAGTTTTTCAGGATCAACCTTTATGGAATCATTGAAATTCAGAGCACAAGAGGAGGGTATTCAGCTGTTTATGTCAGCTGAAAAAAGTGACAGCTCAATTCCACTTCCTTGACTTTTAGGTAGAGCATTTCAAGTGCATGTCCAAGAGCTTTTTAAATGCGATAAGGGTTTCTGTCTCTAACACCCTTTCATGTAACGAGTTCCAGACCCCCACTACCCTCTGGATGAATATATTTCTCAACTCTGCTCTAATCTTTCTACCAGTTATTTTAAATCTCTGTCCCCTGGTTAGTTACTTATCTGCTCAGGGAAAGAGATTCCAAATAATTTTATACGCTTCAATTAAATCTCGCGTCAGCCTCCAATCTTCCAAGAAAACAACCCCAACCTCTCCAATCTTTACTCAAAGCACAAATTTTCCAGTCCTGACAATAGCATTATAAATTTCCAGTCTACCTTTCTTTAGTGCAATCACATCCTTCCTGTGTTATGGTGGTAATCCAGCTGTGCCCAAACTAGTACTTTATGCTATTGTAACATAACCTCCCTGATCTTAATTTTATGCCTCAGCTAATAATATTTTGTCTTCGTAATTATGTTATCTACAAATCCTCCTCGAGGGACATGCACTCCAAGGTCACTCTGTTGCACTCCACTTCCAAGTATCCTACCATTCATTGCATATTCCCTGTCCTTGTTTGCCCTCCCCAAATGGATTACTTCATACTTCATAACGTGGGGTGGCACGTTAGCACAGTGGTTAGCACTGCTGCTTCACAGCTCCAGGGACCTGGGTTCGAATCCCAGCTCGGGTCGCTGTCTGTGTGGAGTTTGCACATTCTCCCCGTGTCTGTGTGGGTTTCCTCTGGGTGCTCCGGTTTCCTCCCACAGTCCAAAGATGTGCGGGCTAGGTTGATTGGCCATTCTAAATTGCCCCTTAGTGTCCCGGGATGCATAGGTTAGAGGGGTTAGTGGGTAAATATGTAGGGATATGTGGATAGGGCCTGGGTGGGATTGTGGTTGGTGCAGACTCGATGGGCTGAATGGCCTCTTTCTGCACTGAAGGATTCTATGATAGCTACTTCTCTGGATTGAATTCCATTCTCACTTTTTTGTTCACCTGACCAGTCGACTGATATCATTCACTGATATTTTCCTGTAGTCTACAGCTCTCCTTCTCTTCACTGTCAACTATTTGGCCAATTGTGCCATTGGCAAACTCCTCAATCGTCCCCTAAGTTTAAGTCTATATCACTAATATATACCATGAAAAGCAAGTGCCCCAGTGGGGAGCCCATAAAGCCCCACTGTAAACAGCCTTCTTGTCACAAAGACTTCCATCAACTCTCCAATACTTTTTGCCTCTGCCGCTGAGCAAGTTTTGGATCCAACTTCTCTCCCATGGATTCCATGTTAACATTGTGAATGTTTGATCATAATTTCCCTTTCCTCAGAGTTCCTATGGAACATGAACTGGGAGATTTTACTTGAATTAAGCAATAATCTTTTGGGAAATAATTGTATAAGTACTGTTAATTCTGTAAATGTAATATTGTCTCTTAACTTCTTTTCCCCTTTTTATAATGTTTAAACTTAATTTTTAAAATCTTCACAAGTGGCTTAGAATTCTTTCTCCCGACTTCAGATAACTTCTCTTAAAATACAAAATTCAAATTGTTGTGATAGCTTGTTCAAGTTTCCCCTTGGGATTTGGGCAGCCTGGCATTTATCATCTGCCATATCATAAACTGTTGGCCTTCATCTCAAGAGGCTGGAATACGAAAGGTGGTGGGCTCTGAATGTTTGCAGCACCGAATCCCAGGACTGGGTGAATGCTGGCGGCACATGGTGCCAGGAATGGGTGAACATTGGTCGGACAGAATCACAGAATCCTACAGTGCAGAAGAGACCCTTTGGCCCATCGGGTCTGCACCAACACATGAAAGGCCCTGACCTGTCCACCTAATCCCACTTGCCAGCACCTGGCCCATAGCCTTGAATGTTATGACATTCCAAGTACTCATCCAGGTACTTTTTAAAGGATGGCAGGCATCCCCCCATCATCCACCCACCCAGATAGTGCATTCCAGACGTCACCACCCTCTGGGTAAAAAAAAGTTTTCCTCAGATCCCCTCTAAACCTCCCACTCCTCACTTTTAACTTGCGTCCCCTTGTAACTGACCCTTCATCTAAGGGGAACAGCTGCTCCCTATCCATGCACCTCAATCTTGAACACTTCAATCAGGTCGCCCTCTCAGTCTTCTCTGCTCCAGAGAAAACAACCCAAGCCTATCCAACCTCTCTTTATAACTTAAATGTTCCATCCCAGGCAACATGATGCATGGATGGATTATCTTTGCTGGGACAGGGCACATAGTTGCAGAGGGCGTGAACATTGTCGGGATGGGGTGGTTTGCTAGGATTGGGGGTTGGGAAGGGTGGTAGTAAAAAAACACTGAAATATGGGGAAAAGTTGAAAAATGCTGGAATCGGGATGGTGAATGTTAGTGTGATTGTCATCCTGCTTTGACACTCCTGCTAATTTACTTAAGAAATAACTTATGCTCCTTAGCAGGCTTTACACCTTCTCTGAAAAAGGTTGAGGTGAATCAAAACCAGCATAGGGAAAAAAAACCCAAGAGTCCGTGGTTTTGGCCATCTGATTCCACGACCCTTAGGGATTATGCAGCAATCAGGCAGTTTAAGCTTCCTGCATAAGTACTGCATATGTGCATGTTTCTGGAGTTTCATAGGGTCCCTTCGGCAGCTTACAATGGAGTCATCCACTGCTCCCCATACTGGGAGATTCAGGCCACTACGTTGTAAGAATTGATCATGAAAAGTTTTGTCTTAAAATAAATTAAAGCACTGATTACAGCATGATTAATTACCAGTAATCCAGAGAGAGAAAATAGATTTTTTGTAGTAAAAATATGGTTTTGACATACTTATAACCTACTTTCACATAGACCACAGATTCCAAATTAAAATTAGTATAAGTATATGTTAAATTTTATGAATGTAACAATAAATAATTCGTTTGTGCAAAATAAACTGATGTTAATATTTAACAAATTTTGATACAAGCATCAGGAGCAGAAGGTTGGCTTTGCGGATTTAAATATGATTTTGGTTTCACGATGAAGCGATTGCTTCATAATACTTCACCAGGCACTGTGGTAAATACTTAGGGTTAAAGTAAGTTAGTTGTTCTTTTGCCATTCAAATAGTAGTGATCTGATGCTGACCCTTAAAAATATCTTATCTGCAAATAAAAGTTTGCTTGCATTAACTACTGTTTTTCTTGAACAGAATGCATTGCTGCCATATTATAGTCAGTCTGATGATCTTTTTGTTCTAATCCAGCTTGCTCAAATCATCACTTTGAAGCTTGAGTTTATCTAATAGGTTTCCTCGCAGCATACAACATTATCACTAAAACCAGCTGGCAGCCAAATCTTTGTGTCTTGGGCCTTTTCCCATGCTCCTTGCGATAGTTATTATAAACAGTGACACTTCCCTCCCTCCCTATGGTGAACTACCCATTCTCCTCTGGCACAATCCTCAAAAGCCTTTCAGGAAGGGAATTGTGATTACAAATCCACATCTCAAAACTTAAGAGTGACAGCACTGTTTTCTTATTCGAAATTTGCATGTTAAGATTATTTTAAGAAAAAGCACATTTATAATTAAACAATGATATTAATTGAAATCTAGTTCTTGAAATGCACATCCACATAGGAGGTTTCATGCTGGGTCAGGTTTTAAAAAAGAATTTTGGTTATATTTGGATAGATAATAGATTAATACAAATCTGAATTGGAATGCACTTTATTGAAGCATAGCTGGTAAACAAGGAATTAGGAGTTACAGCAACAGGTAAATGCAAAATAAGTTGGAACGCTACTGAAAATTTTACAGAGGAGTCACTTTCAAGGTCTTTTCCATTCCTGCCGCTCTGCATTTCAATTAGCCCCATAGCACAAGTGAATAATTCTATTCATAAAGCTAAAAAAAAGAACTTCAGAAAGCAAATCAGAGAAGCGAATAGTGCCTTCCATATTATCTCACACCAGAGACTATAGGAATCGGTGAGGAATTAATTACCCATTCTGAACTGCAATTTTCCACATAATTCACTTGGACAATAGAAGAAAAAACAGGTGTTTCTTTTTGTGCAACTGCATGAGTTCTGAGCAAGCTCAATGAAACTGTTTGGGCTCACCACAAGATGCTGCTCCCGAGGTCAGAAAGAACACTTGCCTTTGTTCGCTGGAAGACTGCCTTTGGGTCCAGGGTTTTGGTTTTTCCAGGATTATTCTTATTTGTTTTGATCCAGCAAATATCTTCACAACGCCTAAAACCCCACTTGCGTAGGCACTAGAATAAATTAAAACAGGGCTTATACACAGAAATATATAATCTTTAATTTGGCGCTGATTAACTGTAAACCACATATTCACTGAGTGCATCCTAATTTTTTTACTCAGGAATTTGTCAATTTAGTTTAAATTAATGGACACTTTTCAAAAATTAAATTACAATGTTAACAAAGTTATAGTCATGGCATTATTTCAGTCACCAGAATTTTAAAACACAATTATATTCAAAGCACAACGAGTGCTTTGAAACTCTAGATTTAATACTATGAATGCAATGAAAACCATATGGAAAAATAAATGTCGTAAAAATGTACAAAATTGTTCAAAAAAATCAGTTGTTTACAAAAGGCAGGTGCCCTTCGGGGTAATAGTAAAAGCTTCTAAGGAAGTAACTTGGGCAGTTAACTGTTATTGCTTAAGGTGCAAAGAGCAGATTTTCATAATAGGAATCCAGTCCTTTCAGGAGATGTGGGTCTTCTAGTCTCAATAAAAAGTTTACCACACAAAAACTGCTTTACATGTCGGCTAAACTAATGCAAAAAAATGAACATTTTTTTAAACATATAAAATGCATTGAAAACGTAGAGTATTATCTCTCAGATATCTCAGCAAACAAAAGTTGATAAAAATGTTAGACACAAAGCACACCAGATTAATCAGGATGAATTATATACTCCGCTCAAGACTCAACACACTCCACCTATTGATGGCAAACAATTGGTCAGCAGCAAACCAGACAAATTTATCATATGAATAGACTATTGAGTAAATGAAGGAGCTTTTTGAGAATGCTGTTGCATATTAACCTACCACCCTTCCAAGGTCGAGACCATCCCCAGAGCCACACCACAAAAAGACAAATGATCTTGGGGCTGCAATTTCTTCGATTTCCAGCTTCATGATCTACAGAAGGAAAATAAGTTGCGAAGAAAAATGCTAAAAATTACTCCTTGGCTATCACAATCCACGGCTAATTCCTCAGCATTCATAAATATATACTTAGTTATTTTTTTCTTGGATGCAGACTTCTGTCAATTGCTGGTTTTAAATTTTACCAGAACTTGTTGCATTTGAGGTCTGATTTGCAATCGGAGCATTATGTTTAACTTGTGGCAAAATTCATTGACGACAACAAATGAAGGCAAAGGTACCTTTGCAGATGGTACCCAATATTGAAATCTGATGTCTACAATTTTAGGAGAGAGACAAAAATGGACAGATAAATAAATACATAACTCTATATATATCTATCATGAGTGTCTGGGTAAGGCAGAAATAGAGAAAAGGAAATCCATTCACTTTTTATCTTTCAGAATATCTTGTATGTATATAAATCATAAATGTTGAAAGGTTTGCACACGTGTAATTGCTGTAAAAAAATGAACATATCTAAATGCTGATAAAACTCTTTTCCCCCTCATTCCAGTTGCCATGACTTGCTATTTGTACATGCATACCACTTGCTCTTCAAAGGAATGTACACAATGAGTGAGCAACAACAGTCAATGGGAATCAGGGGAAAAACTCTTCACTGGTTGGAGGCATACCTATCATAAAGGAAGATGCTTCTGGTTGTTGGAGGTCAATCATCTCAGTCTCAGAATATCATTACTGGAACTTGCTCCCTCAAGTTATTGTGGATGTACCTACACCACATGGACTGCAGAAGTTCAAGAAGGCAACTTACCACCACCTTCTGAAGGCAAACTAGGGATACGCAATAAATGCTGGCCCAGCCAGCAATGCCCACATTCCATGAATGAATACGATAAGTGAATGTATTAATTTGGAGCTGCAAAGTTCATTTTCAAAGGTTCAGGCATTTTGTAAGGAAGGAAACAGGAATGCAGAACCCAAATATACCAGATTAAAATTTGTTTACATTACTTATGGGGTAACCTAGTCACAAACAGTGAATGCAAAATCTGCTTTCGGTCACTGCTAAATTAGCTGAGATATGATTTTGCTCAATTAAAGTTTGATATTTATATTTTTGCATACCAACCAGATTTGTGCTGTTTTACACTCCTCCTTTGACGCTGCCATCAAATCCTGTTAGTACAGCCTTTCCGAATCTACCAAATGGAAATGAGCTAACCATCTTATCAATCCTTCTCAATTTCAGAAAATGCGTGTCAATCTGCAAACTAGTAACCTTGCTCTTTTCCATTCCACAGTAATTGATAAAAACCATAGGACCAGTCAAATAGCTGCCAAATGCACAAGTGTAGTATACAACAGTGTTCGAATAAACACTGTCACCTCCCTGATTTCTTTTCCTCTTTACACTATTTGGTTAAACCAAAAAAGCCAGGATAATAAAAATTACAACCTGGTAACTAAAACAGTCAATGAATTAGTAAGATTATTAGCAGAGTGTGGTTTCGCCCGAGTGCAAGGGAATTCCGTGATTATGGGAATTCACTGGGATGGGATAAGATGAGCTTTTAAATATACATGTAAATAAACAGAATTAAGGGACTGTTGGCTAAATAAAGAAAAATCCTCAAGTTTAATAAATTAAACAAGCTTATTTTCGCAATTAAAAGCATATCACTAGACAATTGTGTGATATTTCAAAACTTAAAAACTTGAAGATGGTAGGGAAGGTATGTGTTGCAACTGTAGCATACGAGAGCTGGTGAGCACCAGTGTGATCCACAACTGCAGTTAAATGTAAATAACTCAAGGAATTTTGGCTCAGAATTGAAGAGTGGGAGTCCAAGCATCAGACACTGCAATACATTATGGAGGGAGATGGTTATCGACTTCAAATTTGGTTCATGTTCAGGGGACAGGAGGGTGCGACTTTGAGCAAGACAGATGCAGGGATCCAGAATGTAGCACCGGAGGAGACTTGGCTCTTGCACTTCTCAAACAGGTTTGAGGTTCTTGCAGCCTGCAGAGGTGAGAATAGGGACATCACGGAGGATGAGCAAACATGCAGTACCAAGGTACTGGGGGCCATTTGTGTTGTGGGACTAAAAAGGAATGGAGTTGTGGTTGGGGACAGTATAGTTATGACAATAGATATTGTTCTCTGTAGCCAAGAGCATCTCGAAGGCTGCACTGGTTTGCCCAATGTCAAAGTTAAGGACATCGCTTCAGGACTGTGGAGGAAAGTGAAGTGGAAATGTTATGTGGCCCATGTCTGAGGAAAAGGTTCTGCTGAAGGAACATGAGAAACTGGGGTCTAAATTAAAAAGCAGAACCATAAAATTAATTGCTAGATTACTCCCCAAACCCGCTAACATACTGAAATAGTGTAAATAAGGTCAGAGATTTGAATGTATAGTTCAAAGACTAGTGTGGAGAAACGGGTTTCAATTTGTGGGGCACTAGCACCAGGAAAGTTCCATTGGGGGAGGGGGGCTTCACTTGAACTGTGCTGAAGCCACTATTCTGGTGAATTGAATAACTCGGGCTTTGCACTAAATAAATGGAAGGAAGGGTTCAAGTTTGGGGAAATTTAGAAAGTTCAAAAAAAAGCAAGGACCAGAGAATATTACAGGATAACAACATGGGCAATGATGACCAGAAGAGACAAAATGTACAAATACAAGATTGCAGTAACAAACAGGGTCAGAGTAGGGGAAAATGGTAAAACAAAATTAAAGGTTCCTTATCTGAACGCACACTGCGTTCGAAACAAATAGCTGAGATGATGGCACGAAAAGAAATGAATAGCTATGATCGGACATTTATTACAGAAACATGGTCAAGGTGACCAAGACTGCAAATATTCAGAGATACTTGGCTTTCTGAAGAATCGATAGAAAATAAAAGTTGGAGTGGATCTGTTAATAAAGGATGAGACCAATAGAGTAGCGAGAAATGATCCCAGCTCAATCAGGATGTAGAACCAGTTTAGGTGGAGATAAGAAATAGCAATGGAAAGGCATCACTGGTGGTAGTAATCTACATGCCCCCCCCCGCCCCCCCCAATGCTAGCTACACTAGAGGACAGAGTATACATCAAGAATTAATGGGGGCTTGCAAGAAAACTGCTGTAATAATCCTGGGTGAAATTTTCATATACGTTGGACAAATAAAATTAGCAGAGGTAGCTTTGAAGACAAATTCAGAGTATATTTGGGACAGTTATTTTGGAAAATATGTTGTGAAAGCAACCAGGGAACTAGTTTAGATCTGGTATGTGTAATGTGAAAGAATTGATTAATCAACTCACAGTAAAGGATCCTCGGAAGAATAGCCATAACATGATGAACTTAACATTCAATTTAATGGTGCAAAACTGTTTGAAACTAGGGTCTTAACTGAATGCAGAGACTGCTGGGTGCACAGGTGGCCTGAGCAGAATGCCCATCTTGGTGCTCCAGCACTTGCATTGAGGTTTAAAAACACAATGGGCCATAACTTCTGAGCTCCAGGACGTCGTATCTGGGGGTACCTGAAAGATGTGCGAGGAAACTCTGCCCCTCCAGAAAATCTCAGGTAAGGTTTGCAAAGCAATTGCCTGGGAAGTGCAAGTTTCACTCGATAATCACCCTGCACTGGGAAACATATGAAAATCGTGATTTAAATTGCATACTGCAGATGGTTCTGACTGTTTTACACCAAGTTACCCCAGAAACAGAAAAATTAAGACCACTTCTAACTTCTGGGTAACTATTGTACAGATCCACATCGACCCCCCTCACTGAATTCCTCTCAAACCCAAATCTCCACAGGTCTCTTCCCACTTCCCTTCCCAACTACCTCGCTCTCCCAAGGCCTGTCTGATACAGCCATTTTCCCAATCCAAAGCCCAACCCCCACCCTCTCAAGCCCTGATGCCATTGGATGCACTGTACTGCTTAGATCTCACCCGGCACGAGTCGGAACGTTGGACGCGATAGAATCACCTGGATGCGATAGAATTACCTGGATTTCAAGTTCACAACTTTCAAACAGAGTAGCGATTTGACTTAACTGCCCATCTGTCAGAAGTTATGGCCCAATAAAATAGCCCTCCTGCCCTCACCCTTTCATAAACATGCACCATTCATGTCAACTCATGTTACCTCATGACCCCCACCCACCCTTCCCATGGCCCCTCAGTATCCATGTCAACCTATGTCCCTCTGTCCACCCATGGCATTTTGGAGCTCCAATGCCAACCTTAGTGCCAATTGATGCAAACTCATACCTCTGACCCACCAACGTTTTCCCCTACACCCATGCTAACTCACCCAATATCCAACATGAGCAGATCTCAGGGCCTACACTGAGATTAATTTGTTTCTTAAAAAACTATTTCATAGAATTCCATTCATTGCTTATTGTGGGAGAATCTAAAACTAGGAGCCATAGTTTTATGATAATTGGTTGCCAATTTAAGGATATGAGGAAGAAATTCTTCTCTGAGGGGGTTGTGAATCCTTGGAATTCCGTACCCCAAAGAGCTATGGATGCAGAGTCACTGAATATATTCAAAGCTGAGATAGATTCATAAACTATACAAGAGTCAAGGGTTTATGGGGAGCAGAAAGGCAATTGGGCCAGTGGGCTGATGAATCGCAGATGGAGTTTAATTTAGACAATTGCGAGGTGATGCATTTTGGTAGATTGAACCAGGGCAGGACTTACTCAGTTAATGATAGGGCGTTGGGGAGAGTTACAGAACAAAGAGATCTAGGGGTACATATTCATAGCTCCTTGAAAATGGAGTCACAGGTGGACAGAGTGGTGAAGAAGGCATTCAGCATGCTTGGTTTCATCGGTCAGAACATTGAATACAGGAGTTGGAATGTCTTGTTGAAGTTGTACGAGACATTGGTAAGGCCACAGTTGGAATACTGTGTGCGGTTCTGGTCACCCTATTATAGAAAAGGATATTATTAAACTAGAAAGAGTGCAGAAAAGATTTACTAGGATGCTACCGGGACTTGATGGATTGAGTTATAAGGAGAGGCTGGATAGACTGGGACGTTTTACTCTGGAGCGCAGGAGGCTGAGGGGTGATCTTATAGAGGTCTATAAAATAATGGGGGGCACAGATCAGCTAGATAGTCAATATCTTTTCCCAAAGGTAGGGGAGTCTAAAATTAGAGGGCATAGGTTTAATAAGGCAAGAAGGGAGAGATACAAAAGTGTCCAGAGGGGCAATTTTTTCACAGAGGGTGGTGACTTTCTGGAACAAGCTGCTAGAAGTGGTAGTGGAGGCGGGTACAAATTTGTCTTTTAAATCACATTTAGAGAGTTACATGGGTGCGATGGGTATAGAGGGATATGGGATTAGCGGGCAATTGGGATTAGTTTAGGGGTTTTTAAAAAAAAGGGCAGCATGGACAAATTGTGCCGAAGGGCCTGTTTCCATGCTGTAAACCTCTATGACTCTAAGTTGAGTTGACGTCTGGTTCAGATCAGCCACAATCTTATTGAATGGTGAAGAAAACTCCTATTTCTTATGCTCTTAACTAAAAGTGAATACTTCCCATTTATACTTCTTTTGACTTACATGTACAAGTTTTGAAATTAATCAATTACTGTTACTCCCTCCCATCTGATTTTGTTATGCTTTAGTGTTGTTCAAGTAAATTACTTCAGTAACATTTACCTTTTAAGTAACTTTTAAGTAATGATACTTGATAAACATACACATTCAAATTTACTGATTAACAAATCCTCATCTGCATCTTAATGCATCAAAATAATTTCATCGCCAATTAATAAACTGCAAGTTAACTGAAAATGCACAGTTTTGAAAAAGTAAAATTTACAGACAAAATATAACCTTTTGTAGAATGTTCATAAAATAAAATGAAGTGTTGTCAGCAAATGTACACAACTCACATCATCCCACGTCCAGCACTTCTCAACAGCTGTTACCCCAGTCTCTCTGTAGTACTCTTCCAAAGGTGGCTCCACCAAAATAACATCAAATTTGCAATTCAAGTCTCTAATATCAAATGTCTCTAAATCAGCTGGTAAATACCTGTTTACAAACAAAATTCTAAAGTTAATTGTAAGTAAATTTTATGCATATCTGCTGCTGCTTCTGTATTCTCAGTTGTTAACTTACTCAATACAAGTATATAGGGAGGAACTTGGTCCCGAGTACTACAATGCACAAGATGTTCTTTGCAAATGTGCTGCCAGAAGTACATATTTGTAAAGTCTACCTTTTAATCTCAAACCTTCAGTTCGATAATGAATGAAAGGACAAATGTGCATTAACAAAACCATACCTATTGCAATGAACAGTTAAAATAAAAACAGGAACACAGCTGGATTTTGTGGTTCACAGCGAAGCAACATGTTGGCCAGGGGCTTAAAGGAGCAGCTAAAGTCTGCAAACTCTGCTTGAACTGGAATAACCTGGAATTTGAAACTGGCTTGAACTGGTCAACAGCAAAGCACTGCTATCAGTCTGAATACGATGTCAAGTCAAGGAGGCTTAAAGGCATTCAGTAGTAGCAAGCAGGGTAAGCACCCAATCACACTGAAGTATTCTTGCAGACAGCAAACCAGGAAGTAAAGTGCATGGATTATCCTTCATTTAAAAATTTTATATGCAGTAAAATAAATTATTAGAACATACACATAGGATTAAGATGGAGACTAAAATATCAAATAAACCTTGCTAAAAATATTTTTAAATCTGTGGAATTCATCACAATTGAAAAATTCCTGACATTCAGCAAATATAACTTTTTTATTCATTTGTGGGACATGGGCGTTGCTGACTGGCCGGCAATTATTGCCCATCCTTAGTTGCCCTTGAACTGAGTGGTTTGCTTGGCTATTTCAGAGGGCAGTTGAGAGTCAACCACATTGCTGTGGCTTTGGAGTCACATGTAGGCCAGACTGGGTAAGGAAGGCAGATTCCTTTCCTAAAGGACATTAGTGAACCAGATGGGTTTTTCTGATAATTGACAATGGTTTCATGGTCATCAGTAGATTCTTAATTCCAGACCTTTTTATTGAATTCAAATTCCACCGTGTGCCGTGGTGGGATTTGAACCCAGGTCCCTAGAACATTAGCTGAGTTTCTGGATCAATAGTCTGGTGATAATACCACTGGGCCATCGCCTCCCCTCTTTCAGGTCCCGGGCTGCTGTACGAACTTGGAACATAGCTAAAAATGTTACAATTCATTACACAATGTGTAGATATTTTCAAGGATTTCATAGCAAGACTAATAACACCCTTAGCTCAATGATTTCTCATTGATTGCATTCTTTGGACGGGGGGTGGGTTAGGGGCAATGTGGGGCGTGCGGTAATGCAGGGCGTGTGGTAATGCACACCTCTAAAGAAACAGAATCACTGACACCAACGTCTGGATTGGCACATTTAACCGTGCTTGCGTTGACATCAGACGTTGCTGTCATTTTCAAAGGACCAATGTGAATGCTGACAGGTTTACTGTCATACCTATCGCAAAATCCAGGACATTTATAGATTATATATCACACATTTATCTGCCCATGTAAGCATCAGCTTTAACTTAGTTTTTGCACTGTGCCCCCAATCAAAAGATAGTGCATTAAAGCCCCAATCTCTGATTTAACACACAATCTATTTGATATGATAGTGCTAAGAAAGTGTTGCAGTATCAAATTGTCATCTTTCAGGTGACCTGTAAAACCAAGGCTCTGTCTGCCTGCTCAGGTGGATGTAAAAATCCTACTGTACTTTCTCAGAAGGAGCAAGGGTGATCTCAGAGTTCCAGGCAACATTTAGCTTTCAACCAAAAACAGATTAACTGATCTTATTGTTGCTCATGGGATCTTGCTGTATACAACTAGATTGCCATAAATGTCTACAGAACAAGAGAACCCATTTAATTGTTTACACTTTGAGACATCCTGGAAATATCAAAAGAGGCTTATAAATGTAACTTCGTTGAATAACCCATAACATAAACTGAAGTAACAAATATAGTCAAAAAACAGTAGTCTGAAGAAAATTCTTCATATACAAACTATGCCCACTCCCCCAAAATATTTCAACTTGCTTTTATGCTCGAGTTGCAAAAACAAAATCATAGGGATTTCCCATCAAATAGCATTTAAACCTAGAGGACACAAAAAAAAGAGATCAAGTAAAAAAACTTCCATTTCAAAAATCTACTCCACAACAATAGTCCCAGTAAGTTTTCTTTTTGAATGAGTGATTTCTTTTAAGAGCATGGACCACTTAAATTGTGCTGCGCAACTGCATATGTGGTAACTGAAGAGTGCATCAGGACTTCCAGGTTGCTGTGTAGCTCTGCAGCTTAGATGCAACATTTCTTCACAATAACATTTGTATTTAAGTCTAAATTGGTAACACTTCACATACTACTTCATATTTAATAAATGTATTTTTCTGCATCTGTATTTTACATGAAACCAGTCTTACAAGAATACACGGAAGCACTCACATGGGGGGAGTGTTAGTTTGGGAAATTAGATCGTCCTTCAGTCTGATCAGTTCACGGAGTTTAGGATATTCTTCAAATCTGTCAGCCAGACCTGTTTTTAAAAAAAATAAATCAAACTTTAATTTTGAAAGTAGATTCAGATCGGACTAGAATTTGTGCCAATCAATTGAGATTGTTGATGTTCTAAAAATCTAGAAAAATGCACACCTCAAATATAATTAATATAAAATTAATTTCATAAAACATTGAAAGGTTGTTTGAAATATGTATTTCCAGTTGAGTCGGCAACAACTAAATGCTGATGGGCTTCTTGGCTAATCTCTGTTCCTAACAGGAACATGCATCAAATGTGTGTTTTCCAGTTGGTGTTATCCCATTATCCAACACTCAAAGAGTCCTGCATTTCACAGAGATTAAATTTTCGGAAATTGGAGTGTTCAGCTCAGGATGTTCAGTCCATATAGTTGGAAGGGAAGATCACAGCTGAGCATTTATGCTGAACTCCCCACTAGTGCTATCTGCTTAGAACACTAAATTGTTGAATCATCCTTTCTATAATTTTGTCTCATCCTGGTACCTGCGCCACAGCATCAACTTACGCAAATCCAAACTTATGAGGTAAATACCGTTTTCAAAAATTGCAGACTTTAGTTGGAAAATCTACTTAATCACAGTTGTGAATCCCAAACTATATGTCTTCTTAAACTGCTGCAAAGATTTAATTTAAGATTTTTTCAGAATTATATTTTCTGATTACAACTTGTTTGCAGTTATGTAGGTCTCCAAAACATTCAAAGTTTGTGCATTTTGAGACACACATCGCCAAATTCTCGTTTTATTGCAAATCAGAACTTTGAGCTGCAGACTAAACAATTTCTAAGTAACAACTTTTAACATTTTACAAAAACATTATTGTAAGTTTTACAAAAAGCAATATCTGCATAATCCAGATGGACCACAGTTTAGAATCACTCAAATATTTCATCGAATACAACGCAGACTCTAAGGATATTCTTTCCTAGCAGTATGGTGGCACAATTCATACTCAGAATATCTAAATTCTCCATGACCAACTTTATTCACAAGAACACGCAGTGCTGGATTTTCACTGCCCAGGTGGATAGCTCGACATAGCAGATCTACCTTGGTTTAAAGGGCCCCATTAGACAACTAGTGCCCTGGGGAGACAGAGGTAGGATTGAGTCAAGCGCACTGACCCAGGAAGCAGATCCTAGATGGTCATGGGGTTGGATGAGAAATGAAGCAGGCTGGTTACAAGGCCCAACTCAGTTACTTGGGACCTGGTCTCACTTGTTTTAGATGTTGTTTGGCCCTCTGGCGTCTAACAATTAAATGCAGAACCCAGTCCTATACCTCCAATAATGGAAAATAATTCCCATTCATGAAACCCATGTAAAACTTTTAGATCGAGTGATTAATCTCTCGTGAAAAAAACTTCTATTCAGACACCACATCAAAGTCAGCGAATCCATTATTTGCCTCTTTAAACTGTCAAACGGTGAACTCCGAACCCCCTGCTGAAACAATAGTAGTTTTGAAATTCAACTAAACAATCATAATTACATAATATCCTTTGGGGAAATGTCAAAGAACTCTATTTGAACTGCATAGTCAGATGATGATGTTTCTTTCTAACCTACACCGCATGGCCTGTCAATCAAAGCAGTCCTGCCAAGGTTTTTCTTAAACTCTCATTGACAGACTCAGCCTTTTTTAATGTTTAGAAGAGCAGGGAATTTAAAAAGTTTCAGTTCATGACACTTAAATGTTATCTGACCTTCAAAAGTTTTTACATCCAATGCATAAATACGTGACTGCCAAATCACATGGGGTCTATTTGAACTCAGCATAGAGTTTAAAAGGCTCTGCTAAGTTTGGTGTTTGCTCCTCAGAGTCCCATCCCTGGCAAAAACAGGATCTGTTGAAAATGTGGATTTCCACATCCAGGTCCTACCCACAATTATTAAAGGTCTGCAGAATCTTCCTGACTCAGCACAAAATCTGGCTTGTTATTTTCATTTGCAACCATGCAAACACTCTGGTTATTGCTTTAACTTACCAACATCACGAATAAAGTTTTGGGGCCGATGCCCTGTGTCCACAAAATGTTGGCAGTAGTCATTATGTGGGTTGAGGCTTTGTGTACCCTGGTAGAAAAATGAACAGATTCAGTTACACAAAAAAGATAATGCAGGATAAGAATAAAAGCGCAAGGATTTTTTTTGGGCTACCTGAACAAGTCTTACAGCAAAACAAATAAATTTCAGTAACGTTAAGGGTTTAAGAGATCAAGGCTAAATTTGGAAATATTACTTTTACAGAACGATTGTATGAAGATATGAAAAGGGTGTTCAGGTCAAATTTCAACATTTTATTCTCAAGTCCATAATATACGAGTTAACCTTTGGTTTCATAATTCAGCATAAAAATACTGTAGATTGCATTCAGTACTGAGAGTCTACACAGTGGTCTGTCTAGTTCTATTTAATTAAAATACGCAATCAGAGATAGTGTGGGTGCGAATTACTGATCTTCTGAATGATGCATTTTCAAGCAAATACTCGTATCTTTAACATTTCCTCAAAGTGCTTCTTACAAAATACCAGCAATTAGCCTAACGTCATGAAGCATCTTGTAAGAATTACATAATATAAAGACTTACAGATTTACCATATGTAAAAATTATACAAATCAAACTGCCGGTCTGCCAAATAGATAAACAAAATTGGAGAAAATTCCGAAGGAAAGCATTTATCTCAACGAGGAGAGGCAAAGCATAATCAAGGATAGTCAGCATGGCTTCATCAGGGGGAAGTCATGCCTCACAAATTTGATTGAATTTTTTGAGGTTGTGACCAGGTGTGATTAGGTTAGTGCAGTTGATGTAGTTTATATGGATTTCAGCAAAGCCTTTGATAAGGTCCCATATGGGAGATTGCAAATAAGGCAAATGCACATGGGATACAGGGTAATTTGATAAAGGGGATTCAAAATTGGCTCAGTTACAGGAGGCAGAAGGCGATGACAGAAGGCTGTTTTAGTGACTGGATGCCAGTGTCCGGTGGCATATCACACGGATCTGTGCTGGGCCCTGAATTATTTGTCATTTATATAAATGACATGAATGACTATGTGGGGGGTAGGATTAGTAAGTTTGATGATGACACCAAGATTGGCCAGGTGGTTAACAGTGAGGTCGAGTGTCTTAGTCAAATGGGCAGATAAGTGGAATTCAACACTGAGAAGTGAGAGGTAATACACTTTGGAAGGAGCAATCTGAGACAAGGAAATGTTCAATAAACAGCATAACACTAGGAAGCTCTGTGCAACAAAGAGACATTGGTGCGTTTGTCCATAGATCTCTGAAGGCGGAAGAGCATGTTAATGGGCTGGAGAAAAAGGCATATGGAACACTTGCTTTCATCATCAAGGCATAGATTACAAAAGCAGGGAAGTCATGTTGGAGTTGTATGGAACTTTGGTGAGGCCACAGCTGGAGTACTGTGAGCAGTTCTGGTCGCCACATTATTGGAAGGATGTGATTGCACTGGAGGGGCTGCAGAGAAGGTTCACCAGGATGTTGCCTGGTGATGCACGTTATGCCCCCCCCCCCCCCCCCGACTGACCCGCGCCACCCCCCGACCATGACGCACGTTGCACCCTCCCCGACCATGATATGCATCGCGCCCCTCCGCCGACCAACGGCATCACGCCGCCCCCCCCCCCCCCCCCCCCCCGCGCGTCGCGCCCTCCCCGACTGATCAACACCTGTTACACCTCTCCGACCAACTGACATGCCACGCCACCTCCCACCCCAATACCTGCCGCTGCCATGCTCCTCCCCCTCCCCAACCCATCGATGACTTAAAGACAGGGATAGAATGTACTATAGCCAAGTTTGCAGATGACACTAAATTAGGCAGTAAAGCAGGTTGTAATGAGAAAATAAGACAATTACAAATGGAGATGGATAGGTTGGGCGAGTGGGCCAAAATTTGTCAGGTGGAATTTAATATGTGAAGTTATCCATTTTGTTGGAGGAATAAAAAGGCAAATTATCTGAAGGGAGAGAAACTTCAAAATGCTGCACTGCAGAGAGACCTGGGTGCCCTGATGCATGAATCACACAAAGTTAATAGGCAGGTGCAGGAGGTAATAAGAAAGGCAAATGGACTTTTAGCATTCATTGCTAATGGAGTAGAGTATAAAAGTAGGGAAGTGCTATTGCAACTGTATAGGACATTGGTGTGATTGCATTTTAAGTACTGCAACAGTTTTGGTCCCCTTACTTGAGGAAGTACGTAAATGCATTAGCAGTTCGGAGAAGGTTCACGACATTGATTCCAGGGATGAAGGTCATGTCTTATGAAGAGAGATTGAGCAGTGTAGGCTTATACTCACTGGAGTTTAGAAGAAAGAGAGCAGATCTAATTGAGATATGGAAGATGCTAAAGGGGTAGAGTGATGTTGCCCCTTGTTGGACATTCTAGAATGAGACCATAGTTTTAGGCTAAGGGGGTGGGGTGGCAGATTTAAAACAGAAATGAGGAGGAATTGCTTCAATCAAAGGGTAATGAATCTGAGGATTTATCTTTCTCAGAGTGCAGTGGATGCTGGAACACCAAAAAAATTTGAGTATAGGTTTTTAATTAGTAGTGGGATGAAGGGTTATGGGATGCAGGTAGGAAGGTGGAGCTGAGATCAACTATGATTGAACTGAATGGCGAAGCAGGTTCAAGAGGCTGAATCGCCTGCTCCTGGTTCACAGGTTTTAATTGCTTGTTGTATCTGCTTACTAACTTTGTGTTCCTTGTGCAAGTCCCTCTGAACATCAACCTCACCAGACCTTTTAAAAATGTTTGGTTTTTATTTTTCTGACCAAAATTAATAATTCGTACTTTCCTTTCACTATACTCCATCTGTCACCTTGTTGCCCACTCACTTAACCTGTCTATACCTCTGCTGTTTAAATGTGTCCACTTTAGCATGCATTCTCACCTAGCTTTGTATTATAAACAAAGTTAGATACTACTCAATGGGCCCGATTTTACCATTGTGTCGTGCCTGAACGTGGTAAAGTTGGGTGTGAGGCCATTAACGCAATCCGCAGCCGCATCCACGCAATGGCCACTTTACCGAAACCCGGGAATGGCGGCGATTCGATTCGTGCCCAAAATGGGCGCAACGACGATTTAAATGCATTTGCATGCATTTAAATTGAATTAATGAACTGCCCACCCAATTCTATTAGCATTTCCCCCTTTACCACCGTGTTTGCCAATCCAGAATCGCGCTGTAATGGACCCGCTTAATAAAAGTCTGAATCTGGTGCTCCAGCTGCTGAAGAGCACATTCAGAGCTTCCAACGGCTCTCTGACTCAGATCAGCGGTGGGGAGGGAGGAGGAGGCGGGTCAGATGTTCCTCTGGATGTGGGGGGGGGGGGGGGGGGGGGCGCGCCACACTGCGGGCAATCGGTGGGGAGGGGGGGGGCAGAGGTGGCGATCGGTCTGGGTATTGGGGGTTTGGATAAGGGGGACAGCGGTGTGTGTGGGGGTAGTGGGGGCGGTGGATAAGGGGGACAGCAATGTGTGTGGGTATTGGGGGGGGTGGATAAGGGGGACAGTGATGTGTGTGGGTAGCAGGGGGGGTGGGTGGATAAGGGGGACAGTAATCTCTGTGGGGGCCATCGCTCCCGCTTTTCACTCCCGGGCCGCTTTCTCTGCTTCCTGCAGCCTGCGAGCGATCTGACACGGGCACACTTTCTCAAATTTTTTTCCAACTGCGCATGTGCAGTTCAGAGCTCCGATCGTTTTGGCCATGCTAAGCCCCGCCCACAGCGCGAATGGGACTGGAGATGTTTTTTTCAGGCTCAGTGCGTATGGGGGCACCTGAAAGCAGATTTCCAAGTCGGATCTGCATTATGCCCAGGTTCAGCACTTAGAATGAAAATGGTAAAATCGGGCCCAATGTCTCTTTGTCTAAGTAATTAATATAAATAGTGAGGCTCTCGCAATGATCTTTGAGACACTCCACAAGTTACAGCCTACCATGTGAAGATGTGCAATTATCCCTCCTCTCTACTTCCTGCCCATTAACTAATTCTTTATCCATGCTAATATATTAACTTGTGTGGCAGCTTATTAAATGTCTTTTGGACATCAAAGCACAGTAGGTCATCAACCAACTTCCTTTTATCTATAATAAGTTACATCCTCAGAAATACTAATAAATTTATCAACCATGATTTCCCTTTGATAAAAACGTTAAGTCGGTCAGATCATTATGAATTTCTAAGTGTGTTGCTAAGTCTTCCTTAACAAGATTCCAACACTCACGACAGAATAACCAGTCTATAGTTCCCCGTTTCTCTTTCTCTTCTTTCTTGAATAGCATAATTACATTTGCTAACTTCCAATCCTTTCTTTTGGGATCTTATGATGTAGACCATCAGGTCCTGGGGATTTTTCCAATCTTAAGCCTCAAGTTTCTTCAGTATTTGTTTCGGTTGATATTAATTACCTGAATTTCCTTTCTTATTAGCCTTGATGTTACCCTTTATTCCTGATCGGACATATTTGTTTGATGTCTCTGCCATTTCTTCATTCCCCATGATAATTTATCCTGTCTTTAAGAAACCAACATTTACTTTAGTTGTTCTTTTCATGCTTGTAAACGTCCCTCCAGTCCATTATTATATTCCTGGCAAGTTTGACTCCCACATTCTATATTTTCCTTTTTTAATCAACTTTTTGGAGGCTCTTTGCTGATTTCTAAAGCATTCCTAATTTGCAGACCTACTACTATTATCCTTTGCAACATTCCAAAACGATCACTGACCTCCTTAGTAAGCTATGAATGGATCTATCTTGAAGTTTTGTTTTTTAATGAAATGTATGTTGGTCAAATTCAGCCCAATTGCATTGTAAAACCGAATACACTTTCAGCTGAAATACTTCCAGTTAACAATGGAGTTAACTACTGTTAATTCTGATTCCTTACCTGCTGCAGTTAGTAAATCATCTGTCACTTTTCAGGCTTATAGAATACCGGATGAAAGTTAGCTTTGTGGTTTTTCCACATTCATGAAAATCTTGACATACTAATATTATTCATCATCGTTATGGAAGAAAAACACCCAAGCAGTACTTCTAACAATTTCACACATCGTCCAGGTGACCCTGAAACAACATGTATTATCCTTCATACAAAGAGTTTCTAAAGGATTTCTGAAGCTTCAAGGCTCTGATAAGCACAGCTGTCAACATCACATTTTTTCAAATAATTCTACTGAGTAGCCATGCAGGGAAAAATGTTGAAAGCCTGAAAATATTGTTCTGTTGACATGTCCACCAAGTGTATTAATGCTAAATGCTTTGACAACCAAATCACGAGTGGACAACAATACAAACACTATCAATAGGAAATTCAAATTTAACGATCACGAATTTGCTTGAAATTAGCTCCTCCATTTATTGAGGCCCTGGATGAAATGATTATGCAGTTTTAGAGATGAACATCCGAAACTTCACAGAAATAAAACCACTGGTGTGAACATGATAAACTTATAGCCCTTGGTATAGGTAAGGAGCTGCTTGCCATCACAGTCAGTCATTGAACTGCAGTAATTGAAAACAGCTGGCGACTTCCTCAGGTTCAGGAAACACTCGAGTATCACTGGGTGGCTTACGTTTATATTTGTAAAATACATTTGCATTTAACCTTCCCGTGGTAGGGAGAATTAATACTCCCTACCACATTCCATTGTTATCAATGGACACTGGGATCTGGCCAGGATTGATTCATTTAATTAATGTCAATGTTTGCACTGGTAGGATAGTAATAACATCACAATATCAGGTGGAGATCTACCTGTTTTGTTTGTGTGCTCCAAGGCAAAAAACAACTTGGCCTAACTATAGAATCTTAACAATGCTTTGACAAAGGGTCATCTGGACTCGAAACATCAGCTCTTTTCTCTGCTTACAGATGCTACCAGACCTGCTGAGATTTTCCAGCGTTTTCTCTTTTGGTTATAGAATCTTAAGGTCCATTATGCGATCTTGTACATTCTCATGTTTTCAATTATTGTTACAGAATATGCTACAACTTTTAAAGAAATGCCATGACTTCATATTTTCAACAAATCCACATCCCACAGAAATAAAACCTCCACAGAAAAGGAGAATCATCCGTGGCTAAAACAAAAGAGATTAAGGATAGAATCAGATTAAAAGAGGCAGCATTTAGTATTTTTCAGTTCTCTGCCTGAAGACAGGTTCAACTCACAGCATCATAACCTCTACCATGGATAGGACAAGGCGGCAGGTCCCAAATCCATTCCAGCTGGAATGGGGATTGATTAAACCACATGCTGTTGGCATGCAGTTTAAATTCTAGATTTTATTAATTGAATTTAAATTTCGCCAGCCGCCATGGTGGAATTTGAATCCATGTCCCAGAGCATGAAGAGATATTCTATAATTGTTAAAATTCATTTATGGGATGTGGGAGTTGCTGGCAAGGCCAGCATTTAATGCCCATTCCCAATTGCCCTCGAGAACGTGGCGATGAGCTGCCTTCTTCAATTGCTGTAGTACTAGTGGTGTCGATACATCCAAAGGAGTTCCAGGATTTTGACCCAGCGACAGTGAAGGAACATTGATATATTTCCAGGTCAGGATGGTGAGTGGCTTGGAGGAGTACCTCCAAATGGTGGTGTTCCCATGTGTCTGTTGCCCTTGACCTTCTAGATGGTAACAGTCTGGTTTAGAAAGTGCTGTCTAAGGAGCCTTGGTATGTTCCTGCAGTGCATCTTGTATATGATACACACTGCTGCCATTGTTCATCAGTGGTAGAGGGAGTGCATGTCTATGGAAGTGGTGCCAATGGAGTGGACTGCATCGTCCTGGATGGTGTCGGGTTTCGAGTGTTGTTGAAACTACACTCACCCAGGCAAGTGGAGACTATTCCATCACACTCCTGACTTGTGCTTTATAGATGATGGGCAGGATTTTGGGGGTCAGGAGGTGAGTTACTCATCACAGGATTCCTAGCTTCTGACCTGCTCTTGTAGCCACAGTATTTTTATGGCTAATCCAGCTTCGTTTCTGTTCAATAGTAACCCCAGGAAGTTGATAGCAGAGTATCCGGCGATGGGAATGCCATTGAATGTCAAGGGGCATAAATACCATGTGGTTTGTTTATGAATGCAAGACTTTATATAATGGTTATGTTCTGAACGATCTTCCTTAATTCAAGATATAATGGAGCAGGTTGGAGAGAGCGATGTGACATCACACTAAATCTTTCCGAGACAAATCCATGTGACCTCAATGTTATGGAGACAGAAACTCAAATCTGAATCCATCAATAGTAAGGTGCAAGTTTTAACCGCTAAACACAAAGGAGGAGGCAGTTGGTCTTGTTGTGCACAGACTCAGTCATGCAAAGATTTGGAGAAGACAACTGCTAATGTGTCAAGCAGAGGAAACGGACTGCTTTTGTGTCATCCTGTAGAAAGAGTGCTGGTGAAGACGGATTCTTGTTTGAAGAGAATTGTGGAGAGTTAAAGGCAAGGAGTCAAAGGGTCCATTTGATTATGCCATGATTTGAATGATAGGACTTCATTTTAAAAAGGCCAAATTTGCCTTTGTATGGCAGGAACAGGAGATTCAGTTGAAGCTGGGAAAAGCTTGAGACTTTATGTACAAGACTACATCTTGGCTGAGAATGTGGTGTAATGTATAATTGTAGCATGGGGTTTCTGGTTGGAACAAGTTAATGCAGAGTATCTTTTCTGTAGTTTAGAGTATGAATGGACTATTAAGTAAGGTTTAGCAAATGTAGATTTTAATTTGGTCAGTAAATGTCTTAAAATGCAAAATCTTGTTAAATGATTATTTGTGTTCACTGGGAAGTAAGTTTCACTTTTTAAAAGGAGATTATTCTCTACGGGGTTCATAATGGGTCAAATATTCGATAACCTCTCTGGCAAATATTGCAAACATTGCACTAAGTTTTGTAACTAAGTGTGCATTGTTAGCTAGGTAAAATGACATCTTGTCCTTAGTCTCCCAGTTATTTTTAAGAACTTGCTGAATTTGCACGTTAATTGTCCATTAAACTCGTCACATTGTGGTCAGTCAGGCAATGAACAGCACAATTACTTTAACAATATGAGAATCATTACTATAACATCAATCAACCTCTGTAACCCATATATTCAACAAATTAAACTGTGGAGTCTCATTTCTTCAAATAGTGAATTGTTCTTAGAGATTTTGAATGTAACAGATTTTAAATTTTATATTTTTGTCTTACTTTTCCTTTCTTATTTTTCCTCCTTCAATCCAATCTTTCTTTCCTTCTCTTTTTCTCTGTAACTCTAATTCATCCTTCTTCACAGATATTCCCTATTTCTTTCTCAACTCTGAAATCTCATTGATTAGCAAGATAGATTGTTATAACTACTGTTTACCAAGCTTCCAGATGGCATGTTGCTCTCAGCTTGTTGGTATTGGCTCATACTTCCAAGTTACATGAAAATTTCTATTACTAATTTGTGCCAATATTGCCTGATCAGAATTCTGTCAATGCAAAATATTTCTTGTATATTAAAAGCATCACTTTTATGCCTGAATAATGACGTGGCTGGAGACACATGTACTTTTGTGTGTTATTAGCTTTCAGACAATGAGAATTTTTAGTTTTGAATCCAAGCAGTTCTCACCATTCTGATTGAAAGAAACATCATTCAGTGCACCCTGCAGGGAAATCAGATCACCAGATTAATATCACAACCCAAAAGCTCTGCATTCTTGCAATTCTGGCCTTCTGTGCACTCTCCCCACATCCTTCACCTGCCAATGGTGCCTTCAGCACCCTAGACCCTAAACATCTTTGTCTCTCTCTTACACTCTACTTGTAAGCTTGTAGTTTACTCTACTTTAGCAATATCCAATAGTGAAAAAAAACAGACCCAAGATGCATTTACCTTTAAGAATGTGCTGGAATCCTTATAGATTTCTTCATTATATTGCATTTCTGTTTCTTCTTCTTCCACCACTTCATCCTGCCAACAAAATAAATAACTTTTATTTGTGAACATTAAAATAGATTCAACATCCTAGAGACATATTTCACTTAGAGGATTGATTGGGTTCACTCCTGCACAGTTAGTAGTCTTTAGAATATTGTATTTGTATAGACTGCATTGAATAATTTGGTAAAGATATAATGCACCCTTCGACTTTACAACGAAAAATTAATATTCCTTAGGTTGTGTTTTAAAATATCAAAATTCCTACCCTAAAAGCCATTTCACTTCTTCTCTCCATGTCCTTCTCGTCACGTCACTGATGAGGCAGAGACACATGTATTCCAGAGCAACTCTACACATTTTAACAGCAAAACCACAACCACAGACCAACCCCAGGAAGTACCTCCAGCTAAGTACATTGCATAAAATGTAATTGTTATCACATGACTTCGAGAGCTTCCTGACATTTGACAAGCATTTTGATTTTTCTTAAAGCAGGCCCAATTTAATATTCTGGTCAATTTTATTTAGGTCAATGTTTTACAACAGAACATTGCTGACTAACCATAGATGTGAATAATATACAATAGTTTTGGCCACAAGTATAAATATCAGTTAAAAAAAACACCTCACACACACACTTGCACAATGAAGGTGTGTGTGCTCCAAACATCTAACACTAATCACTAAACAAGTAAAACGCTCATTAGTAAAAGCTTTCATACACTCTACTTGTAATCTTGTCCTTTAACAACAAATGGAAAGAAGTGTTAAAGCACGTACCCAACAGTGCCTATTGACTAATTATTTACTAATCAAATATAACTAGCTACACCCAGATTCAATATTAGCAGCATGTGGAAGTGGGTCATTTATTAGATAGACTGATTTAACATTCTTAAACTCAGTATATTTAAATCTGAAATTTAGTTATTTGCTATTTTTCTCCAAGTAAATAAGTATATTTAATGGCTGGTTGACTCAATAATAAATTTCAATAGTTAATTCAGAAGCAAAGCCTTCTTGAGTTGATTCATGCATTAAGTGTAGATAATTTAGGAACATTCCTTTATTCACCCCATTACAAGAGGAATGCAATTTCTTCAACTGCCATACAGTATGGATACCACAAATTTGACACAAATAACTGTCCACTTAAATAGGTCAATTGATTGAATAGATTTACAATCAATAGAAACTTAACTGAGAATTGAGGTAATGCATCTTGAAATGAAATGCTAAGAAGGCAAGAGCAAAAACAGATCTTGAAAAAGGGTTAGAATAAATTGAAAAAGCTTCAAGTAAAAATAACATGCAATGTTTGGTTTTATAAGTAAGGACACTGAATTTAAATATTATACCCATGAAAACCATTATTTAGGTTCTTGTTGAAATAACATGCTAGGTGTCCAATTATATGAAGGATTTTGTATTTATGCAGTAGCTATAGAAAAGGTTCACAGATGGTGCAAGAACAAGAGACATTTGTTATAAAGCAAGAATAGGAAAACAGACTTTTCTGAAGCAAGATGTCAAGGGCAGAGCTAGCATTCAAAATTTCAACAACTTATATTTATGGATCACAGTTAGCTTAATAAAATGTCCCATGGCATTTCATAGAAGTAATATAAAACAAAATACGACAGAACTACATAATAAGATATTAGGTCAACTGATCTAAAGCTTGGTCAAAGAGGCAAGTTTTCAAAAGTGCTTGAAAGAAGAAAACATGGTAAAGAAGCAAAGAGAGAGGGAACTCCATAGCTTAGATTCTAGGCAACTGAAAGCACAGTCACCAATGGAGCAATTTAAAGTGAGATGCTCAAGAGGCCAGAATTAGTGGAATGCATATACCCAAGGGGTTTGGGGCTGGAGGAGATTGCAAAGATAGAAAAGGGTGAGGTCATGGAAGAATTTGAAAACAAGGATAAGAGCTTTAAAATCAAGACATTGTTTGACCAGACGTCAACATAAGTCAGTGAGCAAAAGAGTGATTGGTGAACAGGATTTGCTGTGAGTTAAGACACAGGTGGCAGTTTTAAGTTTCCAGAGGTTAGAATGTGGGAGAGCAGCCAAGGGTGCATTGCAATAGTGGATTCTAAAAGTAACAAAAGGTACGTATGAGGGTTTCAGCAACAAATGAGCTGAAACAGGGACAATGTTAAGCAATATTATGGGGGTAGGAACAGGCGGTCTTAGTGATGGCATGAATACAAGATTAGTAGTTCAGCTTGGGCTCAAATTTGAAACCAAGGCTGTGAACAAATTGGCTTAATCTCAAGAATGTTGCCAGAGAGAAGGATGGAGTCAGTATCTAGGAAATGATGTTTGGAATGCAGACCAAAAAAAATGACTTCAATCTTTCCAATATTAATTGGAAGAAATTCCTGCTCACCCAGTGCTGGATATTGGATAAACTGTCTAGTAATTTAGCGTGTGGAGATGCCGGCGTTGGACTGGGGTAAACACAGTAAGAAGTTTAACAACACCAGGTTAAAGTCCAACAGGTTTATTTGGTAGCAAAAGCCACACAAGCTTTCGGAGCTCTAAGCCCCTTCTTCAGGTGAGTGGGAATTCTGTTCACAAACAGAGCATATAAAGACACAAACTCAATTTACATGAATAATGGTTGGAATGCGAATACTTGCAACTAATCAAGTCTTTAAGAAACAAAACAATGTGAGTGGAGAGAGCATCAAGACAGGCTAAAAAGATGTGTATTGTCTCCAGACAAGACAGCCAGTGAAACTCTGCAGTTCTAGGCAACTGTGGGGGTTACAAATAGTGTGACATGAACCCAAGATCCCGGTTGAGGCCGTCCTCGTGCGTGCGGAACTTGGCTATCAGTTTCTGCTCAGCGATTCTGCGCTGTCGTGTGTCGCGAAGGCCACCTTGGAGAACGCTTACCCGAATATCAGAGGCCGAATGCCCGTGACCGCTGAAGTGCTCCCCAACAGGAAGAGAACAGTCTTGCCTGGTGATTGTCGAGCGGTGTTCATTCATCCGTTGTCGCAGCGTCTGCATAGTTTCCCCAATGTACCATGCCTCGGGACATCCTTTCTTGCAGCGTATCAGGTAGACAACGTTGGCCGAATTGCAAGAGTACGTACCATGTACCTGGTGGATGGTGTCCTCACGTGAGATGATGGCATCTGTGTCGATGATCCGGCACGTCTTGCAGAGGTTGCTGTGGCAGGGTTGTGTGGTGTCATGGTCACTGTTCTCCTGAAGGCTGGGTAGTTTGCTGCGGACAATGGTCTGTTTGAGGTTGTGCGGTTGTTTGAAGGCAAGAAGTGGGGGTGTGGGGATGGCCTTGGCGAGATGTTCGTCTTCATCAATGACATGTTGAAGGCTCCGGAGGAGATGCCGTAGCTTCTCCGCTCCGGGGAAGTACTGGACAACGAAGGGTACTCTGTCCACTGTGTCCCGTGTTTGTTTTCTGAGGAGGTCGGTGCGGTTTTTCACTGTGGCGCGTTGGAACTGTTGATCAATGAGTCGAGCGCCATATCCTGTTCTTATGAGGGCATCTTTCAGCGTCTGGAGGTGTCTGTTGCGATCCTCCTCATCCGAGCAGATCCTGTGTATACGGAGGGCTTGTCCGTAGGGGATGGCTTCTTTAACGTGTTTAGGGTGGAAGCTGGAGAAGTGGAGCATCGTGAGGTTATCCGTGGGCTTGCGGTACAGTGAGGTGCTGAGGTGACCGTCCTTAATGGAGATGCGTGTGTCCAAGAATGCAACCGATTCCGGAGAGTAGTCTATGGTGAGTCTGATGGTGGGATGGAACTTGTTGATGTCATCATAGAGTTGTTTCAGTGATTGTTCACCATGAGTCCAAAGGAAGAAAATGTCATCAATGTATCTAGTGTATAGCATCGGTTGAAGGTCCTGTGCGGTGAAGAAGTCTTGTTCGAACCTGTGCATGAAGATGTTGGCATATTGAGGTGCGAACTTTGTCCCCATGGCTGTTCCGTGTGTCTGGATGAAGAACTGGTTGTTGAAGGTGAAGATATTGTGGTCCAGGATGAAGCGGATGAGATGTAAAATTGCATCTGGAAACTGGCAGTTGTTGGCGCTGAGCACTGAGGCCGTTGCAGCAATGCTATCGTCATGGGGGATGGTGGTGTAGAGTGCCGAGACATCCATTGTGACAAGGAGCGCTCCTGGTTCAACTGCTCCATGTGTGCCGAGTTTCTGTAGGAAGTCCGTCGTGTCGCGACAAAAGCTGGGGGTTCTTTGTACAATGGGTTTCAGGATGCCCTCGACATAGCCGGAGAGGTTCTCGCACAGGGTCCCATTGCCCGATACGTTGGGACGGCCGGGTGTGTTTGCCTTGTGTATCTTCGGGAGGCAGTAGAGATCTCCAACGCGGGGATTACGTGGGATGAGAGCACGGAGGGTGTTCTGAAGGTCCGGATCAAAGGTCTTGATCAGAGTGTTGAGTTGACGGGTGTGTTCTTTGGTCGGATCTGCAGGTAACTGTCTGTAGTGTTCCTCGTTCTTGAGTTGTCGGTACACTTCTTTGCAGTAATCCGTTCTGTTCAGTATGACGATGGCCCCTCCTTTGTCTGCTGGTTTGATGACAATGTTGCGGTTGGTCTCGAGAGCGTGGATGGCGTTACGTTGTGCTTGGGTGATGCTCGGGGCTGTCTTGTGAGTGCGGCTGATGAATTTGGTGTTGACGCACCTCCTGACGGCTTGGGCATACATGTCAAGTCGAGGGCAGTTGTCAGAAACCACATATTTCATCCTCAGGACATCGCTGTAAGAGTTCCTCACAATACTGTCCCAGACTATCATAATCTGCTTCATCAATGGCCTCCCCACTCTCATTGCAAGAGTTGGGGATGCTCATTTATGGTTGTGGCTCAGTTCCATTTGCAACTCCTCCAATAGCAAAGCAGTCTGCGACTGCATACACCAAGTCACGGACATTTAGGCTTGACCATCTCCAGCAAGAGAGTCTAATCCTAACGCCTGACATTCAGTACCACTATCATCGCTGAAACACCCAAAATCAACATGATGGCCAGGAGTCGCAGGGATAAGAATCACCTTTAAATTGATAGGAACTTTACTAGACTGATCATGAAAAGTAAATTCTCTGGTCACAAGAGCAAGTCAGAGGCTGGGAATTCTGTGGCAAGTAACTCACTTCCGACTCCACAAAGCCCGTCCGTCATCTGCAAGGTACGAGTCAGTAGTACAATGGAGACTCTCCTTTTGCTTGGAAGAATGCAGCTCCAATAATACTAAAGAAGCTTTGCATCATCCAGGAAAAAGCACTCTCCAACACCTTAAACAGTCACTCTCTGTATCATCAGTGCACTGCAGAAACTCACTAATGCTCCTTTGACAGCACCTTGCAAACCCACCGCCTCTATTGCCTAGAAGAACAAGGACAGAAAACACATGGGAACAGCATCAGCTGTAGGTTCCCCTCCAAGTCACATATCATTATGACTCAGATATACCACTGTTCCTTCACCATCGCTGGGTCAGAATCCTGAAGTCTCTACAACACTGACTGCATCAGCATATGCCACCTTTTCAGAGCATAGCCAATAGATACTGCATTTGTTTGTGACCACCCAAGTTACCAGGAACAAACAGTAAATACAAATTTAGGCTCGTTTTGTCAATTTCAAAAGAATACAAATCTAAAAACAATGAACTGGGCTCTTATCCCGGTTCTGGCAAAATTTAAAGTTTGCAGTGGATGTTTTTAATCAGATACTCATTTTATGATGAGTTTCATAAGCCAAACTATAAATTAAGTTTTGCTGGAAATATTTTACAGCTTTTATTCAAATGTTTCCATCATGTGGATTGGGCCAGATAAAAGAAATTGGATAGCATGTGTCACTTTTAATTTGAAGGATGAAAAAGAATAGAAGACATTGCAGCGATATAATTACTTTATACTCTTCAAATTCTTCTTCACTAGCTTCCCTTTCTTCAGGAAATTTACGCTTGGCAGTTGGTGCAGATGTGTCATATGTTGCCCTAGAAATATCAAACAAAACATTTTCTTGTTTAAAAAGGCATCCGTTAAAAACAATGATCACAGATGTGAGAATATTTCACTTACATGCACATGCAAAGTGTACTATAGAAATAGTGTACAACATAAATAGTCTACAAGCAACCCAAATAGGTCTGCTAAGGCTCTAAATGTTGCATCTGAATCATCTTTCTTATCCCTCCCCTATGAATTATTTACACAAGTGAGCTATGCTGTCAAATATGTATTGCATTTTGTAAGTTAACAAGGCTGGCAGAGTAAAATAATTTTGCTACAGTAAATTATGGAGCTTAAACAATTGGGGACAAATGGAGCTTTAATATGGGATCAAAACCTTTAATGCAAAATAAAGTACAATTAAAGAGAGGGTTCTCAACAATGCTCCATTTTAATTAAAATTTATAAACGCCGACATTTTTCAGAATGCTGTCACAATCCAAAAGTGCACTTGCAATTTGTTTAATCAAAAGTTCAATCTTAAATTGATCATGTTTTGTTTTTAAATGGATGACTCTGACACAGGACGAGTTCCCCAATATTAAAGCTGCAGTCTCCATCAATCCATTGGAGAAATAAATTTTTCTTAATGTACTCACCAAAATAGTCTGCTCCTTTAAAAAAAGGAAACAAAAACGTATCATGATCTAATATTGTTGACTAAATTGGACTTCTCACTAAAAAAAATGCAACTTTCAGCCAGAAGATTCATCAACAAGTATCTGCACACCAAATGGCCCCATCCGCTGGTGCATATTCTTGATGCACAAAGACTACAACATAGGGAAACAGGAAACAAAGCTTAATCCCAAATCTCTAGTGAAGTGATTAAGCATTTTTGTACTCATTCAAAAAGCTGATGGTGACAGAACTGTACTGAATTATACCAAAGACTCTCAATCTGGTAACTTGCTACAGATTTTTTTTTAAACTGCTCATGGTTAAACATGAGACACTCCATGTCAAATGTTACATCATTCTTAAATATAGCAGAAAAGAAAAGCATAATTTGTTCTTCCAAATACAACTGAAACAAAATATATTGGCTAACAAGATCAGAAAAAAATCCTCTCCGCAATGAACTGAAATTTAATTGATGCACATTGTTAACTTTCTTTTTTTTAAAAAAACTACCAGATTCAATGAAAATTATGCAGCAAAGCTGTTTTAATTCAAGTTGAAGGAAACAAAAATTAAAACATCATATTAGGGTAAAGCAATAGATATTTTTCACCCCAAGTTATTTTAGTAATCAGAGGCAACTTATAATATTGTTAGAAAATGAAACATTTTCCATTATTTTTACACTGTTTGCATCAACTAAGAACAGGACAGGCAGCAGCCTCAGAAAAGGTACTACCACTGCACCAATCTGATATTTCCATTCCATTTACCTCAGTAGACAACCCATATTAGTGTGTCTGAAATCTATTGCAAAAATGATGGGGTTCTCTGGTTTTATGCCAATTAAAGACTAGGTTAAGGTGAGCTTACTTCACATGGAACCCATATAAACAGCACAACATCGTCCACCTTCCACCAGTCCCAAGGAAAACAAGGATATTATTATAATCCATCATGAAATTCAGTCTCTTTAAACAGCATTTTTAACCCAATGTCAACAACACCGTAAAGCAGTGGAACCCTGCTACACACAACGAAGAATCCCCCTTCATTACTTAAAATGACATTTGCTTTAGTACAGTCATTTGCACTCTAAAACCCAACCCAATGATAGAATAGCTATGCTTAGGTAGTCTGCACCATGAGATGTTGCTTCATCATGTTATTCTGACACAAGGTGCATCACAGCTACACTCAAACCTTAATTAATTTCATCACTTAAAACCTGCACACAATCTTGCAGTCGGGAATCAGTGTGTAGTGACCAAAAGCAGAATATTGTGCTAAAATTATTCCCCTCTCAAGATCACAAAGCAACCCTAATGCCCCCCACGGACAGTTGGTAAGCACAAACTCCGAATCGCATTGGACTAAGCAACTGTTAACAAGGTTTGTTTACAACCCCACTGAAAACAAAAAATTCAAAACAGGAACTAACTATATGCATAGAGACAAACTTCACAAGAGAACATGATGCAATAGATATTCTCTCATCCTTTCTCAACCATGTTAATGGTGATTAAAGCCAGATATATGCAACTTTAATAGAACAAAATAAGTGGATTCAACAACTATTCAGTTGATTTCATCTACATTCAATGTAAAAATGCAACGTGTGCCAACTATTTATGATGTTATCCCCTGGGCTACCCAAGTAATTTATATTTATTTAGGAGACTGGCACAAAAGTCATTATGCTCTACTGGTGCTGCCCGAGTCTGGAAATTTCCTGCAGATTAAACAACAACTTGTGTTTATAATGCACTTTGGCTTAAGAAAACCAATTCACCTCAGCTAGATTGCTCCTAGAAAATTGAAAAATGTTCAGACATTTTAGTGCATTGTAGTAAGATGCCTGCTGCTTAATTGAAAACCAAAAAGGCAAATAATAAGAACCCACGAGTTGCATTTTAACGTTGAGATATAAATAGCAGCAGCACAATAATATGCAAGGATACATAACATCCCTGCAGCCTCAAAAGTACAAAATCTGCACTAACATACTGAACTATCAATATATACCAGACAATTGTATTAGGCTTGGTGCTATTATTTCATAGCCACTGAAGGACAAAATGACATATTTTAGATAGTTATGGAATAAGTTTTAATAAAGGAATCTAAACCTAATATTAGGTTAAACATCAAATAGAATTTGAGGATATGACAAGCCTAAATTTAGTTTTCAACCCTTCCTAAAGTGGAGAATCTGGTTATAATTACTCAGAAGTACAATTCCAAGATATTATTTTAGCACTGACAGGAATTGGTGTACCGAACTGTTGTTGTTTCAGTGCAGCTTATCCTCCATCAGCTCTTTACATTAAACACAGTGCTTACCAGCTTCATGATAAATGCAATTTTGATCTATACCTTTTCTTCACTCTGTTCAATCTCTATGTATCTAAAAACAGACAGTTTGCAGTTATAAAAATACTCATCTATACTATTTCGAATGAGTATAAATTCTGAAACTATTGCGTGACTTCAAGAATAGAATTCTGACTGTCAGGCCGGTCTGACCATGCAAAGATAATAAGTAACACTTTCCATTCCAACTCCATTTTATGCTGGATAGGAAGATGATTTGTCAATCCATTTACTGATGAAATAAAATTTAACAAATTCTGTTAGTACAAAAGGTAAATGGATGACTAATTGTACAAGTCCTTTTTCAAAGAACAACAAAAAACAACTTATCACCTGTGAAACTTTGTAAAATCAGTTCCCAAAAATGTCTGGACAAAAATCTTTTGTTGGCAATAAGGACTCAAGCAATATCGGGTTGGGCCAGCCTCAACCCCATGTTTCGAGAAGGGGCGTCATAGGCACAATACTGCACATAATTTGATGTCAGATTGTTAGACTTATTAATTCTAGTGCTACGCTACCTTAAAATGTTACAAACCAGATGCATTCAGTAATGTTAGTGTCTGTGTTAAATGCCTATGCATGTGCAGCTGTGCTCCGAGTCATGATGGTAAATAGAGCACTGTATTTTGTCCATATGTAGCTTAGCTGCACGCATTACAAATCAATGTGCTGATAGGACTGGGATTTGCTTTGATAGCCATTATGTGGTTTTAACGTGTCATCCCATAACACTGGAATCGTGGATGTTGCATTAGCTCCAACTACTATACCAATGCCAACAATGTTATTAAACAACCATATAATCACCAGAGTAGAACTTAATGGAAACAATGCAGCCAAAACAGAATATCAGCAAATTTATGCCATGCTGTTTATTTTAATTTGCATCACCATGGCTGTAAATCCATTGGAAAAATAGCTATGTAGCACAGGGATCACAGAAGCCACAGGCTCGGCCAGTGCGGAAAATAAATGTGACACAAGTACAAGATACACTGTTGGGCCAAAGCAGAAGATGTACCAATTTTCTCAAAATGTGGACAAATAAAATTAAAATATTCAAGGGAAAATACAAAAACTTCAGTTTTATACAATTAGGTATTTCACATATTGTCAGCTATAGGAAGACTGTGATAAAGTACAGAGGTGTAATGGCTCAATTCCTTTACTTATTTAAAATAGAGTTTGAAGTTATAGAAACAGTTAAACAAAGTTGACTTGATAAACATATGAGCTAGTTTATTATAAGAAACTTTCATCTCAGCTTTAAAATCCTACGTTTGTCACCGTAAAAACAAAATCCTGTTTAAAAGCAATCCTCTAAAGATGTGGATATTCATCTCTGCAGACCAAGAAATATTAAAACAGGCTTTAGTTATAAAAATAGAAGCAAGATACCAGAGACCACTGCATATTAGAAAGGGGCACTGTCATTATAACAGTTTCTGTCATAGACAAGGTTCAGATGGCTCGATTGAGGGTTACAAGTTAGCAAGGAATGAGCTGAAAAAGGGGCTTAGGAGAGCTAGGAGGGGACATGAGAAGTCCTTGGTGGGTCGGATCAAGGAAAACCCCAAGGCTTTTTACTCTTATGTGAGGAATAAAAGAATGACCAGGGTGAGGTTAGGGCCGGTCAAGGACAGTAGTGGGAACTTGTGTATGGAGTCAGTAGAGATAGGCGAGGTGATGAATGAATACTTTTCTTCAGTGTTCACCAAGGAGAGGGGCCATGTTTTTGAGGAAGAGAAGGTGTTACAGGCTAATAGGCTGGAGGAAATAGATGTTCGGAGGGAGGATGTACTGGCAGTTTTGAATAAACTGAAGGTCAATAAGTCCCCTGGGCCTGATGAAATATATCCTAGGATTCTTTGGGAGGCAAGGGATGAGATTGCAGAGCCTTTGGCTTTGATCTTTGGGTCCTCACTGTCCCCCGGGATGGTGCCAGAGGACTGGAGAGTGGCGAATGTTGTTCCTCTGTTTAAGAAAGGGAATAGAAATGACCCTGGTAATTATAGACCGGTTAGTCTTACTTCGGTGGTTGGTAAATTGATGGAAAAGGTCCTTAGGGATGGGATTTACAACCATTTAGAAAGATGCGGATTAATCCGGGATAGTCAGCACGGATTCGTGAAGGGCAAGTCGTGCCTCACACATTTGATTGAATTTTTTGAGGAGGTAACTAAGTGTGTTGATGAAGGTAGGGCAGTTGATGTCATATACATGGATTTTAGTAAGGCATTTGATAAGGTCCCCCATGGTCGGCTTATGATGAAAGTAAGGAGGTGTGGGATAGAGGGAAAGTTGGCCGATTGGATAGGTAACTGGCTATCTGATCGAAGACAGAGGGTGGTGGTGGATGGAAAATTTTCGGACTGGAGGCAGGTTGCTAGCGGAGTGCCACAGGGATCGGTGCTTGGTCCTCTGCTCTTTGTGATTTTTATTAATGACTTAGAGGAGGGGGCTGAAGGGTGGATCAGTAAATTTGCTGATGACACCAAGATTGGTGGAGTAGTGGATGAGGTGGAGGGCTGTTGTAGGCTACAAAGAGACATAGATAGGATGCAAAGCTGGGCTGAAAAATGGCAAATGGAGTTTAACCCTGATAAACGTGAGGTGATTCATTTTGGTAGGACTAATTTAAATGTGGATTACAGGGTCAAAGGTAGGGTTCTGAAGACTGTGGAGGAACAGAGAGATCTTGGGGTCCATATCCACAGATCTCTAAAGGTTGCCACTCAAGTGGATAGAGCTGTGATGAAGGCCTATAGTGTGTTAGCTTTTATTAACAGGGGGTTGGAGTTTAAGAGCCGTGGGGTTATGCTGCAACTGTACAGGACCTTGGTGAGACCACATTTGGAATATTGTGTGCAGTTCTGATCACCTCACTATAAGGAGGATGTGGAAGCGCTGGAAAGAGTGCAGAGGAGATTTACCAGGATGCTGCCTGGTTTGGAGAGTAGGTCTTATGAGGAAAGGTTGAGGGAGCTTGGGCTGTTCTCTCTGGAGCGGAGGAGGCTGAGGGAAGACTTAATAGAGGTTTATAAAATGATGAAGGGGATAGATAGAGTGAACGTTCAAAGCGGTTATTGGATAGGCACATGGAGCACACCAGGATGATAGGGAGTGGGATAGCTTGATCTTGGTTTCAGATAAAGCTCGGCACAACATCGTGGGCCAAAGGGCCTGTTCTGTGCTGTACTATTCTATGTTCTAGACACAGCTCTTGGAAATGGCTCTGTCACAAGTGCCATGAGATGCTTTGAATTTTACTTTGTTTTATAGGCTAGAATCTATAATTCTTACACAAAAGAGATAGTGACTAATGAATATTCAAGATTCTAATAGTCTCAAGCTGCTCAGCTGGCAGTGCCTCTTTAGCATCAATAAAGAAATTATAAATTTGCCTCAGGTTTAGACAGCTGTAAAATATTTTTTGTTTGGATCTTATATATAGAAAAGTGCAATACAGAGCAGTTAATACCTCAGCCTGTAAGCTTTGCAAACTTACGTGGGTTACAGAACATCTACAGTGTGAACTGAAAGTAATAATTAATGTGTAACATCATGCATTTGTTATAATAAATTTACATCAGCCAAACACAAACAATTATTTTGTAAGTGTTACCTGAGCAAGTAATATGTGAGCTTCAAAAATCAACTTGGAAATGCATTGCACACTGCTTTTAATCCACAAACATTGCATCCAAACCAATATTGCTAGATTAGGATGTGCAGCCAGCCAGCCAGAGTTAAAAAGTCAACTGTGCCTCAGTGACAAAGAAGCTTCAAACATATGTACTTGTCCATATTCAGTTTTGCTTCTTATTCTATTATTGGAATTATTTTTTTAAATGGCAGAAAGATATCCTTCAGTACCATAAAATTGAAAAAGTTCCCAAGAAACCCTGCACTGTAGGGGTTCTATGATTCCATGAAACTCAACGTGTCAGCAAAGAATGTGGCTTTGCACTAGGTTGAAAATATGCTCTACATATGGTAAATTCTACCTGACTTGAGTTACAAAGCCAGCCTTGGGCGATTGTGCACACAAAATCACTTTGCCCAGACCCAAAACTGACAGGTCTATAATCTTGACAATGCAAGATAACAATTTTATGTCTTGGGCAACATCTTGGTCTCCTAAAACTAGCATTGCAGGGCTGATTCAATTATACTGAATATAGTAGGTATGAATAAGGTACTGGAGGGCATGAATTAAATCTGCAATCCTCCACATAAAGATTGTTCCTAGCTCGGAACTTTCCACAGAAGGAAGGGAATATAGAATAATGAAAGAGGAGCAAAGGAAAGGGTAGCAGTACTCTATTTTTGTTGTTTGTCTCCGGTGCTTAAAACACAGGTCCCAACTGAGATGGACAAAAAATAGAAAATAAAGGATTATCCGTATACAAAAAAGTATTCATATGCATCCCTCTTACTGGATGATATGGTATTTATGCAAGATGGTACTGTATGAAGAATTCAGTTTTTTTCAGGAATTAATTTTTAAATATCACTTGCATAACGATGGGGAATGGCTTTACAAACCAATGTTATTGATATTTTATAACCTGTTGAACACACTATTGCAATCTTCTGTACTACCCACGATACAAAAAAAGAAAAAGGTTCAAGGTGCAGTTGCTTTCATACTAACCTGCAGGTTTCCCTAGTTTCAGCAATCTCCCTCTGCTCTTCCTTGCTGTTCAGGATTGCTCCAATGTTGTCTGCACTTTCAGCTCCTAGCTAAGGAATAGAAAACTCCGTGAAATTTCACATTAAATAAAGTTACACAAAAAACTCAAGTTGGCAATATATATTTTATGAAAGGGTAGTGTACAGTAAAATTGCAGAGTGTTAATTTCTTCTTTGGAACAATAGCACAGTTTTTTGGTAACTGTACTAGTATTGCCCATCACTAACTGCCCTTGAGAAGGTGATGGTGAACTGCCTTCTTGAACCACTGGAAGCCCTGATCCAGGGAAACAACTTGAAATGTTAATACAGCAACTGGGAAATTTAACACTCAATCGGAAAAGAAACAGTTCAGACCAGTATGCTTATTTCCCGGTTTTACTGGTGCTCCATGTTAAGGTATACAAGACTAGTTTGGGCCAGTATTCTTATTTCCCCATTTTTACTGTTTCTTCACACACTTGTGTTAAACTGCCCCAAGGACTTCACAGGCACCTGTTAAAAGCAAAGTACGACAATGATCCACACAATGAGTGTAGTCCAAGGCATAGGGTTTAAGAAACATCTTAAAGGAGGAAAGGGGTAGGGAAGCAGAGATTAGGAGAAAAAGTTCCTTAGGACCTTTAGGATTTTGGCAACTGAAAACATGGCCATCACTGATGGAGTGATTAAAATCAGGATGTGCAAAAGGTCAGAATTAGAGGAGCACTGATACAGAATCATCTCAGAGGAGGAGTTTACAGAGATAGAAAGCACTAAGGCCAACGATGTATTTGAAAACAAGGATGCAAATTAAAGAAAAAAAAACCTTGGATTGCTAACCAGTCAGTGAGGGCAGGGGTAATGGGCAAATGGGATTTGGTACAAGGTGGGACACTGGATGCAGAGTTTTGGATAGCATCAAGTTTACATAAATAGAATGTACAAGGCTGGCAAAGAGAGAACAGTCAAGTCTAGAGATAAGAAAGGTACAATGCTGATTGCAGCAGTTGACGAGCTGAGGCAGGGTAGCGACAGACAATGTTATGGAGGTAGAAATAGACAGTTGAGATGTGTGGTTAGAAGCTCATCTCAGGGTCAAATATATCAAAGCTCAGAACAGTCAGGTTCAGCCTCAGAGAGATAGGAATGGGTCAGTGGCTCGGGAATGTGGTTTGCAGTGGGGATCCAAAATGTTAGCTTAAATCGTTCAAATATTTAATTGGAGAAGATTTCTCACTCAGGACAAGCAGCTGACATTTTAGAAAAAGTGCAGGAATCACAAGAGATGGTGGTGAGGTAAAGCTGGGCGTCATCAGAGCGCACGTGGAAATTCATGCTGTGTTTTCAGATGATATCACTGGTGATAGCAGGTAGTTGATGAATAGGAGTGCATCAAGGATAGATCAAATTGGCAGGCAGTAACTAGTGAGGTTCCACAGGGATCGGTGCTGGGACCCCAGCTATTCACAATATATATTAATGATTTGGATGAAGGAACAAAATGTAACATCTCAAAGTTCGCAGATGATACCAAGCTGGGTGGGAGAGTGAACTGTGACGAGGATGCAGAGATCCTTCAGAATGATCTGCACAGGTTGTGCGAGTGGGCAAATCAATGGCAGATGCAGAATAATTTGGATAAATGAGAGGTTATTCACTTTGGAAGCAAAAACAAGACAACAGATTACTACCTGAATGGCTGTAAATTGGGAGAGGGGAGTGTGCAGCAGGACCTGGGTATCCTTGTGCACCAGTCACTGAAGGTAAGCATGCAGGTGCAGCAGGCGTAAAGAAGGAAAATGGCATGTTGGTCTTCATTGCGAGGGGTTGAGTACAGGATCAGGGTCTTGGTGAGGCCACACCTAGAGTATTGTGTACAGTTTTGGTCTCCTTTTATGAGCAAGGATGTTCTTGCTCTCAAGGGAGTGCAGCGAAGGTTTACCAGGCTGATTCTGGGGATGGCGGAACTGATGTATGAGGAGAGATTGACTAGGTTAGGATTGCTTTCGCTGGAGTTCAGACGAACGAGGGGAGATCTCAGAGACTTATAAAATTCTAACAGGACTAGACAGGGTAGATGCAGGGAGGATGTTCCCAGTGGCGGGAGAGTCCAGAACCAGGGGTGACAGTCTGAGGATTCAGGGTAGAACATTTAGGATGGAGGTGAGGAGCTATTTCTTCACCCAAAGAGCGGTGAGCCTGTGGAATTCATTACCACAGGAAGCAGTTGATGCCAAAACATTGAATGTATTCAAGAGGTGGCTAGATATAGCACTTGGGGCGAATGGGATCAAAGGTTATGGGGAAAAAGCAGGATTAGGCTATTGAGTTGAACGATCAGCCATGATCATAATGAATGGCGGGGTAGGCTCAAAGGGCCAAATGGCCTCCTCTTGCTCCTATGTTCTAAGTTTCTATATTAGGGATATGGGGTAGTGCAGGAATAGTTGAGGTAAAAGATCAGCCATGATTTACTTGAACGGTGGAGTTGATACAAGGGGACGAATGGCCTATTCCTATTTCCCATGCTCACAATCAACCAGTAACTTAACTGTTGTAGTCACGTAAGTACTGTGGCTACAAGAACAGGTCAGAGGCCGGAAACGCTGTAACGAGTAACTCATCTCCTGACTCCCCAAAGTCTGTCCATCACCTACAAGGCACAAAACTAGCGTGAACAACACTGCAACTGTATCTACATCAGGTAGACTGCAGCGGTTCAAGGCATCAGCTCATCACCACCTTTGCAAGGCAATCGTTAATGGCCAGAATAAATGGAAGTTTTATAAAGCAATGCTCACATCCAATGAATAAATTTTAAAAATGACATTTTATGAAACAAGCACTTTTTAAAAACTTCAAACAAATTACAATACGCCTCACCCTGAAACTAAAAGATGTCAGTTTGCAAATAAAAAAATACAATGCTCTTGACAAATTAGATTTTCCCAATTATAATAATTTGAATCAGATGCAGTGCTTTAAATGTTGCTAGTTTCTGTACACCACAAACAAATGTTTTTTTCAACAATTTTGTTTATAATTAATTATAGATAAAACATACAATGACAGAGCAGTTTAACTTAACTAGTGGCTTAAAATCATTAGAACTGGAGACTCAATTCTCTCGCAAGATCATTTTGTCACTTTTATTGAAGGAATTGAAGTTGTACATTTATCCTTAACTATCAGACAGGCCATGTTGGACTTCACTTCTAAAGACAATGTGAAGTATCCACTTAGTTCCTCACCCATTTTTTTCCTGTATATCTAACCTCCTCAAAAGATCATTGCAATCTTTAATTATTTCCTGGCTTCTAACAGTTCTTTTTAAATAACCATTCCATTACTTCTACAGTTTTCCACTATCTTTTTTTTAAAGCATTCCTATGTTTTTGCGTAGTAACGTTTAGTGCCCCAAAAATAAAATACCTACTTTTGACAACTGTTCCTTGTATACCTGGTGAAATACTTCTGGGTGACTTGTCTATTTAAGTTCATTTTACCATGAACCCTAAACCTACCAACCAGTCTGGATTTAATAAATGATTCTGTTCTTCTGTAGCGCAATTGTTTTTACTTAACACACTCCAATATACTTTTCCCAAACCTTCTTAATACATAAGGATTCAAAATTATACTTCAAGACTTAAGTGCTGAAGTTTGAAAATTTACCCTTTCAAATTGTGCCGTAGTTATCTGTCAAGCTGCATTTTAATTTTCTAGGTGTCACAAATTAATTTCGAGTTTTGATATTGGAAATATCACCAGCTGTCAAATATCTTTCAGTAAAGCTCCACAAGTGCATTTAAACAAAATGTGCAAATTTCTACTATTCTAAGTAGACAGATGTGTGTGCATGGCAGCATAATTTAGTGCTACCAGCTTACATAACGCTAAAAATACTGTTGGCAGCAACTGCAATGACTCAATAAATATATCAAGTAAGCGGCTGAGCTAAACAGTTCAGAAAGGTCCCAAGGCATGTTTCCAATTTCTGTTGGGTTCGCTGATTTTAGCCAGGTTACAATGAACTTGGAATAATTGGTCTCGGCAGCCTTGGGCTACAGAAGTAAAAGTTTAAAAAGTCAAACATTGCACATTGTACACACTCAAGCTTGTCAATGGGAAAAGCTGCCAATGTGCCAGGGACCTGGGTTTGATTCCTGGCTTGGGTCATTGTGTGGAGTTTGCACATTCTCCCCGTGTCTGCGTGGGTTTCCTCCGGGTGCTCCGGTTTCCTCCCACAGTCCAAAGATGTGCAGGTTAGGTTGATTGGCTATGCTAAATTGTCCTTTAGTATCAGGGAGACTAGCTAGGATAAATGGGAATTGGGCCAGGTGGGATTGTGGTCGGTGCAGCCTCGATGGGCTGAATGGCCTCCTTCTGCACGATAGAATTCTATAAAAAATTCCATGAAAACTACTTTTATTCCTCCAGAATCTCACAATGCAGAAGAGGCCCTATAACTCGAGTCTGCACCGACACGGAGAAACGCCTGACCTACTGACCTAATCCCATTTTCAGCACTTGACTCAGTCTTGAATGATGTCATAGAATCCCTACAGTGCAGAAGGAGGCCATTCAGCCCATCGAGTCTGCACTGACCACAATCCCACCCAGGCCCTATCCCCATAACCCCATGCATTTACCCTACCTAGATCCCCTGATACTATGGGGAATTTATCATGGCCACTCCACCTGCCCTGCACATCTTTGGACGGTGGGAGGAAACCGGAGCACCCGGAAGAAACCCATACAGACACAGGGAGAATGTGCAAAGTCCACACAGACAGTGACCCAGGCCGGGAATCAAACCCGGGTCCCTGGCGCTGTGAGGCAACAGTGCTAACCACTGTGCTGTCCTAACATGGCAAGTGCTCATCCAGGTACTTTTTAAAGGATGTGTGGCAACCCGCATCCACTACCCTCCCTAGCAGCGCATTCCAGGCCATCACCATCTTCTGGACAAAACTTCACATACCCCTCCTAAACCTTTTGCCTCTCGCCTTTAACTTGTTTCAAGGGCTGGGTGCGGTAGCAATCCTTTTAATCACATTTTGATTTAAAGCTTTAAGCTTCATTTGTTATTTGTTTTAGTTTTGGGCGGTTCAACCGGCTGCCTCTATAAATTTGTCCCTCAGTTTATTTCATTTAGTTTACTTGGTTTAACTCAAAAGAGTTAGATGTTGGCTTCCAGTCACTAAGGTAGTCTTCTATCATCACAGTCAATTTTGAATCCACCGTACCAAATTCTATGCATATTTGTCTTCTTTATAAGTCTCCCACATGGGGCGTTGTCAAAGGCTTTGGTGAAATCCATATAGACTACATCAACTCACAACCTTCATATATACACCCGGACACCACCTTAAAAAATTCAATCAAATTTTGTTAGGCATGACCTCCCTCTGACCAATCCATGCTGACTATCCCTGGTCAAACCTTGCCTCTCTAAGTGGAGAATTTTCTCCAATAGTTTCCCTGCTACTGACGTGAGACTCAATGGTCTGTAAGTTCCCTGGCTTATCTCTACAGTCCCTTTTAAATAGTGGAACCACATTAGCTGCTCTCCAGTACTCTGGCACCTTTTAAAGGCCAGAGAGGAATTAAAAATTTGAGTCAGAGTTCCTGCAATCTGCTCCGTTGCCTACCACAGAAGCCTGGGACACAATTCATCTGGACCTGGAGATTTGTTCACTTTTAAACCTGTCAACAACCCATCACACCCTCTGTCAATTTGCTCAAGAAGCTCACAGTCTCTCTCTGAGTTTCATACCTTCATCCTCATTCTCTTGGGTGAAGCTGGATGCGAAGTATTTGTTCAACGCTCTACAGATGTCCTCTGGCTCCACCCACAGATTGCCCCCATGGTCCCTAATGGGCCAAACTCTTTCCCTGGTTATCTTCCCATTGATATACTTATAGAATATCTTGGAATTTTCCCTACTTTTAACTGCCAGTACCTGCATCCAAAGCCCAGAACAACAGTAAAACTTGCGGTGATTCCTACAATCCAAATCTTTACCACCGTCCAGAAAACCAATAAAAAATAAAAGATCTGAACTGTCAGGTTGACAAGCTCAAAGTTTAAAGCCTCAAATCATGTCTTCACAGTTTTGGATTGATACATAAACTTGACCTCAATTTGGCACCATTCAAATAATACGCATCACATTTTTATAGAGTCTGTTTCTTTAATCAATTTGTACTAGATAGCCAGTTGTACCAAATGATAAAAATTCACAAATGCGGAAAATATAAGGGTTAGGTAAATAGAGCAGGGGAATGGGACTGACCAGACTGCTTTACAGAGAGCCAGCATGTACTTGGCGGATTGAATGGCCTCCTTTGATGCCATAATGACTAATTATGGCCAGATTCAATATCAACTAAATGCAAGATTGCTAAATATGTATAGGCTTTGCTAGGTTTTCTCCCAGTTAAGTACCTCAAGCAAGCGCTCAAATACATTTTTCCACAATACGATCAAAGACTGGCTGCTATTCCCAATGCCCATACAGTACTGAGCAGACTACTCCATTGATCGATCAAGGCAATATATCCTGCGAGTACACAAAAAGTGCTAGTCAACCACGAACAGGTAATTCACTTGAGGTTAAAGTTTAAATCTGCCCTGTAGAGCTTGTAAGAACTTAGCCCACAGAGAAAAAGCAAGAGTGGTGAATGCAGTCCTTTGAGCTTGCTCTTCCAGTCAAGAAGGTCATGGCAGAACTTCAATGTCAATGCCACCTTTCTGCAACATTCCCAAATCCCTCAATTCCCTTGGTATCCAAAAATCTATCAGTTACTTGAATTTACTCAAAACTACTCAAGCTGTTAGTTACACTCTATCCAACCAAGAAAAGAAACTATACTTTATAACAGTATGATGTATGATTCAAAAGAAAAATAATGACTTTTATTTATATGGCTCTTCATGACCAGACAGCTCAAAGCGCTTTATAGGGCAGCACAGTGCTTAGCATTGTTGCCTCACAGCACCAGGGACCCAGGTTCAATTCCTGGCTTGCATAACTGTCTGTGTGGAGTCTGCACGTTCTCCCCATGTCTGCATGGGTTTCCTCCGGGTGCTCCAGTTTCCTCCTGAAAGACGTGCTGGGTAGGTACATTGGCCATGCTAAATTCTCCCTCATTGTACCCAAACAGGCGCCAGAGTGTGACAACTGGGGGATTTTCACAGTAACTTCATCGCAGTGTTAATGTAAGCCTACTCGTGACACTAATAAATAAACTTTAAACTCAATGGAGTACATTTTAAACTGTCATCACCGTTATACCATAGGTAATGTGACAGCCAATTTCTGCACAACAAGTTCCCACAAGCAGCAATGTGATAATCACCATATAATGAGGGAATGAAAGATAAAATTCTGCCGGGTCACTGGGTATTATACTTCTGCTCTTCTTCAAAATAGTGCCATGGGATCTTTTATGTCCAACTGAGAGGGGAGAAGGAGCACCTCAATTTAACATCTTATCCAAAAAGTACCAAACCTCCGAAAGCACAGCACTCCCCCAGGACTGAAATAAAAGCAAAATACTACAGATGCTGGAAATCTGAAATAAAAACAGAAAATGCTAGAAAGACTTAGGAGGTTTGGCAGCATCTGTGGAGCGAGACACAGAACTCTGAAGAAGAGTAATACAGACTCCAAACATTAAGACTTGAAACGTTAACTTTGTTTCTCTCCCCACAGTTGCTGCCAGACCTGCTGAGCCTTACCAGCATTTTCTGTTTTTACTCTCCCTTTGGAGTGCCAGTCTCGATTTTTGTACCTGGGGTGGAATGGAACCCACAACCTTTTGACTCTGGCAAGCATTCTACCAACTCACCACAGCTTGCGTATGTTAAAATAAATTAGTTTCTACCCATTTGGAGTGCTAACATCAGCTGAAGAAACATCTATCTTTGGCCTCCTCCTATTTCTCATCTACATGCTACCCTCAGCAACATCACCTGAAGGCACAGTGTTAGTTTTCATTTATACTGAGAGACATCCAGCTCTCACAGCTCCTCCACTGTTGCTAAATTATCAGACTGCTTATCTGACATCCAGTACTAGCGGAGCAGAAATTTTTTCTAACTAAATATTGAGACTGAAGCCATTGTTTTCCAGCCCCTCTCCATACCCTTGCTACTGGCTCCATCCCTCCCCCTGTCTGAGACTAAACCAGTCTGTTCACAAACTTGATATCACATTTGGCTCCAAGATAACTTTCCAACCTCACACACATGCCACCCCAAAGACCATGTACTTCCATCTCCAGAATATCGCCCAACTTTACTCCTGCCTCAGCTCAGCTGCTGCCAAAACCTTCACTAATTCCTCACTAGCCTCGACTACTCCAGACTACTCTGTCTGGTGTTAAGAACTGGAGTTTTAAATAATTTGTGGGTATGTTTAATTTATATTTCTCTATTTAGGTGTTGAGAAGTGGGGATGGCAAGAGAACCTGAGTTTTGGTTTCACCTCAAGAGTTGCTTGCATGTCCATGGGTTTGTTAGTGTACCTGCATTGGGAGGGGAGGCCTGCCAACAGGGGATCGGCAGGGACAGGTAAACAAAGAGTTTTAGTTAATTTGAAAGAAGGTGCCAGGAGAGCACAGGAGAGGGAACTGCAGAAAGCAAACTTCCCAAAAGAGGAGAACATCCACGCACCCCGGACATACTCTTTTCCACCTCCTTCCGTCAGGAAAAAGATACAAAGGTCTGAGGTCACATACCAACTGACTCAAGATCAGCTTCTTCCCTGCTGCCAGACTTTTGAATGGACCTACCTTGCACTAAGTTGATCTTTCTCTACACCTGAGCTATGACTGTAACACTACATTCTGCACTCTCTTCTTTCCTACTCTATGAATGGTATGCTTCATCTGTATAGCGTGCAAGAAACAATACTTTTCACTGTATACTAATACATGTGACAAACATAAATCAAATAAAATTATCCCAGAAACAGCGAGTGGAGGAAAAAAAAAGTCCCAGAAAGATACTTGAGTCAAGGAACAAGGACAGGAGTCTGAACAAGGTTCTGTTCAACGAAGTTAAAGTGAGGAGCAGAAGAAAAGACTGCAAATTAAAGAGAGAAAGTTGTAGGAAGCAGAATCAAGGTACAGTGGGCTTGTGAAAAGCCAGACGATCCAAGGATACAGACAAGGGTGCTTTGAAGCAGCGGTGTTCCATTGGCACAGTTGAGTATCTGAGAGAATGTGTGGAAAGCAAAGCTTGAATCTAAACGGCAATCCAGAGGAGAGGAATACCAGGAGGAGAGATCGAAGATCCACCTGGAACTGGATTCTTGTGGAAGACATCCTAGAGAAAGTGCATTAGGGAGAAAATTCCAAAGAGAGTTTTTTGAGCATTGAGATTGGAAACCCTCCAGAGAAAGATGGAGTTCTGTGAAACCAGTTGGGTCATGGTGTGACAAGCATCTTTGGGAGAGGGGGAAAGAGAACACTGATGAAAGATCCATAAAACTTGCATTGAGGCAGCATCTGTCATTTGGTTTCAGAGTGTGGTGTCTGACCATAGGTTGCCTATTGGTTTACATGGACTGTGTACATTAGACCATTAGCTAAATTTAGTAACTTATATTATCCTTCTGAATCTGTACACATCTGTAAAAGGTATACATGTAGGTGAAGAATAGGGTAATATAGTTTAGCATTTCTTGTTTAAATAAATGTTTATTCTCTAGTTAAAAGATCAGCAGACTCCTGCAACTCTGTTCCGTAGCCACCCTCCACATTTGTAAACAAAAAATAAAAGTTAGGATTCTACCAGATCAGGTTCCACCCTGGAATCTGACTTGTCCAGTAGTAGTATCAGCTGCAATCATAACACTAGTCTCCCACATTCTACCCCCTGTAAACTGGAGGTCATCCAAATCTCTGCTGCTCGTCTTTACACACAAGTCCTGTTCTCCTGTCACCACCCCTGTGCTCACTGACTCCCAGTAAAGATGCAGCTTGACTTGAAAATTCTCATCCCTGCTTTCAAATCCCTCCAAGGCCTCATCCTTCCCCATCTCTATGATCTTCTCTGGCTCTACGACCCTCAGCACTCTAATTCAGCCTCTTGAACACCCCCAGTTTTAAATTCTCCACCCTTGGCGGCTGTACCCTTTGGTTGCCCAGACCTCAAATTCTGGAATACCGTCCTTGTACCTCTCCACCTCACTTCTGACCTAATATCTCATGCGGCTCAGTGTCATACCTTGTTCTATGTTGAAGCACCTCAGGATGTTTCATTGTGTTGAAGAACTACATAAACAAAAATATTAGCAACAGAAAGTGCTGCAAAAAACTCAGCAAGTCTGGTAGCATCCGTGAAGAGAAACCGAGTTAATGTTTTGAATCTATAACTCTTCATCAGGGCCTAGATCTTCAGCATCTAGAGTATTTTGCTTTTACAGAAATACAAGTGTTGGGTATTCAGCAATACTCGGGAGAGTGGGGGTCAGCTGAATTGGTTTTCCTGAAGCATTGCTGACATTCCAGGATTGGGGTAGCACTAGGGCAATTATTTGAACAAGTTGAGTGAGTGAACAAATACACGGCAGATGCAGTATAATGTGGATAAATGTGAGGTTATCCATTTTGGTGGCAAAAACAGGATGGCAGATTATCTGAATGTGCAAAGCGATCTGGGTGTCCTTGTATACCAGTCGCTGAAAGTAAGCACACAGGTGAAGGCGGCAAATGGTACGTTGGCCTTCATAGCGAGATGATTCAAGTACAGAAGCAGCAATGTCAGGTGCATTTATACAGGGCCTTGGTGAGGCCACACCTGCAATAGTGTGCAGTTTTGGTCTCCTTAGCTGAGGAAGGACATTCTTGCTATGGTGCGAATGCAGCAAAGGTTTGCCAGACTGATAACTAGGATGGCAGGACTGACATTCAAGGAGAGAATAAGTCAAGTTAGGATTATATTTGCTGGAGTTTAGAAGAGTGAGGGGGATCTAATAGAAATCTACAAAATTCGAGCAGGACTTCAGAGTAGATGCAAAAAACGATGTTCCCGATGACAGGGAAGTCCAGAACCAGGGGATCATTCGGGACTTAGGTGAGGAGAAATTTATTCACCCAGAGTGTGGTGAGCCTGTGGAATTCTCTACCACAAAAAGCAGTTGAGGCCAAATTATTATATGTTTTCAAGAAGAAGTTAGTTAGTTCAGAGGTGTCTGGGTTAACTTGAGTGGCCATGCCTTTAATGTCAGGGGGGTTAGCAGGGTAAATACGAGATATTACGGGAATAGGGCCTGGGTAAAGATTGTTGTCGGAGCAAGTTCGATGGGCTGAATGGCATCTTTCTGAACTGCAGGGATTCTATGATATATCGCTTGAGGCAAAGGAGATCAAAGGATATGAGGGAAAGTAGGAAAGGTTACTGTGTTCGATGATCATAATGAATTGTGGGAGTGAGGGGGCAGTCTGGAATTTGGAAGAACTGAGGGAATAAAATATGAATATTTGGAGTCTGTCAGCAGAGAAAGAAATCTGGGGCATGAGCCTGGCAGCACCATCCTGACTTGGGAATATGGCCATTACTTCAGTCAGTGTGTCAACATCCAGGCACTCCCTTCCGAACAGCATTGTGGATGTACCTACACCACAGACTGCAGCAGTTCAAGACAGCACATTATGACCTTCTTGGGCAATTAGGGGTGGGCAATAAAAGCCACCCAGCCAACAGTGCCCACATCCCATGAACAAACACAAAGAAAAATAACATAGGCATGGCTGAGGGTTTCATTGCACCCAAGGATGAGCAGGGATCAGTAATATTATAGAGGTGGAAGTAGGCAGTCTTGATGTTGCAGAGGATATGGGTTTGAAGCTCAACGATTGATGTAATAGTCTGGTTCTGCCTCATACATTTGCAAGCTGGGATGGAGTAAATACCTGGAGAACAGCACTTGGGGCAGGTGTTGAAAACAATAGTCCTCCCCCCAAATAATTAACTTGAGGGCATGTCTGATCATCTAATACTGTATGTCAACAAGCAAACTGACTCAACAGAGGCAGTGGAAAATTAGTCTGCCAAACAAATGCTGCTGTTATACCACATGTACATGTTGTTTGAAAAAAAATCAGCAACACTAATTTAAAGATATGCTTCAAACCTTTTCAATGTTCCCAAAGGTCCAAGTCCAGGTGTCATACACAAACTAAAACATGATATACAAGATAGATCCTTCATCTTTCGTACAAATTTCTTTGGTTACAAAGCAGACAAGAAAAGTTTTAACAATTAGAAGACCATGTAAGATGCTGTTTTAGATGTGCTCAGCAAGCAGATCTGTTATTTGTTTAAGTGCTCCATATTTCTTTTGCGCTGCCACCAAAATATATTTTAAGCAATTGGTAATCATACCACAGCAATGGCTGCATTTTGCTTTAAGATATTCTACATGGAATTAAGATTATGCCCTCTGTTAACACCATGATATGATGTGGAGATGCCGGCGTTGGACTGGGGTGAACACGGTAAGAAGTCTCACAACACCAGGTTAAAGTCCAACAGGTTCTTCACCCGATGGGCTGAATGGCACAGTGCTCCGAAAGCTTATGGGTATTTGCTACCAAATAAACCTGTTGGACTTTAACCTGGTGTTGTGAGACTTCTTACCAACACCATGATAGGCAGAGATGCAAGGCAAACACACCCGGCCGTCCCAACGTATCGGGCAATGGGACCCTGTGCGAGAACCTCTCCGGCTACGTCGAGGGCATCCTGAAACCCAGTGTACAAAGAACCCCCAGCTCTGGTCGCGACACGACGGACTTCCTACAGAAACTCAGCACACATGGAGCAGTTGAACCAAGAGCACTCCTCGTCACAAGGGATGTCTCGGCACTCTACACCAGCATCCCCCACGATGATGGCATTGCTGCAACTGCCTCAGTACTCAACGCTGACAACTGCCAGTTTCCAGATGCAATTTTACAACTCATCCGCTTCATCCTGGACCACAATGTCTTCACCTTCAACAACCAGTTCTTCATCCAGACAGACGGAACAGCCATGGGGACCAAATTCGCACCTCAATATGCCAACATCTTCATGCACAGGTTCAAACAAGACTTCTTCACCGCAGAGGACCTTCAACCGATGCTATACACTAGATACATCGATGACATTTTTTTCCTTTGGCCTCATGGTGAACAATCACTGAAACAACTATATATGACATCAAGTTCCATCCCACCATCAGACTCACCATGGACTATTCTCCGGAATCGGGTGCATTCTTGGACACACACATCTCCATCAAGGACGGGCACCTCAGCACCTCACTGTGCCGCAAGCCCACGGATAACCTCATGATGCTCCACTTCTGCAGCTTCCACCCTAAACACATTAAAGAAGCCATCCCCTATGGACAAGCCCTCCGCATACACAGGATCTGCTCAGATGAGGAGGATCGCAACAGACACCTACAGTCGCTGAAAGATGCCCTCATAAGAACAGGATATGGCACTCGACTCATCGATCGACAGTTCCGATGCGCCACAGCGAAAAACCGCACCCACCTCCTCAGAAAACAAACACGGTGGACAGAGTACCCTTTGTCGTCCAGTACTTCCCCAGAACGGAGAAGCTACAACATCTCCTCCGGAGCCTTCAACATGTCATTGATGAAGATGAACATCTCGCCAAGGCCGTCCCCACACCCTCACTTCTTGCCTTCAAACAATCGCATAACCTCAAACAGATCATTGTCCACAGCAAACTACCCAGCCTTCAGGAGAACAGTGACCACGACACCACACAACCCTGCCACAGCAACCTCTGCAAGACATGCCGGATCGTTGACAGGGATGCCATCATCTCACGTGAGAATACCATCCACCAGGTACACGGTACATACTCTTGCAACTCGGCCAACGTTGTCTACCTGATACGCTGCAGGAAAGGATGTCCCGAGGCATGGTACATTGGGGAAACCATGCAGATGCTACGACAACGGATGAATGAACACCGCTCGACAATCACCAGGCAAGACTGTTCTCTTCCTGTTGGGGAGCACTTCAGTGGTCACGGGCATTCGGCCTCTGATCTTCGGGTAAGCGTTCTCCAAGGCGGCCTTCATAACACAGAGTCGCTGAGCAGAGACTGATAGCCAAGTTCTGCACACATGAGGACGGCCTCAACCGGGATCTTGGGTTCATGTCACACTATCTGTAACCCCCACAACTTGCCTGGACTTGCAAAATCTCACTAGCTGTCCTGTCTGGAGACAATACACCTGTGCTTAATGCTCTCTCCACTCACACTGTCTGTACATTTAAGACTTGATTAGCTGTAAAGACTCGCATTCCAATCATTATTCTGTAAATTGAGTTTGTGTCTCTATATGCCCTGTTTGTGAGCAGATCTCCCACTCCACCTGACGAAGGAGCAGCGTTCCGAAAGCTAGTGGTGTTTGCTACCAAATAAACCTGCTGGACTTTAACCTGGTGTTGTTAGACTTCTTACAGTGTTTACCCCAGTCCAACGCCGGCACCTCCACATTATGAAGACCACGATAGGCAGAGCTCTCAAACAACCACCATAAGGTTCACAGTTAGAAGACAGAAAAGGCCCTTCAGCCCATCGAGTCTGCACCGACAATAACTACAGTGGGAAGTTTTGTGTAACCACCTGGGCAATCTTACAAGCTGAACAGGGGAAATTAGAGCTGTTACATTTCCACTCCAGAAACTGGTTCACAAACCATTCATAATGCGGGAATTCGCTGCCCTTTAGTGAAGAGTAGAACCAGAGGCCTCTCAGATACCAAAGGCAGCGGACACTGGGCCCGTTATTGCTCAGAACCCGTTGCTGGGGAGGGGGTTAGGATAGCCCCATCGGGCCGACAGGCCGCCCTCCAGACAGGGACAAACAGGAGCTGCTCAGTGACGGGGGGGGGGGGGCGGAGAATGGGGCTCAGGCCCGGCGCCCTGCTCACCATGGGCCCGTGTGAAGGGAACGGCCGCTCTCCCTCTCTTACCTGCTGGGCTAACAGCTCCCGGCGCAGTTTCTGCCGCTCTCGGATCTCCTGTAAGCGGCTGTCCATCTTCAACTCTCCCTGCGCACGCTCCCTATCCGCCGCCACCGGAACTGACCCTTCACCCCCCGCGCGTACAGCGCTCTACGTCACTTCTGGCCAAGCGGGAGGCGCGGCTGAGGGGGCGAGGCCAGTGGTGATGACATTGCAGGGGGCGGGGCCTTGGGAGGGGGCGGGGCCGGTGTCAGTCAGGATCTTCACTGGAAAGTAGATGCAGGCAGCCTAATGAAATGAAAGTAAAATACTGCGGATGCTGGAATCTGAAGCAAAACAGAAAATGCTGGAAAATTTCAGCAGGTCTGACAGCCTCTGTGGAGATAGAATAGACATGATGTGGAGATGCCAGCGTTGGACTGGGGTGGACACAGTAAGAGTTTTAACAACACCAGGTTAAAGTCCAACAGGTTTATTTGGTAGCAAATACTATTAGCTTTCGGAGCGTTGCTCCTTCGTCAGATGGAGTGGAAATCATAGAAATCATAGAGTGCAGAAGGAGGCCATTCGGCCCATCGAGTCTGCACCGACCACAATCCCACCCAGGCCCTACCCCCACATATTTACCCGCTAATCCCGCTAACCTACGCATCTGAGGACTCTAAGGGGCAATTTTTAACCTGGCCAATCAACCTAACCCACACATCTTTGGACTGTGGGAGGAAACCGGAGCACCCGGAGGAAACCCACGCAGACACGAGGAGAATGTGCAAACTCCACACAGACAGTGACCCAAGCCAGGAATCGAACCCAGGACCCTGGAGCTGTGAAGCAGCAGTGCTAACCACTGTGCTACCGTGCCGCCCTGTGGTCTCAAACATTTCCACTCCATCTGACGAAGGAGCAGCGCTCCGAAAGCTAATAGTATTTGCGACCAAATAAACCTGTTGGACTTTAACCTGATATTGTTAAAACTCTTACTGAGATAAAATAGAGCCAACGTTTCCAATCTGGATGACCCTTTATCAGAGCTCTGACTACGGGTGAACCAGACTGGAAATGTTGGCTCTATTCTCACTCCACAGATGCTGTCAGACCTGCTGAGATTTTCCAGCATTTTCTGTCTTTGTGGCATCTTAATGAAGTTCAGTTTCACTCCCCACAACCAGAAATTGACAATTTCAATAGCACAATTTTGAAAAACGTAACTGGGCCCAGAGAACTTGGTTTTCACATACACAAATCATTAAATGGGTAGGGAAAGTTGTTAAGGTGGATAAAACTATATTTAGGTTTACAACTGAAGGCTCTCCTTCTGTCTTCAGGTACCATGCTCTAATATAGGGTGTTGTTCACCATGGACCTTCATGTTAATCTTGGTCTAGAGGTGCAGATCATCTTCCTTGGTGATACATCCAGTTGGCAAAGCTCCTTAGAAAGATCACTCTTTGGCAACCTCAATCTCTTTTACCATCAATCTTTCCCATCAGCATCAGACTTACTGTGCTGTAATTTCTTATGATTCCATTACCACGTTGCATTTAAGAGACTGTTGTCCAGTGCTTTAGCACATACCACTGTTCATAATTTTATCTACCTTACATCTCAAATAAGTCAGAATTCATTCTATGAATTCTTAAATAGGTCCTAGTGCAACATAAATGTTAGGAGTAAGGCAAAAGGAAAATCAAGAGTTTGGGTAGTAATGTGAGGGGCATGCATGATGTGAGATACCCTCTAACTGTCTTTCATCCACTCTGTAAGTGAATAACTGCCATCATGAAGATGCTGCTGACGGGAGTAAAGGATAGAATGCATGGGTTGTCAGTCTACATTTTCAATATATGCAGCAATGAGTCACAAATCTGAATAAAAATATATTTGAATTATTCTATGTTCTGGCAAAAGATGCACTGATTTACAAGCGAATAGATCCATGGGAACAACATGATATCAGTCATATGACTACCACAAACCAATGATGTGAGAATCATAATTTTAAAAGTAGCTATGTTTGCTCTTGGGTTCACTCTGGACACAGTTTCCTAACTATTAAGTACATAAGAACATAAGAGCTAGGAGCAGGAGTAGGCCATCTGGCCCCTCGAGCCTGCTCTGCCATTCAATAAGATTATGGCTGATCTTTTTGTGGACTCAGCTCCACTTATGCACCCGCTCACCATAACCATTAATTCCTTTACTGTTCAAAAATTTATCCTTGCCTTAAAAACATTCAATGAGGTAGCCTCAACTGCTTCACTGGGCAGTGAATTCCACAGATTCACAACCCTTTGTGTGAAGAAGTTCCTCCTAAACTCAGTCCTATATATGCTCCCTCTAGTTCTAGTTTCACCTGCCAGTGGAAACAACTTCCCTGCTTCTATCTTATCTATTCCTTTCATAATCTTATATGTTTCGATAAGATCTCCCCTCATTTTTCTGAATTTCAATGAGTTTAGCCCCAGTCTACTCAATCTCTCCTCATAAGCCAACCACCTCAAATCCAGAATCAACCTAGTGAATCACCTCTGCACCCCCTCCAGTGCCAGTATATCCTTTCTCAAGTAAGGAGACCAAAACTGTACACAGCTCTCCAGGTGTGGCCTCACCAGCACCTTATGCAACTGCAACATAACCTCGCTGTTTTTAAACTCCATCCCTCTAGCAATGAAGGACAAAATTCCATTTGCCTTCTTAACTACCTGCTGCACCTGCGAACCAACTTTTTGTGATTCATGCACAAAGACACCCAGGTCCCTCTGCACAGCAGCATGCTGCAATTTTTTACCATTTAAATAATAGTCCATTTTGCTGTTATTCCTACCAAAATGGATGACCTCACATTTGCCAACATTGTACTCCATCTGCCAGACCCTTGACCATTCATTTAAACTATCTACATCCCTTTGCAGATATTCAGCGTCCTCTGCAGTCTTTGCTCTGCCACTCATCTTAGTGTCATCTGTGAATTTTGACACACTACACTTGGTCCCCAACTCCAAATCATCTATGTAAATCGTAAACAATTGCGGTCCCAACACTGATCCCTGAGGCACACCACTAGTCACTGATCGCCAACCAGAAAAACACCCATTTACCCCACTCTTTGCTTTCTGTTAGTTAACCAATCCCCCATCCATGCTAATACATTACCCGTAACACCGTGCACCTTTATCTTATGCAGCAGTCTTTGATGCGGCACCTTGTCAAATGCCTTCTGGAAATCCAGATACACCACATCCACAGGTTCCCCATTGTCCACTGCACATGTAATGTTCTCAAAGAATTCTACCAAATTAGTCAAACATGACCTGCCTTTCATGAACCCATGCTGTGTTTTCCCAATGAGACAATTTATATCCAGATGTCTCGCTATTTCTTCCTTGATGATAGATTCAAGCATTTTTCCTGCTACAGAAGTTAAGCTAACCGGCCTATAGTTACCCGCCTTTTGTCTACCTCCTTTTTTAAACAGTGGCGTCACATTTGCTATTTCCCCCGCCATCTTTCTTAGTGTTCTGGGATGCATTCCATCAGGGCCAGCAGAATTGTCTACCTTTAGCCCCATTAGCTTGCCCAACACTACCTCTTTCGTTATAATGATAGTTTCTTGGTCCTCACCTGCCATAGCTTTCTTGTCATCAATTTTTGGCATGTTATTTGTGTCTTCCACTGTGAAGGTCGACACAAAATACCTGTTCAATGCCTCAGCCATTTCCTCATTTCCAGTTATTACATCCCCCTTCTTATCCTTCAAAGAACCAATGTTTATTTTAGCCATTCTTTTTCGTTTTATGTATTTGTAGAGACCTTTGCCATCTGTTTTTATATTTTGAGCTAGTTTGCTCGCATAATCCATCTTACTTTTCTTTATAGCTTTTTTCATGGCTTTCTGTTGACCGTTAACGATTTCCCAATCCTCTAGTTTCCCACTAATCTTTGCCACTTTGTATGCATTTTCTTTCAATTTGATACCCTCCTTTATTTCCTTAGATATCCATGGCTGATTATCTCTTTTTCTACAGTCCTTCCTTATTACTGGTATATACTTTTGCTGAGCACTGTGAAAAATCACTTTGTAAGTCCTCCACTGTTCCTCAATTGTCCCACCATAATGTTTTTGCTCCCAGTCTACCTTAGCCAACTCCTCTCTCATCCCACTGTGGTCTCCTTTGTTTAAGCACAAGACACTGGTATTGGATTTTACTTTCTCATGCTCCGATTTTACCTTCTCATGCTCCATCTGTATTTTAAAATCAACCAGTCTGTGATCGCTTCTTCCGAGAGGATCCCTAACTATAAGATCATTAATTATTCCTGTCTCATTACACAGGACCAGACCTAGGATAGCTTGCTCCCTCGTAGGTTCCATTACATACTGTTCAAGGAAGCTATCGCGGATACATTCTATGAACTCCTCAAGGCTGCCTTGACCGACCTGGTTTGACCAATTGCCATGTAGATTAAAATCCCCCATAATAATTGCTGTACTAGTTTTACATGCATCAGTTATTTCTTTGTTGAGTTCTCACCCCACCGTTACGTTATTATTTGGTGGCCAATAGACTACGCCTATCAGTGACCTTTTCTCCTTACTATTTCTAATTTCCACCCAAATAGATTCAACCTTTTTTCCATAAAACCTATATCATCTCTCACTACCGCCTTAATGTCATCCTTAAATATCAGAGTTACACCAACTCCCTTACCTTCCTGTCTGTCCCTCCGAACAGTCTGATACCCCTGGATATTTAACTCCCAGTCGTGACAATGTTAATCTCGCTTTTGCCTTTGTTGTTTCCTGCAAGCTGTGAATACTACCAGTCGTTGCACTGTTGGGTTTTAACATGCCTGTTCTCCGTCACTGTTTTTTGCTCCACTCCTGTAACAACAAGCAAACATTGTACATAATGCACAATGACATATGGTTGGCGATGAGAAATATCACTTGCATCATTGAGAGACCCCCACCCATTCAATCAACCTTTCCCATGTCTGGTTTATCAGCATAGCCCAGAGTTTGCATGCACATGGAACTCTAGACAGATCCAGAGAAAGTGAAGTCATGAGAATGCTGTTGTACAGTCATGGCACTGAGCTCCTAGCAGAAGTGACGCCCCTTTTCTCCATTACTACAAATGAAATTTTAAATTAAAGATCAAGATTTGTTTAAGGAAAATTTGGAAATTTTCACACATATTAAAAACAAACTTTCTCTATTACAAGCCAGTGGTTGACATGTACAGTTTGTTATTCCAAATATATCATGCAACACAGTTAGTCCATGAATACCACAGAACATTGGGTGGCACGGTAGCACAGTGGTTAGCACTGCTGCTTCACAGCTCCAGGGACCTGGGTTTGATTACCGGCTTGGGTCACTGCCTCTGTGGAGTTTGCACATTCTCCTCGTGTCTGCGTGGGTTTCCTCCCACAGTCCAAAGATGTGCGGGTTAGGTTGATTGGCCATGCTAAAATTGTCCCTTAGTGGCCTGAGATGCGTAGGTTAGAAGGATTAGTGGGTAAATATGTAGGGATATGGGGGTAGGGCCTGGGTGGGATTGTGCTCGGTGCAGACTCAATGGGTCGAATGGCTTCTTTCTGTACTGTAGGATTTCTATGCTTCTATGAACTTCAACCGGGACAAAAAGCTAAAAAAGTTAAATCACAATTCATTTTGTGCGTCGAATGAAGAAAACACTTACATTCATAGTTGACGTTGAAGATTAAAACACTGGCACAGTGGTTAGCACTGCTGCCTCAGAGCACCAGGGACCCAGGTTCAATTCTGGCCTCGAGTGACTGTCTATGTGGAGTTTGCATGTTCTTCCCGTATCTGCATGGGTTTCCTCTGGGTGCTCCGGTTTCCTCCTACACTCCAAAGATATGCGGATTAGGTTGATTGCCCATGCTAAATTGCCCCTTAGTGTCAGGGTCACTAGCAGGGTAAATACATGGGGCTACGGGGATTGGGCCTGGTTGAGATTGTTGCAGGTGCAGGCTTGATGGGCAGAATGGCCTCATTCTGCATTGCAGGGGTTCGATGATTCTATGATTTCCAGAGGGGTCTTAACAGCATGGATGTGGAAATGATTGAGAGAGAATCTATAACTAGAGGATCACAGTTTAAAAACAAGAGGTCACTTATTCAAGACAAAGGTGAGGAGAATGTTTTTCTCAGAGGGTTGTGAGCCTCTGAATTCTCGTCCTCAAAAGGTGGTGGAAGCTGTATGAATATCTTTAAGTAAGAACATAAGCAGCCTCATAAAAACCAGGATATGGTGCTCAACTCATCGATCGACAGTTCCGACGCGCCACAACGAAAAACCGCACCAACCTCCTCAGAAGACAAACACGGGACACGGTGGACAGAGTACCCTTCGTCGTCCAGTACTTCCCTGGAGCGGAGAAGCTACGGCATCTCCTCCGGAGCCTTCAACGTGTCATTGATGAAGACGAACATCTCACCAAGGCCATCCCCATACCCCCACTTCTTGCCTTCAAACAACCGCACAACCTCAAACAGACCATTGTCCGCAGCAAACTACCCAGCCTTCAGAACAGTGACCACGACACCACACAACCCTGCCACAGCAACCTCTGCAAGACGTGCCGGATCATTGACACAGACGCCATCATCTCATGCGAGAACACCATCCACCAGATACACGGTACATACTCTTGCAACTCGGCCAACGTTGTCTACCTGTTACGCTGCAAGAAAGGATGTCCCGAGGCGTGGTACATTGGGGAAACCATGCAGATGCTACGACAACAGATGAATGAATACCGCTCGACAATCACCAAGCAAGACTGTTCTCTTCCTGTTGGGGAGCACTTCAGTGGTCACGGGCATTCAGCCTCTGATCTCCGGGTAAGCGTTCTCCAAGGCGGCCTTCACGACACACGACAACGCAGAGTCGCTGAGCAGAGACTGATAGCCAGGTTCCGCACACATGAGGACGGCCTCAACCGGGATATTGGGTTTATGTCACACTATCTGGAAGCCCCACAACCTGCCTGGATGTGCAAAATCTCACTAGCTGTCCTGTCTGGAGACAATACACATCTCTTTAACCTGTGCTTAATGCTCCCTCCACTCACATTGTCAGTACTTTAAGACTTGATTAGTTGTAAAGACTCACATTCCAATCATTATTCATGTAAATTTAGTTTGTGTCTTTGTGCCCTGTTTGTGATCAGAACTCCCACCCACCTGACAAAGGGACAGCATGTTCCAAAAGCTAGTGGCTTTTGCTACCAAATAAACCTGTTGGACTTTAACCTGGTGTTGTGAGATTTCTTACTGTGTTTACCCCAGTCCAACGCCGGCATCTCCACATCATGAATATCTTTGAGGCAGAGGTTGATAGATTCTTGATAAACAAGGAGGTAAAATGTGAATGGGGTGATGCGCGATTAAATCACTCGGGAGGCTAGATCATACCCGGGAAATAAAGGCTTTTATTAGTAACAAGAATGGAGCATACTATATAACAATACAATCCCAGACTAAAGGGTCACCAGGCAGTGCAGTGACCTTTATACTCCTCCAGGTAGGCGGAGCCAACCGGAGTATACCACAGAACAATATCAACAGGTAGAACAGCCCAACCGTAACCCCAACAGTGACAACAGTAACATATGTACAAGTACCCATAGTGCTGACCATCTATGGTTCAGTACCCATAGTGATAACCATCTATGGTTCACCACATTCACCCCTCCTTTAAAACAAAGGCCGGCGGGGCAAAAAAAACAGAACGAACTGTCCATATATTCACAAGTTCAGTCATATTGGAGGACCGCACCGTCTCTGCGACCTCCTCAACACTGGTGGTAGCGCCGGTTCTGGTGACCGTGATGACCTTCTCTCCAAGGCGGTGTCCAGTGACTCCTCCAGTTCCTCACGGACAGGTGGACCACGAGGTGGCGACAATCTGCTGGACTCGAGCACGCCTCGAGGTGGCGACAATCTCCTGGACTCAGGCAAGCTGTACACGGGAGTAAGAGGATTAAGTGGTGGTCCCGATACTGCCCGCGCCGTGTCAGGAGGGGAGATAAAGGTCAAGGGGTCCCTAACCAGGGGTGTGGGAGCGACAGGGGTTTCCAAGTCCCCTGCAGGCACCAGATCTCGAATAGAGACCGTGTCCTGTCGCCCGTCAGGATATGCCACATAGGCATATTGAGGGTTGGCGTGGAGGAGATGGACCTGTTCAACCAAAGGGTCGGACTTGCGGGTCCTAACATGCCGCCGCAGGAGAACAGATCCTGAGTACATCAACCAAGACGGCAATGAGGTCCCAGAGGAAGACTTCCAAGGGAAGGAAAATATCCGCTCATGTGGAGTAGCATTGGTCGCCGTACACAGGAGGGACCGGATGGAATGGAGCGCATCAGAAAATACCTCTTGCCAACGGGAGACTGGAAGACCCTTAGACCTCAACGCCAGTAAGACAGCCTTCCAGACTGTAGCATTTTCTCTTTCAACCTGCCCGTTACCCCTGGGGCTGTAACTCGTAGTTCTACTTGAGGCAATCCCTTTTGAGAGCAGGTATTGCCTCAAGTCGTCACTCATAAACGACGAGCCCCTATCACTGTGGATATAGCTGGGGTAACCGAACAGGGTGAAAAGGTCCCGCAATGCTTTGATAACCGTGGCAGCGGTCATGTCTGAACAGGGAATGGCAAAAGGGAATCGTGAGTACTCGTCAATCACGTTGAGGAAGTACACATTCCGATCTGTCGAAGGAAGGGGGCCCTTGAAGTCCACACTCAATCTTTCAAAAGGGCGAGTGGCCTTAATGAGGTGTGCCCTGTCAGGTCGATTGAAGTGCGGTTTGCATTCAGCACATACCTGGGAGCTTCGGGTTATTGATCTGACATCATCCACTGAGTAGGGTAGATTCCGAGCCTTTACGAAATGGAAGAGCCGAGTGATCCCCGGATGGCAGAGATCATTGTGGAGGGCCTGTAACCGATCCTCCTGCACACTTACACATGTTCCACGCGACAGGGCGTCTGAATGCTCATTGAGCTTCCCCGGACGGTACATGATATCATAGTTATAGGTGGAGAGTTCGATTCTCCACCTCAAGATTTTATCATTTTTGATCTTACCCCATAACGTGTTGTTGAACATGAACGCCACGGACCGCTGGTCCGTGAGCAGAGTGAACCGTTTTCCCGCCAAGTAATGGCGCCAATGCCGGACGGCCTCCACAATGGCCTGAGCCTCTTTTTCCACCGCGGAGTGCCGAATTTCAGGGCCTTGGAGGGTGCGAGAGAAAAAGGCGATGGGCCTGCCCGCCTGGTTAAGTGTGGCGGCCAGGGTGAAATCAGATGCATCACTCTCCACCTGAAAGGGAATGGACTCATCGACAGCGTGCATCGTGGCTTTCGCGATGTCAGCTTTTATCCCTTCAAAGGCTAAGCGAGGCTCTGCTGCCAGGGGAAAAGAGGTAGACTTGATGAGCGGACGGGCTTTGTCCGCATAATTGGGAACCCACTGTGCGTAGTATGAAAAGAAACCTAAGCATCTTCTCAGTGCTTTGATGCTAGTGGGTAGGGGAAGTTCAAGGAGGGGACGCATACGGTCTGGATCAGGGCCAAGGACCCCGTTTTCCACCACGTATCCGAGAATTGCTAGGTGGCACTTGCTAAATACACACTTCTCCCTGTTGTAGGTCAGATTCAGGCGAGACGCAGTGTGTAAAAATCTAAGGAGATTGGCATTGTGGTCCTGCTGGTCATGGCCACAGATAGTGACGTTGTCCAGGTACGGGAAGGTAGCCCGTAGCCCGTTTTGGTCCACCATTCGGTCCATTGCACGCTGGAAGACCGAAACCCCATTCGTGACGCCAAAGGGGACCCTTAAAAAGTGGTAAAGACGACCATCCGCCTCAAAGGCCGTATATTTTTGGTCCTCTGGGCGAATGGGGAGCTGGTGGTAAGCTGTCTTCAAGTCAATGGTGGAGAACACCCGGTACTGCGCAATCTGGTTGACCATGTCAGATATGCGTGGGAGAGGATACGCGTCCAGCTGCGTGTATCTATTAATGGTCTGACTATAGTTTATGACCATCCGGGGTTTGTCTCCAGTTTTAACCACCACGACTTGCGCTCTCCATGGACTAGTGCTAGGTTGAATGATCCCTTCCCTGAGGAGCCGCTGAACTTCAGATCGAATAAAGATCCGATCCTCAGCGCTGTAACGCCTGCTCTTAGTTGCGATGGGCTTGCAGCCTGGCACGAGATTCTCGAATAAAGATGGTGGGGTGATTCTGAGTGTCGAGAGACTACACGTGGAGCGCGCTGGGCAATTTGGAGGCTGCTGGTCTCCCACTGAAAGTGGAGGGAGTGGCCCATCGTACTGCAGGGTTACACTCCTCAGGTGGACCATAAAGTCTAGTCCCAGGAGTATCGGAGCACAAAGGTGCGGTAACACGAGGAGCCTGAAGTTCTCATAAACTGTGCCCCGCACCGTTAGGTTGACCACGCAGCTCCCAAGCATGGTAACAGATCGGGACCTCGACGCCATAGAAATTGTCTGTCTGACAGTCCGTACTCGGAGACCGCACCGTTTCACGGTGTCAGGGTGAATGAAACTCTCCGTGCTCCCGCTGTCAAACAAACAATGTATTAGGCGCCCATTTACCTCTATGCCCATCATGGACTTGTCGAGTCTGTGAGGCTTGGCCTGGTCCAGGATGATTGACGCCACCGTTGGGTCTTGAGTGCAACTGCAGGCAGCTGAGATGGTTGAAGATGATGACCCCTGCTGGTCGTCTGCGGTCGGTGCCGACCAAAATGGCTGCGCCCATGGATCGCACGTGGTCGGTGGCACTAAAAGTGGCAGCCCCTGCAGGTCGCATGTGTCTTGCGTCTTCGTCGTCAGGAATGGCGGCGCTCGAGAATCGCACATGGTGGAAGACCTCAAAGAAGCTGGAGACAAGGAGACAGGCTCTGGAGAATCACACGCCGCGCTGCTGTGCTTCGAGGGTGGTTTAGCCCTGCATACTTTGGCATAGTGCCCTTTCTTCCCACACGCGGAGCAAAATATCGTTCTGGCTGGACATCGCTGCCGAGGGTGTTTCGCCAATCCACAGAAATAGCACCGCGGGCCTCCTGGAGCTGCCGCCGTCGTCAGGTCCGAGGTTGAAAGCACAATCGCGCAGTTTTTCGGAGCCGCTGGGTAGAGTTGAGTCGGTGCTGTACTTGCCACGATGTTCCCACGTGGTCGGTGGGGTACGTTTCTAGACTTCTGGAGGCCGTTTCCATCGTGTCAGCCAATTCCACCGTCTTAGCTAGGTCTAGGTTACCTTGCTCTAGCAGCCGCAGGCGAATATAAGATGAGCCGATTCCCACCACGAACGCATCTCGGATCAAGTCGTTAGTATACTGGGCTGCCGACACTGGCTTGCAGTTGCAGGCTCTGGCTAGCTGCTGAAGTTCGCGCAGGTACTGTCCCGTCGTTTCGCCGGGCTGCCGCCGTCGAGTGGCTAGAAGGTGTCGAGCATGGATCTCGTTTGGCGGTTTGTTGTACAGTTTCTTAAGTAGTTTGATGGCCCCTTTGTAGTCTTGGGCATCGCGGATCGATGAGTATACAGTGTCGCTTACCCTTGCGTGGAGGACCCGCAGTCTATCGGCGTCGTTTTGAATGGCTGTTGAGGCATCGATATAGTCTTGAAAACACTTCAACCAATGGTCGAAAGTGTTCGACGCTCCCGCTGCATGTGGATCTAAGGTAAGCCGATCGGGTTTCAGCATTTGCTCCATGGTTTTTTTTTACCAAAATTTGTTACTAATAAAATTGATGCGCGATTAAATCACTCGGGAGGCTAGATCGTGCCCGGGAAATAAAGGCTTTTATTAGTAACAAGAATGGAGCACACTATATAACAATACAATCCCAGACTAAAGGGTCACCAGGCAGTGCAGTGACCTTTATACTCCTCCAGGTAGGCGGAGCCAACCGGAGTGTACCACAGAACAATATCAACAGGTAGAACACCCCAACCCTAACCCCAACAGTGACAACAGTAACTTATGTACAAGTACCCATAGTGCTGACCATCTATGGTTCAGTACCCATAGTGGTAACCATCTATGGTTCACCACATGGGGTAAGTGGGAATGTGGATTTGAGGTTGCAATCAGATCAGCCATGATATTACTGAATGTTCATTAAAGAAAATTGTATTTATAAGATTATTTCACATTTTCTTCCCAGAATTTTAGTCAAATTCTCCCATTGTGAGTCATTGCTGTAACATGTTTTTTTAAGTTGGTGGCCCAATGGATATATCTCTTATCTCCAAAGGATTTCTAAAGTGCTGGCTCGAGCATTGAGAGTGTAATTTGTTTACAGTTATCTCACACTGGAGACCAAGCAGTTTAGGAGTGCCAGAAAAATATGATTGGTTAGGCTGTTTATTGAGAACGGTAAACAGTTTTGTTAAGTTGCAGTGCAATGGAATTTGCTTAGCTAACATGAGTTTCCTGTTAAAATGCAAACAGAGCAATATTTATGATTCTGTTATTCTTAATGTGACTTTGTTTTGTTTTTTTGACCCTTTGTAACGTCAATAAATGCTCAGATCAGTCATGATCTCATTAAATGGTAGGGTAGACTCAATGGGCCGAATGCTCCTACATCTTATGGTCTTATGGTCTTGTGCTTTGGCTGAAAGCATTGCAGAGAGCTCTCCATTGGCATTACCTCACTAATCATGGTGGCTAGCTGTAGCAAGTATTAGTTAGTTTTTATCTTTCAGGTTTCAATATACAGCAATTCAACCCATCTTCATTGCTGATCACTAAACTTAAGAGACAAATTAAATTGTTTCTTTGTTTTCCAAAACTGTAAATCAGAAATGGCAAAACATGCTGGTCCAGATGGCTGCCTCAGAAAATTTGTTTACTCACTTACGCCAACAAACAGTTTAGTTCTGCATATTTAGTATAAAATTAATTTAAAACTGAGACAAATAGGGTCAGAAATTGGCCACGTCATGACTGTTTATAGATTCTGCATGGTCTACTGTGTTTTGAATGCATGCACATTCAATGGTATCTGAGTAGATGGGCTTGAACACATGCATTCACCTAATAATGACCGTCAATAGCACGCAAAGCAGGCAAATTATAACGTCAATCGATGTATAACACCGATTTAACTCCGGCACTGCCATTTTCAAATATTGGGATCCAGCTTATACCCTGATCACAATATTAATGGCATGACAGACCCACTACCAGCACTAATGAAAACAGTAATTTCTATTTCTAGTCTAGTTGCTGGATTAGTTTTTCTGGCTAGTGATGGAATTGCATGAAGTTTTGCAGCTTTATACGCTTGGCTGATGTTTGAACAATATACAAAAATGATCTGATGCTGAAATTGATAGAGATTGTCGATTTAATGAATGAACACGGCGGTGGGTGAGGCTTGGAGGGAAATTGATAATGGACTCGCTCATCTTGACAACTAATTTCAGATCATTAAATTTCTTCCTGCACAGCAACACACTTGGCATTGATCTCCACCATTCCCTGGTCCCACTGGTTCCTGAGCATATGTCTGGAGGGCTTCCGGCATCCACTATAGATACAGGATGCTTTACCTTTTTTGAAACTCCTCAAGCAAGACTTCCAGTGCATTATTCTCTGGAAATGGTGATGTACACTTCTTGCATGTTCAGTTTTTCCTCAAAATATCAAAGCGAGCCACTCACAATATTCCACCCCCTGTTGATGTGTGAAGCTGAAGACCATCATGGGTAGCACTGACTAAAAGCAGTTCTCATGTAACACAAGAAGCAGCACCAATTTAACATACTGGCTGCAATATAATGAGTGGGCACCATGTACTATGATCTCCAGGCCCATATTTAGGGTTTAACCACTTTCTCCACTGTATACTCTCCCTTCCCCCAGTCTAATACACGGCACAGTACAACAGGGAGGTGATGGCCTCGTGGTATTATCACTAGAAACTCAACTAATGTTCTGGGGACTTGTGTTTGAATCCTGCCACAGCAGATGGTGGAATTTGAATTCAATAAAAGAGATCTGGAATTAAGAATCTACTGATGACCATGAAACTATTGTCGATTGTCGGAAAAACCCATCTGGTTCACTAATGTCCTTTAGGGAAGGAAATCCGTCGTTCTTACCTGGCCTGGCCGATATGTGACTCCAGAGCCACAGCAATGTGGTTGACTCTTAGCTGTCCAAGGGCAACTAAGGATGGGTAATAAATGTTGGCCAGCCAGCGATGCCATGTCCCATGAATGAATAAAGAAAAATGTTGAAAAGTGCAGACACTTTTCTGAACTTTTAATCCACTTATTGAAACTAAACTATGACACAGCTGTTCGTGAGTTATTTTGAACTGTAACATTAAGTATGGAATAAACATGTGATCAAAGTTGCCTGTTGTAAATATGTTGTTTATGCCATTTGGAACACTAAATATTTCACATTCTGTCAGAATCTAATTTGGCCTGTACTTAATATCAGACCTTGGCCTGAGATCCAATCCAATTCAACTCTGATACATCAATGCCAAACAGGCATGTGGGCTGCATTGTGAATCCTGCACTCTTGTAAAAATAGCAGCTTGTCTATTCCCAATGTCCCCTAGCTGGCTCATAGCCTGAAGAAGTGGTTTCGTTAGCTTGGCTGCTAAAGAATAAAGATTTTTTTAAAAAACATGCGCACATAACATTTACACCAGTGCTTCCTAAATATTTTCCCATTGTGACCCCATTTCAATGCCTCGGACTTAGTGTAATCCCAGAGTGAAATTTTAGGGGTCAGTGCTGGGGAGTGCGGGAAGGGGGGTGTGGGGAGTTGTTGAGCATGGCAAGGGGAGTGGTTTCATTGTTGAGTGGCTGTGAGGGGGAAGCTTCAGTTGTTTTGCCAATTCTGTTTTAGCCTGAAGGGTAACCAGCAGTCACTACTGAGCAAATCATTTTCTCAGTGCACTTAAATAATTTATCTCCTAATTTTATCTTTGGCTTTGGAAATGATAAACTTTTCACCCTGTTTAAATACATGGGTGCAGCTTGGTTTAAAGCATGATCTTATTCTGGATAATCACTGGTACAGAAGTAAACAATATAAGCTATGCCCACAGTACCAATGGACAAATGTTTGACTTTGTTCTTTCTCTGTAAATTGAGAGATTTCAACACAGACATATGTTCTTTGACAGTTTTGTTAAACTGTGGCAATACTCCATCTTTGTAATCAGAACAGAGGATTTCCTCAGCATTTACAAATGCCTGTGCTCAAAATGATTTATAACGTCCTTGGGGGTAAAATTGGGCTCAGTAGTGCCTATTGTTTGGGTGCGACAAGACCCATTAAGCTTCCAAAATGGCATCCACAGCATGTGTAATGTGTTCATTGTGATATTAGTAAAGGGATTAATGCGCATGCACCCAACATCTGTTGAGCAAGCAGATCAAGACTTCAATCAGCATGGAATGATCATTTACCACCAGAGCTGCCATTTTGGAGCACCATGTCTTTCTGTTCACCTCACACTGCTGAACATGTACTCAACAGCATGAAGGAGCACCAACCAGCACTATTTAAAGGAATAATTAATTTCCAGGTATGGTTGCTGGATTAGTAAAGTATATTTATTAGTCACAAGTAAGGCTTGCATTAACACTGCAATGAAGTTACTGTGAAATTCCTCGAGTCGCCACACTTTGGCACTGTTCAGGTCAATTCCCCCAACCAACACGTCTTTCAGACTGTGGGAGGAAACCGGAGGAAACACACACAGACACCGGGAGAACCTGAAATCTCCACACAGACAGTGTCCCAAGCCAGAATCGATCCCGAGTCCCTGGTTCTGTGAGGCAGCAGTGCTATCCACTGTGCTACCGTACCGCCTAATTATTCTGACTGTTGCCACAATTCTCTGCATTTTAGCTATATTTTACTTCTTGGGAAAAGTTTCAGTCATCTAAAAGGAATGTTCTGGCTAGTGATGAAGTCATTTTTGATGAAGTAAAGATTTGTGTACAAATGAATTGTTTCCAGATAAAGGTGGGGCTTCCCCTTGGCGTTGAGCAGTGCTGAGAGAATGAAGAGAGGCTGCACAAGAGCAGAATAATCTTTCAGAAGTGAGCCGAGGAGGGGAAGAAGGATTTTCAACAGGAGGCATATCTGCAGAGGATGTTTGAAGAGTAGATCTTCTGGAGAACAGAATGCAGCGGTACTGTGATGCACTCAAAGCCATTCTTTACACTAATATCCAGGGCTATGATGCCAGCAGTCAGAGATTCTACGGCAGTAATCTGAGATTACATGACACCGCTAGGTGTTTCTATTGCAGAACTCAGATGCTGGATGGATGCTACTTGTGTTGCAATGGAAGCTCAAGCATAGACCTTCAGATGTTGCATCACGGTTGGTGCCAGAGCTGTGCTGATGGAGGTATAACTATTCATCTCATGTTGGAAAGAATGGGCTCCAAGTCTGCAAAGACCCCTGTGCCAAGTTGGCGCTGGACTCTTTCATGTGCGTTGGCATTGACTGCAGGCTTTAAGGCAGATTATTCACTGCACCAAGCATTTGGCCCATGAAAGTCATCATCTGAGTCTTCCACAGCGGAACTAGCGTGTGATCTCATTCTTCATTGAACTGCCCACTGCGCCATCCATATTCCCCCCTCCCAGGATAGCAGCACAGTCATGCCTGGTGTCTCACCATGTGAAGATCATGCTTCTATCCTATCCTTTCAATTAAATACAGTGTCAGATATGATTTGGTGGCTGATGGCCTTGTCTTCCATGTCTTCCTGCTTTTGCACCACTGACTGGGTTGCAGTTCTTGTGCATCTCAAAGGAAACAGGGACATGAGTTAAAGGTAAAGTAAAGGAACCATAGTCCCAGCTGACCATAGGCTGCTCTCCCCTGAAAAGGGAAAGGGGGGGATGGGAAGGCAGCCTATGGTCACCTGACTGGTGGTGATTTTAACCTGAGGATCACCAGACCTCAGGCAAGGTTGAGAAGATGAGCCTTCATGAATAACCTCAGACGGTACAGGAATTGAACTTGTGCTGTTGGTGTCACTCTGCACCATGAACTGACTGCCCAGCCAGCTGAGCTAACTCCCCAGGAACATGAATAGGGTTATGCGGAGGGGAGAGGGGTGAATAAGAAGTACAGGCTTACACCATAAGTAGCTTCTCAGTCAGAAGAGAAAATAGGAAGAGAGAGAAATGGAAAAACAAAAAAGAGGATTACGTTGGGAGATATCCTCATTTTAATGGATTTATCCCCATCAGTGACCCCGTCCTCAACAAAATCCATTCCCATAATGGTCAGCACCTCCTCTTCCTAAATTATGTGGTCTCACTTACTTTGCCTGGGCATGGAGCTGAGAACATGCAGGTTGCTCCCCCTCCAGTTTCTGTTACATTTCCTTGTGCACCACCTTGTCCCACAAGGAGAGAGAAGCAAGTCAGTGAGTGCTTTGCAATGTATTGAACAGCAATATGTTGAATCATTGTTGAATAGTTGCCAGTATGTGCGAGCTGTGAAATTTGGATTTGAGGCCTGCAGTATTGCTAAGAGTGCGAGACTGAGGGGAATCATATGAATGTCAGGCTTGAGACCTAGTTGATCGAGGTCGTTGGTAGCTGAGTGATGAGGTTGTGGTGAATTGAGCAGAGGCTGAGGATAGTGGTACAGTTGGGGTACATGTGTCCCCGAGGATACATCGTTCCTTTCCATATCCTCCACCCAGACCTTGGGCTCCCTGTTACTGAATGCAGCCCACAAATGGCATGGGCAGTGCAGAACTCATTATCATGAGTAGACAATAAAATGTAGGCTTACAAATTTAACCCCTTTAACTTTTAATGAGAATTCCCAGAATGATTACTCATTGGACTCCTGCCTCAAACTAAAGCATACATTGCCATTCTATAATTATCTTATTTTCTGCACAGTCTGCCCTATCTGCAGTGTCTGTTAAATAGTAGTAACTTGCATGGGGAAAATACATCAACATTATTTGCTGATTTTATTTCTAGCTTTGATTTTCCTGAACAGTTGTGCGTATCACAGGAGAAGGAAAAGGCTAGAGTGTTCCTAAGTAGAGGATATCTGAGCGGTGAAAACTGTTGGTGTAGCAAATTTCAGAAATATCCATTTGTTTAAACTTAGACTGGAAAGTAATGCTGCTGCAACATTGAAAGGGATAGACCAGATTCTAACTCTGGAAGGATATTGATTGCCTTAAAGTAAGGTTTACACTGCCACACAGTCCTGCGTTTCGCCTTCCTCATAGACAGAGTGCTATTGTGCATGAACAACGCAACCTGCTCATACACACCTTCAGCACTTTTATGTTAACTGAGAGCATCCACAGTAGTGTTGCTAAAGAACAAAGAAAAGAACAAAGAAAACTACAGCACAGGAACAGGCCCTTCGGCCCTCCAAGCCTGCACCGACCATGCTGCCTGATTGAACTAAAACCCTCTACCTTCAGGGGACCATATCCTTCTATTCCCATCCTATTCATGTATTTGTCAAGGCGCCCCTTAAAAGTAACTTGCCTTTGCTAGCACTCTAGTATAAAGCTAATACCCTCCAGAAACCTATATTTTAGTGGGTTCTGCTTTGTCATTGGTCTACAATTGATTCTTGATAATTTTCTGTTTAAAGAAGATGTGGTACCAATAAGTACTTGACAGCAGATAATGCTTCATGAGATCACAGCTGCCTCTCTTCTGCATATACTTCCTGCCTTGGAACAGCATTCCTAACTTACCTGTCAACCATAGCTTTGTAACGATTTGATGCATGTTGGAATATGATCAACGAATAAGATACTGAGCCTGGTGAATTTACTGCCTCATAATATGTTAAGCTGAGGTCTGGTGGGTATGTGACCAGAACTGGTCTTAATGTAGAAAATCTATAATGGAATTAAGTTGCCACACTTACTGCCACTGCAATTAAGGATGCAATATGAAAATCTGTTTTATGATTTTAAATCGCTATAATTGTACGTTTTTGATTCACATGGATGCTAATTTTATGGGCATTCTTTATGATGTTCAGAGAATTTACCTCTCAATGGATTCTACTCAATGGATTCTCAATGACTCAATGGTTCGGCACAGACAAGAAGAGCCAAAAGGCCTGTTTCTGAGCTGTAATTTTCTATGGTTCTATGGTTCTAAACTCCATCTGCCATTCATCAGCCCACTGGCCCAATTGATCAAGATCCCGTTGCAATTGGAGATAACTTTCTTCACTGTCCACTATGCCACCAATCTTAATGTCATCCGCAAACTTACTAACCATGCCTCCTATATTCTCATCCAAATCATTAATATAAATGACAAATAACAGTGGACCCAGCACTGATCCCTGAGGCACACCGCTGGTCACAGACCTCCAGTTTGAAAAATAAACCCTTTACAACCATCCTCTGGTTTCTGTCAAGAAGTAAGAGTTTTAACAACACCAGGTTAAAGTCCAACAGGTTTATTTGGTAGCACATGGCATTTGCTACCAAATAAACCTGTTGTACTTTAACCTGGTGTTGTTAAAACTCTTACGTGTTTACCCCAGTCCAACGCCGGCATCTCCACATTCTGTCAAGAAGCCAATTTTGTATCCAATTTGTATCCAATTTTGTAGTTATGGGGGGAGCGGGGTAATCAGGTGGTCTTGGGGTAGTCGGGTCGGTGGGATAGTCGGGGGCAGGGTGAGAGGGTAATTGGGTTGGGAGCACTCAGGAGACATGAATAGTTAGGTTGGGGTTTTTGGGGTGGAGAGTAGTCAAATTGAGGGGTATTTGGAATTTGAGAGGGTAATAGGGAGTTGGCGGATTAGTCTGGTCAGGAGGTGTGGTTGTTTGTTTGAGGGGAGTTGTCAGGAGGTCCTGTGGGGAATAGGGAGTGGGGGATGGTCAGTAGCATGGTTACCCAAGAGTTAGAACTGGTTTTACTCCTTCTAACTTCTCTTGGGTAACTATTCTGGTAAGCAAGTTAGAACTATCAAAAGTCTCTGACTTTAACTCAGAGTTTCAGGAGGTTCTATATGCCGGGTAATTGCCCATCAGAGGTCCAAATGTCTGGGGCAATTACCACAAAGTCAGTGCGAAGGTCTTCTGAGAAGTGCGCCAGCACATCATGGGGGGATACCAGGAGTGTATTGCAGAGAGAACAGTCCTATCATAATGCTGTAAGAGGAGGGGAGGGAAAGATGTGTTTGGTTGTGGTGTCATACTGGAAATGGCAGAAATGGCAGGCAATAATCTGTTGAATGTAGAGGCTGATAGATTGGGAGATGCGGATAAAGGGAACATTGTCATAGTTCTACAAGGGCAGGAAAAGGTGACAGCGGAGGTGTGGGAAATAGGATGGATACAGTCAAAGGCCTGGTCAACCATTGTGGTGGGTAATCCTCAATGAGGAAAAAGGAAGAGTACCCAAGGCACTGGTATGGTTTGTTTAGATTAATTTTTGGACTCATAGAATACAGTATTAAAACTGTATCCTTTGTCAATGTATTGGTTGCTACAAAAAAGTACAACTTAGTTTTGATTAGTTCTTTCAGCACTGCGAAATTCATAGAATAATTGAATAGAATCATAGAACCCTACAGTGCAGAAGAGGCCATTCAGCCCATTGTGTCTGCACCGACTCTCTGACAGAGCATCTTCCCCAGGCCATCTCCTCCATCCTACTCCTGCAACCCCACACATTTACCATAGCTAGTCCATGTTTTGGAAAGTCTGGAACCATAAACTCATTTGGAAGATAATTTGGCTTTCCCAATCTTCTCTTTTTTTTACTGAATTTGGCTCTCTCTACTGTCTCCATTTTCAGTTGGCCAGTTGAACACTGGGAAGACCAAAACCATTGTATTTGGCCACTGTTACAAGCATCATATAGTTGCCACAAATTCATCCCTTCCGCATTTCAGGTTCAACCAGACTGTTTGATCCCAAGATTAACTTCCTACTCCAGATCCTGTCCACCACATAGATTGCCTTCCACCGACTCATCGCCATCCCACCAACCATTCAAACCCCACCCAATACCTTACCACCTTCCTATGACTACTCAAATGCTCACCTATCTGGCCTTCCATTTTCCATCCTCTATATTATTCAGCTCATTCAAAACTCCATTGCAAGCATGCTATCCTGAACCAAATCGTGTTCACCCATCAAGTACTCGCTCACCTACATTGACTAATGGTTCTCCATCACTGCAAACAAAGGTTCTCGCCCTCATTCTGAAATCGCTTCATGGTTTCATGCCTCACTATCTCTGGAATCATCACCAATCCTACCTATAACCTGACAGTGCTTTGTGTTGAAACAATGAGTGGAATTTTACGAGATTGATTCTAAGTGTCCAGCGAGGGTGAAAATGGGAGAGTTCCTGATCTATCTTTTGGGTGAGTTTTCATACACAATCTTGTGTACTCAGTCATTGAAAATATGGGCTAGACCGTTTCTAGCTGCTGCAGGCAGTGGGCTGGGCTTAATTTGCCAGCCAGCCTACAGAGGGAGCTATTGCACATGTGCAGACCTCTGAAGCTGCACATGGGCAACTTCAGCTGCAGGGGTCAGACAGAGGGCTGTCAGGTTCCTGCTGCTGGAGCCAGCCTGAACCAATCTCCTACCCGCAATCGCTGGGCCGCAGCCAATCACGAGCCCCACTCTGCCCGAGATGCCACCACCCAGACCAATCACGCTGCCCTCTCCCCCCTGATCCAATCCGATCGTGTTGTAGAGCAGCAGCGGCACCCCCCCACCCCCCATCTGATCATGTTGCAGAGTTGGAGTGGGCCCCTCTCCCCCACACCCCCTTCATGCCCCACTCCTTCAGGCCCTGCCCCATAGACCCCACCCCCGTGGGCATTGCCTAGGCACCAGGTTGGCAGTGCCAAGGTGACTGGGTGGCACTGCCAGGCTGGCATTGTCCAAGTGTAACAACACCAGGTTAAAGTCCAACAGGTTTATTTGGTAGCAAAAGCCACGAGCTTTGTTCCGAAAGCTTGTGGCTTTTGCTACCAAATAAACCTGTTGGACTTTAACCTGGTGTTGTTAGACTTCTTACTGTGTTTACCCCAGTCCAACGCCAGCATCTCCACATCTTGTCCAAGTGTAGCAGGGGATGCAGAAGTCTCTGCTTTTGAGACTATTAAAATAAGTAGATTGGTTTAAAATAGGGACCACAGTGTGCCTTATATATATTGAAGGTATCACAATATGTCTCACTTATATATCATATGAAGATATTGTCTCTATAAGCACATATATAATCATTTTTGAAGAAATATTATAGAGTTTTACTGTATTTTTGTATTTTCTCGTGAGCTTTGGCCGACAGGCAATTTACCCTTTAGCATAATGGGAAATAAGTTGAATTAAACAGACCACATACTTCTGGAACAATGAAGCATAAAGCGTATACCCTACAATCAGTGGTAGGCCAAGCAGCTACAGGCAACCAAGGTTAGTGAAATGAATAGAAGGATTCAGCTTCTAGCTGTAATGAATAAAGGGAATGATAACAGACCAGAGAAGATGACTCCCTTCTAGTTTTCAGGATTGCAGGTGTTAACCTACCTTGAACCTACCAGATTTACGTAGGGAAGGATACTAGGCAATGAGGGGAAGAACTTTTGGGTTCGGTTGACCAATGAATTTCTAATTCTGCTGGAAGGTAGAATGCTATTGGCCAAAGGAAATAAAGTGTATGAATGTAATTGGACCGTCCAGCTTGGATGATACGTTGGGCGGGAGTATCAAATCTTCAGAAATGTACATCTGTTGTATCCATGTGGTGTAAGGGCAGAGAGAAGTCGGAACCCTCTGACTATCTCTCTCCCAAAGTGTTGATCAAATAAAGAACATCTTTAACCACATACTGTCTTTTGCAAGTCTTTGCGCTCGCTGAGATCGGCAGAATACAAGGCCCCCCCAGAGGGACACCCCAAAAAATTCCCCTTACACCAAGGGGCACCACCCGCCTTGCCTTCGGCCACCTCAATGGCCTCCAGTTCCACTGGTGAGGTCAACCCCTTCCCCGGAGAGAACCTCTCCTAGCGAGGCCATAAAGGCAAGTGAGCCCGGACAATTGAGCGCCAGGCTCAATAAACAGATGTAAATGACGATTAGAATGAATTTGAATAATTTATTCAGCCTCTCACCCATTTCCTGATTCCTCAGCGCTCTCGCAATTTTACCGGCTTGTTCGGCCCCTCAATGGGCAGGGCGAGCCAGTAAAATTATACCCAATATCCGCCACCCCTTACTTTCTTTGCCCAGCAAAAGCTTTGTCCTGCTTTCAGCTGTCCAGGTCTTATTTTGAATTGAACTGAATTGAATTGGATTGAATTGAATTGAATTGGATTGAATTGGATTGAATTGGATTGAATTGGATTGAATTGAATTGGATTGAATTGAATTGAATTGAATTGAATTGAATTGGATTGAATTGGATTGAATTGAATTGAATTGAATTATTGTCACATGTATTGGGATACAGTGAAATGTATTACTTCTTGCGAGCTGTTACAGACAAAACATATTGGTTATAGAGTACATGGGGAGAAGGAAAGGATAGGGTGCAGAATATAGTGCTGCAGTTACTGATAAGGTGAAGAGAAAGATCAGCTTAATATATGATAGGACCATTCAAAAGTCTGATGGCAACAGGGAAGAAGCTGTTTTTGAGTTGGTTGGTAGATATTTTCAGACTTTTGTATCTTTTTCCCGATGGAAGAAGGTGGAAGAGAGTATGTCCAGGGTACATGGGGTCCTTGATTATACTGGCTGCTTTCCCGAAGAAACGGGAAGTATAGATGGAGTCAGTGGACAGAAGGCTGGTATGCATGATAGACTGGGCTATGTTCACAAACCTTTATAGTTTTGTGCGGTCTTAGTCAGAGTAGGAGCCATACATCCAGATAGGTTGTTTTCCATGGTCCTTAGAACAAAGAACAAAGAAAATTACAGCACAGGAACAGGCCCTTTGGCCATCCAAGCCTGCACCAACCATGCTGCCCAACTCAACTAAAACCCCCTACCCTTCCAGGGACCATACCCCTTTATTCCCATCCTATTCATGTATTTGTCAAGACGCTCCTTAAAGGTCACTATTGCATCTGATTCCACTACCTCCCCCTAATTCTGTAGAAATTGGTGAGAGTTGTAGTGGACATGCTGAATTTATTTAGCCTTCTGAGAAAGTAGAGGGTTGGTGGGCTTTCTTAACTATAGCATCGGTGTGGGGGGACCAGGACAGGTTGTTGGTGATCTGAATACCTAGAAACATGAAGCTCCTGACCATCTCCACTTCATCACCTTTGATGTAGACAGGGAAATGTCCTCCACTACGTTTCCTGAAGTCAATGGCTAGCTCCGTCATTTTGGAAGCTCCCTCCATAAACCTCTCACCTCCTATTGTTCCATTCAGATACCCCTGAAAAGCTATCTCTTGTAACAAATTTTGAGTCACCTCTCTGATGGCTATTTCTTTGACATATCGTTATTGTCTTCTTGCACTTCTGCCAAGCTCCTTGCAATGTTTCTTTCTGTGTTAAAAGTGGTAGCTAAAGGTACATTGATGTTAACTTTCCAACATGGCGCCATATTCTTCCATCACTTCTTGCAGAATATCTCCGAAACTGAGATTCCAGAGAAATCCTCCCATCCAAAAAACTCTGCCCCATGTTGCGGTAAATTGTGCCCTCGTTTAACTATTATGTGGAATCATTAAATTAGAATGATGCTTATCGCATCACATTTCCCTTTCTTTATGTAATATTATGTAACATGGGCTGAATTTTACGAGTTGCTGTGGCCCTGCCCTCCCCTGCTCTGACTAAAAAGTTGATGGGGAGACCGACCAGGAGAAGTAAGATAACCCCGCTGTCAGTTGATAGTTAATTGGCCATTAATAGGTAGGAGGCCGGATTTCTATGCCTTATAGGCAGCATGTCCCACCTCAGTGAACTGCTGGCCAATCAGATGGCCATCAGCTCTGTGGCTCGAGGCAGAACTGGTCACCACTGCTGAGACTACAGGCAGTTCCCAACGGATATCATCTTTGGAACTGGATGCCAAGATAAGTAGTGGGACTTTTGCTGGCATCAGGGTGAGGTCCCTGAGGATTGGAGGATAGCGAATGTGGTCCCGTTGTTTAAGAAGGGTAGCAGGGATAACCCAGGTAATTATAGGTCGGTGAGCTTGACGTCCGTGGTAGGGAAGTTGTAGGGAGAGGATTCTTAGAGACAGGATGTATGTGCACTTAGAAAGGAACAATCTCATTAGTGACAGACAGCATGGTTATGTAAGAGGGAGGTCATGCCTTACAAATTTGGTGGAGTTTTTTGAGGAAGTGACAAAAACGGTTGATGAAGGAAGGGCCGTGGATGTCGTCTATATGGATTTCAGTAAGGCATTTGACAAAGTTTCACGTGGCAGGCTGGTTAAGAAGGTTAAGGCTCATGGGATACAAGGAGAAGTGGCTAGATGGGTGGAGAACTGGCTTGGCCATAGGAGACAGAGGGTAGTGGTCGAAGGGTCTTTTTCCGGCTGGAGGTCTGTGACCAGTGGTGTTCCGCAGGGCTCTGTACTGGGACCTCTGCTATTTGTGATATATATAAATGATTTGGAAGAAGGTGTAACTGGTGTAATCAGCAAGTTTGCGGATGACACGAAGATGGCTGGACTTGCGGATAGCGAAGAGCATTGTCGGGCAATACAGCAGGATATAGATAGGCTGGAAAATTGGGCGGAGAGGTGGCAGATGGAGTTTAATCCGGATAAATGCGAAGTGATGCATTTTGGAAGAAATAATGTAGGGAGGAGTTATACAATAAATGGCAGAGTCATCAGGAGTATAGAAACACAGAGGGACCTAGGTGTGCAAGTCCACAAATCCTTGAAGGTGGCAACACAGGTGGAGAAGGTGGTGAAGAAGGCATATGGTATGCTTGCCTTTATAGGACGGGGTATAGAGTATAAAAGCTGGAGTCTGATGATGCAGCTGTATAGAACGCTGGTTAGGCCACATTTGGAGTACTGCGTCCAGTTCTGGTCGCCGCACTACCAGAAGGATGTGGAGGCGTTAGAGAGAGTGCAGAGAAGGTTTACCAGGATGTTGCCTGGTATGGAGGGTCTTAGCTATGAGGAGAGATTGGGTAAACTGGGGTTGTTCTCCTTGGAAAGACGGAGAATGAGGGGAGATCCAATAGAGGTGTACAAGATTATGAAGGGAATAGATAGGGTGAACGGTGGGAAGCTTTTTCCCAGGTCAGAAGTGACGTTCACGAGGGGTCACGGGCTCAAGGTGAGAGGGGCGAAGTATAACTCAGATATTAGAGGGATGTTTTTTACACAGAGGGTGGTGGGGGCCTGGAATGCGCTGCCAAGTAGGGTGGTGGAGGCAGGCACGCTGACATCGTTTAAGACTTACCTGGATAGTCACATGAGCAGCCTGGGAATGGAGGGATACAAACGATTGGTCTAGTTGGACCAAGGAGCGGCACAGGCTTGGAGGGCCGAAGGGCCTGTTTCCTGTGCTGTACTGTTCTTTGTTCTTTGTTCTTTATCAGACTGGCAGGCCTGAGCAAGGAGATGGGGTGTCAGGTTTAAGAGGCTGGAGGGGAGGATAAAGGGGGAATTATGATTTTCAGGGGAGATTTGGGGGAGGGGAGTGCCTCCGATGGGCATAGGGGACACAAAAAGAAACCAGCCCCCAACTGCATACTCTGTTGTCATGTGATCTTACATTATTGATGATGTAGGCTATCTATTTTCACTAACTCTTTACACGACATTCACCTTCAAACATACTGGTGGGGAAATGTAAAATCCAGCTATAGGCACAAGTAGAAAGTTGTCAGATGTCAGGAAAAACTAATGAACAAACTATTTTTGGTGTTTAACATTATTCAAAGGATCTATTCCAAAAGTAGACTAAAAACCTTTTAATTCATTCGTGGGACATGGGTGTCACTGGCTGGTCAGCATTTATTGCCCATCCCTAGTTGCTCTTGAACAGTTGAGAGTCAACCACATTGCTGTGGCTCTGGAGTCACATGTACGCCAGACCAGTAAGGATGGCAAATTTCCTTTTCTAAAGGATATTACTGAACCAGCTGAGTTTTTCCAACAACTGACGATGGTTTCATGGTCATCAGTAGATTCTTAATTCCAAATATTTTTTATTGAATTCAAATTCCACCATCTCCCCTGGCGGACTTCAAACTGGGTCCTCAGAATATTAGCTGAGTTTCTGGATTAATAGTCCAGCGATAATAGCACTAGGCCATTATCGCTTGGTATTATCACTAGACTATTAATCCAAAAAACATTGAATAAATGTAATTAAATTCAATTTTAACTTGAAATGTATTCTACATTTGTGATTCTCGGTCTGTTGCTGCTGCTTTGTTGAAGCCTTAGTGCATAAGTCTGGAGTCTGTGCTGACTCCACACTCATCAGGATGGCAGATGTACCATTTTGGTATCTAGAGTACCAAAGTTTGGTTTATTCTACGTATGGTGAAAGCTAAATTCAAATCAGCATAACGTCACCTATTCCACCACTACCCACCACCCACCCACCCCCTGCCCCAATCCTCCAATCACTCCCAGCAATATCTTAATATTGAACTTATTTATTTGTCCAATGGATGTAGAACAAAGAGAACAAAGAACAATACAGCACAGGAACAGGCCCTTCGGCCCTCCAAGCCCGCGCCGCTCCCTGGTCCAAACTAGACCATTCTTTTGTATCCCTCCATTCCCACTCCGTTCATATGGCTGTCTAGATAAGTCTTAAACGTTCCCAGTGTGTCCGCCTCCACCACCTTGCCTGGCAGCGCATTCCAGGCCCCCACCACCCTCTGTGTAAAATATGTCCTTCTGATATCTGTGTTAAACCTCCCCCCCTTCACCTTGAACCTATGACCCCTCGTGAACGTCAACACCGACCTGGGGAAAAGCTTCCCACCGTTCACCCTATCTATGCCTTTCATAATTTTATACACCTCTATTAAGTCTCCCCTCATCCTCCGTCTTTCCAGGGAGAACAACCCCAGTTTACCCAATCTCTCCTCATAACCAAGCCCCTCCATACCAGGCAACATCCTGGTAAACCTCCTCTGTACTCTCTGTAGTTCCACTATTGCAAACTGTAGCACAGGAACCATCTTTCTCCCTCACTGTTCATCAATATACCTTTGCTCTAAAAAAAACCCATCTCACTGGAGGCTCAAAACTAATCTCTTTGCTCTAAGCAATGCTGCTAAATACACAAGGTGGAACATTCCAAGCGAATTCGTGGGACTTTCACATTAGCTGGGAAAGAATGAGAACACATCCCCACAGTCAAAAAAGAATGCCTGCTTCATGTGGACAGGATATTGTGAGCAAAGCCAGGCAATTTCCTGGCTTATGCCTTATAACAGCAACAGGCCAGTACATCATATCATTATCGCACAGCCATAATCCAAGACAATCAGCCAAGAATTTGTGGAATTCCATCAGATGCTGTGTATCTGAATCCACATTTAAAATTGAGAATATTAGAAAAAATATTCAACTCATTTGAATGAGCCTAATTGAGGGGCATACTACAAAGTATGCACTTGAATGAAAGGTTTATCAAATGGATTGTGGATTAATTCTACTCAAGCAGAAAGAAAAATAAAAAAGCACCTGCCATTATATTGCATCTTTCACAACCTCAGAGCATTCCAAAGAACGACACAGTTAATAAAATCATTTAAAGGGTAGCTATTGTTGCACTGTAGCAAACACAACAGCCAATTTGTGCACAAACTTTAATGTCATCATGATCAATAATCTGTTTTGTGATGTTGATTGAAGGATAAGTATCAGTAAGGACACCAGGGATAACTTCCTAGTTCTGAATAACGTACACACCAGAGAGCAGATGGGGCCTCAGCTACAGTCCAAAAGTTGGCATCTCTAACGTTGCATTCTCCTACAATGCTGTATTATTGTCTTCAACTCTCTGAAGCAGGTCTTGAATCCACAAGCTTCTGACTCTGTAGTGAGAGTGCGACCAACTGAGCCATGGCAGAGCTAATGGTGTCAGAATAACAGTAATCAAAAACAGCCAATTGTCTCCTTTGCTCAATGATAGGACTATTGCCTGTGATCCAAAAGATTGAGGATTCAAACCTCACTCCAGAATGTCAGCATGTACTCTGCACTGGAGTACTATGTAAATAAACGTTGTCCTTCATTAAACTGAGGCTGCAGTTGCCTTTTGATGAAAACCAGCAGTTCTCTCAATGACATTGCCAAATTTCCTCTCTCAAGGAACGGCATCAAAAAGAAATAGATTGTTTACTCTTCTTATTGCTATGCCACCTACGTTGCTACAGTGATTGCATGTCAAAATAATTCCTCATATGTAAAGTACTTGGGACAATAGTAATACTGTCATGTTTCCAATATTACCATTCTCCAACCACAGCACAGACTTGTATCAGCCCTTTCTAGACTACAAAACAAGGGAATCGATCAGCAGCATGCATTCCCCAATCAGAAATAACTTAAGGAAATTCAATATTTCAGTATTATTAAAATGGAAATCCTAGGCAAGCCATAAAGTGTCAAAATAATACATCCCCTGGCTTATTGGTATTTATTCCAGAGAGACTAGGAAGGAGAGATATGTGACAATCTTTATTAGGGAATCAATGAAGGCTGGGGTGGTACCAGTGAATTGGGAGGCTAAAGTAATGCCCATATTTTTTTTAAAAAGGAGACAAAACAAATATAGGCAACTACAAACTCATTCGAAAAAGAAATAGCAAGTGCTCAGCAAGTTTGGCAGCATCTGTGGAAAGGAAAACAGAATTAAGGCTTCCAGTCAAATATGAATCTTCTTCAGAACCCTAGTTGCCAGATCCAACTGGGCATTTCCAACACTCTGTTTCCATTTCAGATTATGGGGCGGTGATGGCCTAGTGGTATTTTCGCTAACCTATCAATCCAGAAACTCAGCTAATTTTCTGGGGACCAGTGTTTGAATCCCGCCATGGCAGATGGTGGAATCTACTGATGACCATGAAACCATTGTCGATTGTCAGAAAAACCCATCTGGTTCACTAATGTCCTTTAGGGAAGGAAATCTGCCGTCCTTATCTGGTCTGGCCTGTATGTGATTCCAGACCCACAGCAATGTGGTTGACTCTCAATTGCCCTCAGTCAATTAGGGATGGACAATAAATGCTGGCCAGCCAGCGATGCTCATGTCCGACAAATGAAGATAAAAAAAAGATTTGTGGCATCTACGGTAATTTGCTTTTATTTTAGTGTGTAAACCCTTTGGACAGGATTTTCTGGCTCCGTTGTGGCAGGCATGGTGAGCAAGTCAAAAGTCCATTGACTTTGGTGGGACTAGAAGATCTCGCTGGTGGCCGGGATTGGAAAATCCTGCCCATTATTCTTGCTTCCATTCCAAAGTACAAAAAGTTGAAATAACCGTGGTAACTTCAGTCAATGTGGACTTAGAGTGGGAGATTTTGCCTGAGCAATATCCTAGACTTTGAGGAAAAGAAGAGTACATTGTGGGAAGTTTCACAATATGCTTTAGCTAGACTTCCTGAATGCATCTGACGAAGTGTCGCATGAAAAGTCTATTCACTCAACTCAAAGCTGAGGGAATTTTGATTAAAATTTGGGAAGTAGAAAGAAATTAAGGAAAGATAATTAAAGAGTAAAGCTAGGATGTATGAGGGGAGTTAGCAGAAAGGTGACCTAATGTTTAATGTTGGAATAACTACTTCTTCCAATATGCATTGATGATTTTGAGTGCGAAAGCGAGAAACATATTGAAAAATGGTCACATTTGCAGATAATGCATAAGTAGCATTAGTCACACGAATCAGTCTCCTCCTTTTATCCTCAGGGCACAGGTTGCTCCTCCTGGCCTCCACTGCATCGAGCAACACATCCAGGGAAGCGTTCCTCAATTTGAGGGCCAGTGCTTCTTCAGGTCTTCAGGCCATTTCCTCCTTCAAAGCTGTGAAGTTAATGTCTGGGCTCCTTTTAAATATGGCACCCATATATGACTGCGGGGTGCAGGTCTTCCTGGACATTCCATTGCACAATTAGTCGGGAATACCCAGCTGCATGATGAGAAGAGAGTATTATGCGATTCGTCATGAATTCTCTCCAGGCTTCTCGATGGAAAACACTCTCAGTTCCTGACCTCGCCACAGGATTTAATCCAAAAATAGAAAAACAAAACACCAGGGAGACAGGCGCTAGGGGCAATACAGAGAAAAGCTTCAAGATTATTTTCTGAAGTCAATGGTCTGAACTTGTACAAGGTAAATTTAGAATTTTGGTGGTGGAGGTGGGGTTTTGGTGGGTTAAAAATAAATGATGTTCTCTCTTTACCTTAGCTATCTCTCCTCAGCTCTTTGCATCAGCAATTCTATCAGAATGTTCTAAACGCTTTCACTAATGAAATATAAAGTTATACAAATGGAAACAATGAAGCTATATGCATGCAGAATGCCTCCAATTCTGCCTTTTAGTCACCTTCGCCATTTGTTCTCTTGATTCCTGGTTTATGTCCAATCCCTTTCCCATTTGGCAAAACGGCCTCAGGATATTTCACTACAGCTCATCTCTAATCATGATCAGCTCCTTTCTGAAGTATATATAAGCTGTCAGCTTCTGAATGCAGGAACCAGCAAGTTGCCAAATCAATGCACACAAATCAGAATAGTTTGATTAATTTACTTTACAAGAGAAATACATTGAAGCAAGAAGACAAAACAATGTGAATTGGGGCATCATAACTCAAATTTATTTATTTAGCGAATGTAAATCCCCGAAGCCAAGTGACAATCTCCTCACTTGTTGAGTTTAAGGATATTAGTCCACCACTTAGTCTGTGGAGGTGGCTCTCCACGGTAATGTGCAGCATTGTTTGTGTCTCTCCACAAGTACATAAGTGGCTTTTAAAGAGGCTCCAGCAGTGATCATTGCTGCACAAGGACCCTGGTCTGTCTTGAACTGTTTAAGCAATGACATCTATCATTTTGGTAGTTCTAAGCCTGCCATAAGACAGATGGGCTTGTCACAAGGAACTATTTGGTGACTTTCTGTGCTCCCCATTCATAAGATAAGAACATAAGAAATAGGAGCAGGAGTAGGCCATCTAGCCCCTCAAGCCTGCTCCGCCATTCAATAAGATCATGGCTAATCTGATAGTGGGTTCAGTTCCACTTACCCACCCGCTCCCCATAACCCTTAATTCCCTTAATGGTTAAAAATCTATCTATCTGTGACTTAAACACATTTAACGAGGTAGTCTCTACTGCTTCATTGGGCAGAGAATTCCAAAGATTCACTACCCTCTGGGAGAAGAAGTTCCTCCTCAATTCTGTTCTAAATTGACGCCCCCGTATTTTGAGGCTATGCCCCCTAGTTCTTGTTTCCATTGTAAGTGGAAATAACCTCGCTGCTTCTACCCTGTCTACCCCCTTCATTATCTTATATATCTCTATAAGATCTCCCCTCAACCTTCTAAACTCCAATGAGTACAGGCCCAGTCTACTCAATCTCTCCTCATAAGCTAACCCCCTCATCTCCGGAATCAACCTGGTGAACTTTCTCTGTACCCCCTCCAAAGCTAATATATCCTTTCTTAAATAAGGGGACCAAAACTGTACACAGTACTCTAGGTGTGGCCTCACCAGTACCCTGTACAGTTGCAGCATGACCTACCTGCTTTTATACTCCATCCCTCTCGCGATAAAGGCCAACATTCCATTTGCCTTCTTGATTACCTGCTGCACCTGCAAACTGAGTTTTTGTGATTCATGCACAAGGACCCCCAGGTCCTCTGCACAGTAGCATGTTGTAATTTTTCACCGTTTAAATAATAGTCCATTTTACTATTATTCTTTCCAAAGTGGATAACCTCACACTTACCAACATTATACCCCCTCTGCCAGATCCTTGCCCACTCACTTAGCCTATCCAAATCTCTCTGCAGACTCTCTGTGTCCTCCACGCAATTTGCTTTCCCACTCATCTTTGTGTTATCCGCAAACTTTGTTACCCTACACTCGGTCCCCTCCTCCAGATCGTCTATGTATATGGTAAATAGTTGAGGCCCCAGCACTGATCCCTGTGGCACGCCGCTAGTCACTGATTGCCAACCGGGAAAGCACCCATTTATTCCGACTCTCTGCTTTCTGTTAGATAGCCAATCCTCAATCCACGCTAACACCTTACCCCCAACTCCGTGTACCTTTATCTTATGCAGCAACCTTTCGTGAGGCACCTTATCGAATGCCTTCTGGAAATCTAAATACACCACATCCACCGGTTCCCCTCTGTCAACCACACTCGTTATATCCTCAAAAAATTCCAGGAAATTTATCAAACATGACTTTCCCTTCATGAATCCATGCTGCATCTGCTTGATTGAACCATTCTTTTCCAGGTGTCCTGCTATTTCTTCCTTAATGATAGATTCCAGCATTTTCCCAACTATGGATGTTAAGCTAACCGGCCTGTAGTTACCTGCCTTTTGTCTACCTCCTTTTTTAAACAGTGGTGTTACATTAGCTGTTTTCCAATCAGCTCGCACCTCCCCAGAGCCCAGTGAATTTTGATAAATTACAACTAATGCATTTGCTATTTCTTCTGCCATTTCTTTTAGTACCCTGGGATGCATTGCATCAGGACCAGAGGACTTGTCTACCTTTAGTCCCATTAGCCTACCCAGCACTACCTCTTTAGTAATAGTGATCGTTTTAAGGTCCTCACCCCCTACAATCCCATGACCATCAATTATTGGTAAACTATTTGTGTCCTCCACTGTGAAGATCGACACAAAAAATTTGTTTAAGACCTCGGCCATTTCCTCGTTTCCTATTATTAAATCCCTCTTCTCATCTTCTAAGGGACCAACACTTACTTTAGCCACTCTTTTCCGTTTTATATATTTGTAAAAACCTTTACCCTCAGTTTTTATATTTTGTGCTAGTTTACTTTCATAATCTATCTTTCCTTTCTTTATTGCTTTCTTAGTAGTTCTTTGTTGTTTTTTAAAGCCTTCCCAATCTTCCGGTTCCCCACTAATTTTGGCCACTCTGTAAGCATTGGTTTTTAATTTGATACTCTCCTTTATTTCCTTAGTTATCCGTGGCTGGTTATCCCTTTTCTTACATTCCTTCTTTTTCACTGGAATATATTTTTGCTGAGTACTGAGAAAAATCTCCTTAAAAATCCTCCACTGTTCCTCAACTGTCCTACCAATTAATCTGTGTTCCCAGGTTACAATAGCCAACTCCACCCTCATCCTATTGTAATCCCCCTTGTTCAAGCAGAGGACACTGGTTTGGGACCCTACTTTCTCACCCTCCATCTGTATTAGAAATTCAACCATATTGTGATCACTCATTCCAAGAGGATCCCTCACAAGGAGATCATTAATTTTACCTGTTTCATTACACAGGGCCAGATCCAAGATAGCTTGCTCCCTCGTAGGTTCTGTAACATACTGTTCAAGGAAACTATCGCGACAGCATTCTAAGAACTCTTCCTCAAGTCCACCACGTCCGACTTGAGTCAACCAATCAATATGCAGGTTAAAATCCCCCACGATTATTGCTGTTCCATTTTTACATGCGTCTGTTATTTGTTCGTTTATAGCCCGTCCCACCTTGAAGTTATTATTTGGGGGCTTATAGACTACGCCCACCAGTGACTTTTTCCCCTTACTATTCCTTATCTTCACCCACATTGATTCCACATTTTGCTCCTTAGAGCCTATATCATCTCTCACTACCGCCCTGATGTTATCCTTAATTAACAGAGCTACCCCACCTCCTTTTCCTTCCTGTCTATCCTTCCGAATTGTCTGATACCCCTGGATATTTAGTTCCCAGTCCTGGTCACCCTGCAACCACGTTTCTGTAATGGCCACTAGATCATACCCATTTGTACTGATTTGTGCCGTCAAATCATTCACTTTGTTTCGAATGCTACGTGTATTCAGGTAAAGTGTCTTTATGTTAGTCTTTCTTACCTGGACCCGATTTGTTAGTGCATTCCTTTGTTTGCATGCTCTGTCCCTTCCTGTCACAGACTGGTTATTCTTTCCCAGACCATCTCCTTGCACTGTGTTGGCCATCTCCCTTCTCATGCTTGTCACCTTTTTTACTCTGCCTGAGATTAGATTCCTGCCACCTTCTATACTCTCTGATCTATTACATGGTCTAGAAACTTTACTAACCTCCCCTGAGCCCTCGGCTCCTTTAACTAGTTGAAAGTCCTCATCATTAACCTGCACTCCTACCCTCTCCTTTACCTTTGATTTTCTAATTCTCCATACAACTGAACCCTCCCCCCCACTATTTAGTTTAAAACCCTATCTACAGCCCTAGTTATACGATTCGCCAGGACTCTGGCCCAGCACGATTCAGACGAAGACCATCCCTCCGGAACAGGTCCCCTCTTCCCCAGTACTGGTGCCAATGTCCCATGAATTCAAACCCATTCCTCCCACACCAATCTTTGAGCCACGCATTTACCTCCTTAATCTTATTGACCCTGTGCCAATTCGCTCGTGGCTCAAGCAGTAATCCAGAGATTATTACCTTTTTGGTTCTGCTTTTTAATTTAGCTCCTAGCTTTTTATATTCCCTTAGCAGAACCTCTGTTCCTGTTCTACCTATGTCGTTGGTACCTACGTGGACCACAACAACTGGATTTTTACCCTCCCACTCCAAGTTCCTCTCCAGCCCAGATGAGATATTCTGAACCCGAGCACCAGGCAGGCAACACAACCTTCGGGATTCTCGATCCTGGTCACAGAGAACAGTGTCAATGCCCCTAACTATACTATCCCCAATTACAACTACATTTCTTTTTTCTCCCCCCACGTGAACAGCTCCCTGTACCACGGTGCTGTGGTCAGTTTGATCATCCCCCCTGCAGTCCCCGTTCCCGTCCACACAGGGAGCAAGAATCTCAAACCTGTTGGACAGGTTCAGGGACTGAGGCTCCGAGAACTCTACCTCCTGGATCCCGCTACCTGCCTCACTCGCAGCCACACCCTCTTGTCCCTGACCACTGGCTGAATTCAAACTAGTTAATCTAAGAGGTGTGACTGCCTTCTGAAATACAGCGTCCAGGTAACTCTCCCCCTCCCTGATGTGTCGCAGTGTCCGAAGCTCAGAATATGCTCATCAACCCTGAGCCGGAGTTCCTCAAGCAACCAACACTTACTGCAGACATGCTCACTGGGAACCACAATGGGGTCCACCAGCTCCCACATCATGCAGGAACAACACATCACATGACCCTCCATCCTTATTTTATTTGCTTTGTTTAAGTTTTTTAAAAAACTAAGAACTAAACCTACCCTGCCTCGCCCATTTCCGCCTAAGCCTGTTGAGCCAAAGCCCTTCAGCCCCCACTCCGCTGCCCGCTAACGACGCTGCATCCGAAGGGGATACATGTTGGTGGACTTTGCTCAGGAAGGTTGCTCCATATGCTGAGATGGTAGGTCACTTTGTTAACCCCCACGAGGTCCATGGGAAATCACTGATTGATCTCTCTGTGGTACTCATTGAATATGCATTCGCCTGGTAACAGGCTGTGGCCTGCTCAGCTGGAACTCACTACCAGAGCCTTTTATGAAGCAGGCCTAGGACTGGGCCTGCTGAACTATAGTCCCAGGCAGGGACTAGTGTGAGTACACAAAGATAGTGGCTCTTCTTTGCATTCTGTAAGAAACCATGTTCCTTTCCAGTCGGGCTTCCTGAATCATTACAGTCACAATGGTGTGATAAGTAAGGAATAGCATGGATGGTTTCAACCAGCTTGTGGGTTGTCGTCGGTGGGCAGGTGTGTGGGCAAGAGATGTTTGCAAGGGCAGGGGGCCAGAGGAGTGGTGTTGATTGGAGGGTTCCAGTTATGATGCATATTATTGCATTCAGCTGAGTGTCTACTAGATAGGTGTGTGATGACCTTTGCCAGATAGGTACACAGTACTTTCCTTTGAAATATGATGGGATAAGTGCTGAGATACAGCTCAATAGCTGCTTGAGATTATTAATCATTATTAGAGGTGGTTAACTGCTAACTATTTTTGTTTGAACAAAAAATCCCTCATTTTCAAGAAGTGTGTTTTTTAAAATTTCACATTCCAACAATTTCATTAGCTCATAAATTGAAAAGAGAAAAGTAAATAAAAGATATCTCCATACCATGAAAATCATGTATTTTATTAATGTGTAATATTTATTTAATTATATTCAAATGATCAGAGGGCTAAAAGATTAAAAAGAAACAAATCAAACTCTATCCTACTTTTTCTGTGACACTCTAAATAATTAATTGGAAAAACAAAATTCCTGACACTCAAGTATGTTAATATCAATACTAGTATATGATGGAGGAATAATACAGCACCTTGTCTTTTACCTGATCTATCTAGGTCAGAAGAGATACAAACTCCTTCTATTTCCCCACCCCAACTGTACCAGCTGTGTGCATTAATTCTGTTAATTAATACTGTTTATTAATACTGTTTTGGGGGTCGAGCCAATAATCATCTTTAATAAGGCAATGTAATTGCCGAAACATGTGTCAGAGCTAAAAAGATATTCAGACACAACGTTCGCGAGTGATGGCTTCTTTCTTGCCTAATTATCGATAAGAAGAAGAGAACTGAAGAATTCCTAATGCTTCTTCAGTCTGCCTTACCCAATTGTGTACAGTCAGCTTTTTTTAATAGGGCACAACTTCTAGTAAAGATAATTGTTTCTAGCCACACACACCGGTAAATTATTTACATATGATGCAAAGTGGTAGGCCTGAGACACTAGCTGTTTAATCGCGTCCCACCGGTAATGTCATAATCTTTAATAGTAGATGGATGGAATGTCTGTTGAGACAATGGTCACTTAATCATGTCTTTTATTACAGTTTTGGTGCTGTTAGCAAGGACATTCAGCTGTGTCCTGTTGATAGAGATATTGAAATATCCCTTTGTCTGCGCTGACTGTTTCATGTATATGCAGAAAAAGCCAGTCTAAAGTGAAGGTGCTGCTAATTTTCCTGGCCCCCGGCCGACCCCCTGCTGAGCTCAGTTCTCCTCTCCCACACATGCACTTGATGATACATTGACAAAGGCTGAAATCTTACCAACATTCATGCTGGTGGGATTTTCCTATCTAGCCGCAGTGAACGGAGATTTGGCCGGCCATCAAATTCTCCGACTTCGCTGCAGCAAGAGTGTGGCGTGAAAGGCTGTTACGATCGCGCCCTAAGTGCTTCAGGAGTCTAATAATTTTTCTCAAAAGTGATGTCTCCAGTGGCTTGGTCAACAGTACTGGGTGATAGATTAGGGTATTTCAAAGGATCTTTTGTATGGAGAACTTGCATATGCTTCAACACTGCTGGGTTGATTAATGCAAGAGAGATTTAAAGAAGTATAACATTGAAATTTCTAGTTGTACAACACTGAAGGCCTGTGCTCCATCAAGAAGCAAAGAGCTGAAAAGAGGTGACTGAGAGCGAGGAAGAAGAAGAGATCACACAAGGCTTCAAGAATTAATCTGTGGTCTATCAACTAGCCCTCTAATATACCTGCATTATCTATGAGGAGGATTTTCATCTTAAAATTGCACACTTCACCCACTCGCGATGTCACAGCAAAGAATGGACTTCCTTGGCACTGCAACATCATCTTTCGAGATGGATGGTTTCCACCAATCAAAAGAGAAAGCAACCTGCAAGAGGTAACCTCAGGATATACAGAAAGATTGCAAGTTGAAATGCTATTACTGAATTTTTTTGGAACCCCAAATCCAGATTGTGTTACTGTTTATTTATTTGCCTTACGTAGGTTCTATTTCAGCTTCCAGCTATATTTACCTTGTTTAATACTGTTCCGCCTGAGATTGGAAAGCAATTCACAGCATAACTGTCACAGAACAGTCTGATTCCCTATTAAGGTAAAAGATAAAGTTGCCGTAGTTCCAGATGACCATAGTTTCAAGGTGATTTAACCTGAGGATTACCACACCTCAGGCAAGGGGGAAATTTGAGAAGGTGGGACCTTCATGAATAACCTCAGCTGGTATGGGAATTAAACCTATGCAGTTGGTATCGCTCTGCATCACTAACCAGCCATCTGAGCTAAACCGACTCCGCAGTAATCGCAAGACTGATTGTAAGTGAAAAAGAGTCCAGATGACTGCAAGGGCCAGATTGAAGGTTACAGGTTTTAGGTTCTGTTCCAAGAAACCTGTTAATTTAGGTAAGGATAAAAGAAGTTTATTGCAACATTCATCCAACCACTCATATATAAATGAAATAATAGTTTTTGATCATGTGGTTTCTGCATACATTGTGGCATGCATATATATTCTATGTGCTACACTACACATCTTTCTATGCTTCATAAATTCAAATCACGAATAACCCAAGATAAGATCTGCTTGCTTGAGGAACAATCTATTAGAATCATGAGGTAACTGTTTCACTTCCTTATATTTGATCAAAAGCACCAGGAGTGACAAGGACACATTACAAACAAAGTGAGCATCCTTACCACAACACAACAAATTGAAATTTTCTTTTGATATGACAGAGCATGTCTATATGCAAGAAATGTGAGGAGATTATTTGAGTGGGTTGGATTGCAAACTCTTTTAAACATGGAGCTGAGGTTATTTTTCAAAGTAAAATACGTCAAGAAGGCTGTATTTTTAAACTGGAATGATCAGATTTCACCTCCAACCAGCAAGGTTTTGACAGGCCTGACAACATAATGCCAAAAACTATTTGTGTTCAGCAGTTTCCTCTCACGACTGTTTTGTGTCTGTTTCCAGTGCTTGAAAAATACTCAGTTTACTTGATAGTGCTGTGGTTGATGGTAATTCCAATTTCAGCATCAATATTGTGATATAAATGAGATTCTAGCCATTTCTGCATGCACCAAGACCAATCTAATAGGAAGCATAATGTCATTATGCAGCATTATGTATGCTGCAGCGACTATGGGAAAGCTATGGGGGTGATCTTACCTTCTCGTCTTACCAGTCGAAGGGCAGGGCGAGCCGGTAAGATTGAAAGAGAGGTGAAAAATTGCCTTGGCGCCCAATTTCTCTCGTAATCTTTCCAGGTGCACATTTCCAGCGAGATCAGCCTCACGCCTGGGGAGAATGCGAGGTTGATCTCAATATTTAAATCAATTCAAATGTTGATTTAAATATTATTAGTGAGCCTGGGATACAATTGCCCGAGCACAATTACCTTAGCGGCCTCTCTAGTAAAGGTCCTCTCCGGCAAGGAACACGTATGGTCCCCATCAATGGGGATCTGTCGTGATGACCTCGCCAGTAGGACTGAGGGTCAATGAGACCCCCTGGGAGGTCAGGGATGGGGTGAGACAGTGCCCCTTGGGCAGTGCCAGTCTTGCACTGCTAGCCTGACACCCTGGCACTGCCCACAAGGCACCTTGGCACTGCCAGCCTGTATGCACTGGCAGTGCCCACCGGCACTGGGCAATGACAAGGGGTGGGGTCTGAGAGGGCAGGGCCCAAGGGGAGGGGCAGGGCCTGGATGGGGCAGGACCAAATGGAAAGCGGGCAGGGGAATGCTGTGCACTCTGCAACAGGGATTGGCTGTGGGGAAAGCTGCAGACTCTGCAGCTGGGATCAAAGGAGGGTGAATGCTGTGTACTCTGCAAATGGTGATCAACCAGGGGGCGATGTGGGAATGGGGTTCAATTGCTACAACTTGCACAAAGCTCCTGTGTCAGAATTAGATAAATCAGCCAGGAATCCCAGTCCCTGATGCCTATCCAGGCATTTCTACTGGAAGTGCATGCTCTGCTATAAGTGTTCTTCTCAGCGATGGATGTTTACAGGTTCCTGGAACCTGTAACATTCTGCTAATTGTTTCTTTGCCAGCATATCATTAAAGCAATCTCAGCCTAATCTGAAAATAAAACAGAAAATGCTGGATAAACTCAGTAAATCTGGCAGCATCTGTGGAGGGAGAAACAGAGTTAGTGGCGGGATTTTCCTCCCCTTCCGCATCGTGTTTTATGGCAATGGGATTTTATGGTCCCCCGTTGTCAACAGGGTTTCCCTTTGAGCGCACCCCTCACTGCCGGGGAACCCGCAGGGAGGGTGCGCCATCGACGAGGCCATAAAATCCCGCCAGCATGAACGGCAGCAAGATTTCGGTGAATATTTTGAGTCCAGAATCTGTTTTTATTTCAGATTTCCAGCATCCGCAGTATTTTACTTTTGCAAAAATTAATCTGATTTCCCATGTACGGCTCTGTACCTTCCTCTATTTCAAACATTTATCTATTTCCCCTTAACAGACTGCATTGGTTTTTGTCTGAACTGTGGTCTGCAGCAAAGCATTTGATACTACAAAATCCATCCATATGAAAACATCTCTGTCAGCTTCTCCTCGCTCTCTTAATAAACTCTAAATTGTTTCTGCCTTATCACTGATTCCCCAGTGTTACAAATCCCGCTGATGTTCTATGCAAGTGTCCCAACTTGAAACACTGGTTCGTAGTGGTGTATTTTTATTTGGTTTAATGTGAGGAGCAACATACAACACAGTGTGAAAACAGTCCAGTCTGTACGTCAACAATTAGTAAAGAGTATTTATTAAAGTAAAAGTAAAGAAGAAAAATACACTACAATATAGACTATAATACACCATGACATTTAAGTATATGAATCATTAAACACACACCATTTTCTCCAAGATTGCCTCTCGGTTCCAAACTATTCCCATATTACCTGAATTCACTGAGTCACCCCTTTTCCCAAACAACATCCAATTTTGTAACTCTACAAGTCAAATGCAACTTATAATTACCACACAATACAACTTAACCTGGGAAACCACGTTTAGTTGGTTTGACAAAGTTACAAAACTGTGTCTTGCAGAGGAGAATATCTGCAATCTACTGTGCCTCTAAATGTTACATGGAACAGGCCTCTCTGAAGATTTTGGTCTCTTGGGCTGTTGGGTGTACAAGCCTCTCGAGCTGTTAGATGGATACTAGCCTGTTGCACTATTGGATCTAACTAGCCTCTCAGGCTGTCGGAGATAAACTAGCTTCCCTTCCTCTGAGGGTGCTGGCAATTACACCATTTAGACTCTTTGATATTTTATTTTGTGGATTTGGCTGTTTGCATCTCTCATACTCCTTGACTCTAGAAATGAGCATGTGTATACCTCTACTAACCTCAGTCATCTAGGTAAGTTGTTTCTACACAAAGGCAATTTACACTAATTCTGTCTAGATGCCTGCTAATCTTGTTACTGGGTAAATTGTATCCTATCATGTCTTTTTAAAATTATTGTTACTGCTGTTGCTAGGCAGATCCCTAACACCAGTCAGAGAAATATTTTACCTCCTATGGAGACTATCAAAACCCTTTGCATTTTAAAAACTTCACAATGAAACCTTCTCTCAGCTTTCTCTTCAATGGATTTATTTTTCTCTCTTCATAATAATAGTTACCCATCTCTGGCTATCGTATCATCCTGGTGATTCTTTGTTGGATGCGCTATGTGGCTTTGAAGTCCTTTCTGTTATGAACACTCATAATATGACTGACCTACACAATGTTTGACCTTGATGACCTCCATAGTTAAATGGCTTGCTGAAATTCAAAGTTTAGTCTCTCCCGTGAATAATTGGTAAGGTGGCCAAGTTCAGGAGGAGAACCACAGGGACTCATGCAACAGTGAACACTTCTAGGAGAGAAGAAAATTTACACATGACAATTTTCATGCTCTTTTGAGAGCTTTCCACATTGTAAGTATGACAGATTGGATATTGCAAGCAATTTAGGGCACATTCCAAGATCACTGTTCCTGCGCTATATATATGTAATTTTTAAGATACCAGCTTCAGTGCCATATTATAAGCAGTCAAGCTTGTTCCATCGTTTACTATTGTTAGATCATAAAAATAATTATATGTGCATGAAATAGCTCACAATCTGCAAAAGGGAAGCACAGGACACATTAAAGTCTTGCTGGAAAGAATTTCTTCTGGCTCTGCCATCTTCTTACTGTTGAATACTTTCATAATTGTACATTATGGATAAAAGTTGCTTTCAGTAGTGGCCAAGTAATGTCATGGGCTACTTGTCTCTGGCAGAGAAAGTGAGAGCACATCAGTCAGACAGAACATGCAAATTGCAATTCTGAAAAGAAAGTCAATTCATGATGCAAGCATATGTATTTAAATATTGGGGATCTATAATTTTAACAGCATCCTTTTATATTCCCTGCAATTTGCAATTTCTTGTGAACTGCATCGTGATAAATGCATGGGTCAGTCCAAGTAGTTTGATTTACCCATACTGTATTACACAGCACATCTGTTTATTGCAACTAAAACATGTGTTTTGTGTCCACCACTTTGTATTTCTTGCTTGTGTTGTTCCTGATCTTCCTTTTAGTCATTAGTTTTATATATGAAGGGACACCCTCTCTCCATCAAAACTTGTTAACTGCATAGAATATTTTCAGGGTTGGGTGTAGTTTAGAATGCATTCCTCTTGGCAAAATTACTTGGGCTGGGCACAGATTAGACCTGTAATCTGAGTGGGTTGAATGCGTGTCGATACAATGTTACACATCTTGGCAATTTGTCTCTTATAACTAGTAGCAAAAGGTCACAGTGAGTGATCACTGCCTGGAGCGTAACTGAAAATTCTTGTTTGGTAAAATAATAAAACTGTCATCTTAATTATTGGCAGTATAGAATGCAGGAGCAGCAACTTGTTTTATTTAGTACTGCTAACAGAAAGGAAAAATTTTCATGACCTCTGAATCTCCCAAAGTGCTTAAGAGTCGGTGAAATGCTTTATTTCGAAGTGTTGTTATTGTTGTATTGAAAAAAAGGCAACAGCCAATTTATACACAGCAAAGTCCCACAAGTCGAAGTGAGATAAATGACCAGATAATCTCTTCTAGTTTAGGAATAAATATTTACCAGCATACTGGAAAGAAATATTGTTGTAAAATCTTTAATGTCCATTTGAGATGGTTTAATCTCATCCATGAAATAGCATCTCTACTAATGGGGCTAGTTAACTAAGCTTGTGGTGCAGAATAATGCCAACAGCACTGGTTCAATCCCTGCATTAGTTCTTGTGGCCTACCTCCTGGCCTTTCCCATAGTGACCTTTGTGGACTGTAGCAGAGGACAAAAGTAGAGAAACACCCTGTACCGGTCATCCAGTGCAGCTGCCAAGCTTCCCAAGCATCTAGGATCCGCCTTGTCTCTGGGATCATGTGAAAGTAGGTGAGAGAGTGGGGACAGCAGCATGGACCTTCCTCCACTATAATCAAATTCCCTAACATAGGCTTAATTGTAAAAAAGTGTGACCTTTGAAATCACTTACACCTTGGACATCCTCAAACAACAATAAGTCTGCCACCACAACTACTAATTCTAACAATGCAGTGTTCCCTCGATACTGCATGCTAGTGTCGGTCTGGGCTTTGTGTTCAAATTTCTCCCGTGGGACTTGAACTCACCTTCTGACTCAAGAGAATGTTGGCACTGAGCCAAAGCTAATACCTCAGTAGGCAGGAAGAGAGGCTGGAGTGCTTTGCTATAGGAGAAATGGATGAACACCTGACTTGGGAAAGGGGTGGCTGAGATGGCATCTGAAGTCACTGTGCTAGGGGAAGATTAAACAAGAGATTTTTGAAAGCAGGGAAGAGTGTGGCATGAAAGAGAGGAGTGATTTCAGCATCCCGAGGCAGGAATATATGTAGTAACTAAATAAATGGCCACCAATGGTAGAGAAGAAGGGAGAAGCTCAATATTAGTGTTGAATGTATGTGCAAGTGGATAAGGCAGGACGAGGTCATGTGGAATGGAGTAAGGCCATATAATAAGGCCATATAATAACTTGAAAACAAAGACCAGAATTTTGAACTCCACAAAATGAATGGGCTGGGTTTGCTAGTGACATTTGGAGATGAAAGGGTGATGTACTTTAGTGCTTTAGTGTAATGAAGGTTTAATTTCCCATTCTCCACTTTCCAAATGTAACAAGGTTCTTTTTTATTCATTCATGGGACATGGGTGTTGCTGGCTGGCCAGCATTTATTGCCCATCCCCAGTTGTTCTTGGAGGGCAGTTGAGAGTTAACCATATTGCTGTGGCTCTGGAGTCACATGTAGGCCAGACCGGGTAAGGACGGCAGATTTCCCTCCCTAAAGGACAGGCATGAACCAGAAGGGTTTTTTCAGACAATCGACAATGGTTTCATAGTCATCAGTAGATTCTTAATTCCAGATATTTTTTATTGAATTCAAATTCCACCATCTGCCATGGCGGGATTCAAACTCACATCCCCAGGTGGTGATGGATGGATGGTTTTTACTAAACTGTAATAAAACCATTGCCGAAAATATAATTCTACTTGTTCACCGGGGCATTAACACAGAGGATTTTTAAAAATACGGATCTGTTAGGAATCGTAGGTTGAGATATCAGATCATACATCTGTTTTTTTTAAATATTTGGCTTGGAAGGAATGTGAACAAAGCTTGAATTGCATTTCTCTGCGGGTGGGCAATGTGGTGGGTGAACAAAGTGGTACCATGATTGTAAATCAGACTTGACTTCAGGCAAAGGTGTGAGAGCTGCCTTCAGACCAGAGAACTATGGAAATGAAGATGACACCTACCAGACTGGCTGCTTTCTCTTCAGATTTTTATCACTGAAGCTCCGTGCACGAAAACTCATGTGCACATTGCTAAAAGGAGGTGATGTACATCTATTCCCTTCTGTGCCTATTGTTTTCGATTGTAAGGAAGTCACAATAGAATAAAAATCTGGATCTCTGCTCCAAAACGCTGTTGAGACTAGGTCGATTAAAATTGGTAAACTGAGATCATTTTTTTGTTAGATAAGGGAATATTAAGGGTTTAAAGGGAAAGGCAGGCAAATTGAGTTAAGATTCAGAATAGTTGTGTTTTAATTGAGTGGTGGAACAGGTTTGAGGGGCTGAATGGCATTGCCCCCCCATCCCACCCAGTGTTCCTCAATGCTTCAGTTGCCCCAGACAAGTATTTGTAGTTTACACTCAATGCAACGGAGCAACTCCCTGCAATTATCAGTCATGACTACATACCCCGTGAGCGGCAGTACCTGAGTCTCTGTACAATATATTTTTATAAGACTTAGATTTCATTGCGATTGAAGTGTGGAGGGGTTAGAATTCTGCATTTGCTGACTCACAGATTCACCCTTTGCCTCATCTTGAGACAAAACTGCCACTGAATTTCCCCAAACAGTTAACCTTCAAAATATCTTGTAGGGGGAACTGGAGGAGAAGAATTTCCATTTGGGAAGAACACTTAGAGCAGGAAGTTACCCAGAGTTACTTCGTTAGTTTATGCGGCTTAAAGGACCTTATTAGAGTGACGTTTTGTACTGTTGCTGATTGTTGACCCTTCGGTAACCAGTCTCAGAGCATGATTTGTAATATTGTGGCAAAGGCGACCTTAGACAGCTCAGTCAAGCAGTCCAGCAGGCGGAGAGAGGCCAGTCAGCTTTGCTTAATGTGTGTGCACTTGATTCAATTGTGAGGTGCTGAAGGGCAGAGGGAGGGAAGAGAGCGCTTTGAACACTGCCAATAAAGAGGGCTTGAAAGAAACAGATCGGGGCTTTTGTCCGTTTGTAAATTACATTGTTTTATGAGACTTGTAAAATGTTAACAGCTCCCAACATGGTGCAGTTGTAAGTGAGCCTGGAGTGCGCGGTCTCTCTCTCTCTCTGTGACAGGACTAAACCCTGGGACTTGCCGTTTGTTTCTGCAGCGGATATTTAAATATCTTCTAACCTCAAGTCCATCGCGGCATCAACATTATTGTGAGAACTGCGGCTGCAGACAACCACTTACAATAGCAATATTTCCTCCCAACTCGGAACTTTTGTTGTGACTTTCCCTGTATTTCCAAAGCCGGTTTGTTTTTTGTGTGGTTTTTGGTCAGGAGCGCGGCTAGTTTTGATTGAAATCGCAAGTATCTCGTAAAATTAAACAAAGACAACAACAGTAACCAAGCTGGCCCTCAGTCCTTGCTTGATGTTATTAACCATCCATTTATGGTAGGTTATAGCCCTCCCCCCCCAACTCACAAAACCATCTCACAACTCAGCCCTTTCTTTCCCTTTGAGGGTTGAAATCTGAGTGAAACAAAACTTGTCTGACTCACCCTCTCCCACAATGATTCCCCTTCCCTTTCCCCGTGTCCTTGCCAGAGCTTGTCCCCTCTGGCCAGAGGACACCAATCACTGCCCCAGTGTTAAATGTTGACACGTCTGGTGCTTGTCTGGTTTTGTCCAGTGGTATTATTTCTGTTGCTGCCTCCACCACCTCTGTCTGTCTGTCTCTCTCTCTCACACACACACACACACACACACATATATATATATAACGGTGTTTAATCGCCAGTGGATGTGAGATTCATTCCACAGACAGAAAGCCCGCCTTCCCCGATCTCTCTCTCTCCCCCCCTCCACCCCCACACACACTCCAGTTTCACTGCCGGGATGGATGCTGCCAAATGGCAATCGCCATGAGGACCACAGGCAGCTTGCTGGCTGTGGCCGCTCTGCTGGCCAGTACTGGGAGGTGGTGGCGCTTTGGCAGCGCTCTCTCCCGCAGCCTCGCAGCCGCCTGCCTCCAGAGCTCAGGCACCCTGGCACCGCTCTCCAAGCGGCCACACGGGCTCACCGAGTCCGGCCACAGGTGCCTGGTCTGGAGCGGGATCCCCAATTTCGTCGAGAGGTTCCCGAACAAAGGTCTGGGAGATCACAGCCACTGCCGCAATCCGGACGGACGCCTGAAACCCTGGTGCTTTATCAGAAATCACCGTGGAAGGATCGACTGGGGTTATTGCAACTGCAAACAGGGTGCGTACTGACACACATTTACTAAAGATAACTAGACAAGGTGCGGGACTCCTGTTAAAATTGCAGTGCTTAAGGTCCCTATGCGGTAGAAGTCACTGAAATGTGTATGGGCACTGCGGTGCAAACGCTCTTTTGGATTAAGCCATTCCCAATGGACAGAGGTGTGCACTATTGTTACTGTGTAATCTCGGGTACCTGACACACGACTATTGTAGTGGGTGAAACTGAACGACAACCGGATCAGATCTCTCACATTCAGTTGGAAACCTTGGAGCAGTAATTGACAGTAAAACAGCAATGAAAGGCAATAGAATAGCCCCTCGAGTTTGTTTAATAGCACCCGCAAGCTACTTGTACACTGATTTTGCGTCTTTCTCCAGTTTGGGAACCAAATGCCAGTTTGGCCATTACATTAGACACTTGCGCCGCTGACTTTTACAAGGGCTTGTCACATGGACAGGGGTTGGACACTCGCTGTGGTCAGTCCTTCGAAGATCTGCAGGTTGTGATTGCAAATGTTAGTTGTTAGAAAAGTCTCCCCCCAGCATTGGAAACATTTTATATAAAATAGATTTAATTTTAAAAAGAATGAGAATTGAACAAATTCATGTTTACTGTTAGTGGTTACCCCAGAAAATGAAATGTTTGCATTTAAAGGCTGCTACTATCTTGAATGCATTATGGTATTATGTAATGCAAAACATTTCCAGAAGAAACCAAGGCTCCCTTTATAGAACCAGAAAGTGATATACTTTTTCAAGTAGCATTAGGTTGTTCAAATGGAATGTGTTTTTGGCAAGATCTCATTTGTGCCATTTGTAAATGATATTTGGACATGTATATTGCTTCTGACCAGAGGTTTGGCTCCATAACCTGGAGCTGATGCTGTGGTCTCACTTCTTCACAGACATGTAACCCTATGGGCTATTTAGTGTTTCGTATGTTCATAGAATCAAAGAATTCCTACAGTGCAGAAGGAGGCCATTTGGCCCATTCGGCCTGCACCGACAACAATCCCACCCCATCCCTGTCACCCCACATATTTACCCTGCTATTCCCTCCCAAAACTAGGGTCAATTTAACATGGCCAATCCACCTAACCTACACATCTCTGGGCTGTGGGAGAAAACCAGAGCACCCGGAGGAAACCCATGCAGACACAGGGAGAACATGCAAACTCCACAGAATTGAACCCAGGTCCCTGGAACAATGAGGCAGCAGTGCTAACCACTGTGCCACCGTGCCGCATATGCTCTCTTAAATGTTTGAGTGCTAAGTGTTAGCAAAGGCAGGATTAACTTTAAGCAACTGTCTTATGTTTGAAAATACTTTGAATCGACACCCTTCATTTTCTCATAGCCATTTCCTCCACAATATGGCTGCTCATCATCTGTCTTTGTAATCCAAACCACTGGTGTATAAAAGACAGTCACCCACATTGCTCAGAAACAAGAGTGCCGGAGATTCTTCTGTCAGCTGTCCAATCCCCATAAGCTTTGCAGGGAATAACATTGAATATTCAGCACTGAACTAGATCAGTTAGAATTATTCCATGCCTGTGTTTATGCTCTACATACACTTCCTCACCCCCTTCATCTAATCCTATCATCACAACCTTTGATTCCTTCACCCTGCATATGTTTATCAAGGTTCCACTTAAATGCATCAATATTATTCACTGTTAACCATTCATTGGACAAAATAAATTATCCTGAATTCCCTATTTCATTTATTTTTGACTATCTAATGCTTATGACCTCTGGTTTGGGCCTCTACCAACATTGGACAAATCTTCTTAATATCTACCCAATCAACCCTTACTCTAAAGAGCCTTATCTTTTCTAGAGAAAAGAGCCTCTTATTGCTTTCCTCATCCATCACCTGCCGTGATCATTAGCCCTTCCTCGATCCACAGTCTTTCCTGCAATCTCTAACATTCCCACGAGACCGCCCTACTTCTTCTCCAGGTTCTCTTTGATCTTTCCATCACCCCAATTCCAAGGATCATGCTGCCCCTCTACCGACCCCCCACCCCCCTCACCATTTCTACACTAACAAGCGCTAAACTTACCTGATACTCATTACAGCCTTTTACAGGGAGAAATTCCTTGCCCGACAGGTAGCCACGTTAGGTAGATTGTCCATGCTAAATTGTTCCTTAGTGTCAGGAGCATTAGCAATGCAAATACATGGGGTTATGGGGATAGGACCTGGGTGGGATTATTGTCGGTGCAGGCTTGATGGGTTAAACAGCCTCCTTCTGCACTGTAGGGATTCTATGATTCTAAGTATGTCACAGGAAACCCAGCTTTCTTGGTTTTCAGACCATGATCCCTCCTCCAGCTCTGAAATCAAAATCACTGAAAACTGATGCCTTACTTTCCAAGTAGTACGTGGCCTCCTTATTCTTGCAAAATACACCACTGCACACTTATCTCTAGTAAAATTCCTTTGCCGCTCACATGCCCATTCTGCAGGTTTATTCATGTTTTCTTGTATCATGCTGCAATCTTCTTCATATTAACCATACCTCCAGCTTGGTGTCATCCCCCCAATATTGGAATTGTACTTTAAAATGATTTATTGCTGCACAGTTTTCAAATAAATGGTTCAGCCAAGAATTGTGAAAGCATCCCAAATGGGCAGGGAGATTCAAGAGACCAATAACCTTGATAGGACTTGACGCTCTCCTTTCCCTTACTAGTTCATCAGCTGAGGAACTGCTGATTTGCAGCAATGCTTAAGGTACCCAGTCTACAAACAAACAATGGCTAATGAGCACTGCATTCACATTACAGAGTGCGCAAAGATCTTTTTGCCTTACTTTGAAATGACCTATCTAACCTGTTTTGATCAACTGTTCTAAGCCAAAAGGCTGTCCAATTTATTGGCCCTGATTTTGCAGTTAGTGGTGAAGGAATGGTGTTCACTACTCATTATGATGACATGTGCCAATAAGCATTTCTCAGGTTTTTAGGTGGCAGCTTATTGTCGCTGGATGTCTGATTCAGCGTAGTGCCCTTTACAGGGATCTGGGACATGTCTGAACAGGAAAAGCACCAGGCCTCTTCTACCTATCACACTGAAGAATCCCCACTGAGACATGTGGGCCTTGATTTTAAGTTCCAGACACATTGGGAGTGGGGGATCTGATGGTGCATGGGAAATCTGGATGCAGGGTTACTGTCAGTGGCATTTTAATTGAGTTAATGCAATGCCATTATATCTCTTGATTTACCAACCAATTAGCTTCAGTGAGCTTGATGACGACCCACATTTCAACTCCAAATGTGATATTTGATGAGCTTTGGAGTTGGGAACAGAACGGAAGGGATTAGCAGAATGGAATTTATTGCCTCAATTTTACTGCCACGCCCACCCAAGGCTCATACGATCCCGCCTGAGGCCAAATGAGAATGCCGTTCTGTGAGCCTCGCCCGCCCCGATTCTGGTGCGGGCAAGGCGGTAAAATTCCTGCCGTGCACATGTGTTCAAAGGTGACATCTTGTTTCAGTGGCAGCTGCCTGTATGTGATGCTAGGGGCTCAAAGGAGGGAGTGTTTCCTTCTGATGGGAGGAAGTGAAACAAAGAACGTATTTTATCTATGAGGTCAGGAATGGGAGCATGGTGTCATCACCCATGTCAGGCCATTTCATGCCATAGGCAGAACAAAGGTGAGTACAGTGGAACTTTCAACCACATCCTGATGTGTGTATTACACCAAACCCCTCATTCTAACTTTACACCTACTCCAGCATATCATTCCATATGCCAATGTACCGGCAAGGTACATCCATCCCTTTCAGTCTTTGCACTTCCTCACATCCTGACCTGACACCCACTGTCATCTTATGCATTGCCCTTCATCTTCATCATTTTCATCATCAACAAATACTCTCCATCTATTCGACATATACCATTACTCTCACGTATAGGCCTCCTCTTTTCCTCATTGCAGAAGAAGAGACCTTGGAACAGGATGGAGAAGCAGAAAACCGGTGATGGCCATCCAAACACCTCTCAACTGCCAGCTTCAGAGGAGGGGGAGGCACATCAGCCCCTCTGTTTTGGGGCATCTGTTTTGGGGAGATGGGGACTTTCCGGCCACCTGGTGGCAGAATTAAAAATCCGACAATCACATGGCTGGTGTCAGGAGTGAGTGAAATATGATCATGTGCTTAATGATCACTATTGCCATGAGAGTTCTCATTTATGTTTATAATCTCCCACAGGGCCCTCAAGCATCCTGCTGGAGGTGCCCCAGGTATATAGTGACAACAACTCCTCAGAGGAGGCCACTCTGAGGGTGCACCATCACAGGATACATGTAGGCCATGCAGCAGCTCAGATACTCACACTTTGATGGGACCAGTAAGGCACATAGTTGGGTTTTCATCCAATGACTCCCACATCACAAGTGAACAAGAGCAGATGGCAGAGCCACGGACAGCAGTGGAGAGTTCGCAGGTGGGATTTTACGACCTTGCTCGACCCGAGGCTGGAAAATCCCGCCCGAGATCAACGGATATTTCCATTGTTCGCCCCTTCCCCGCTCCGATTCCGTGGCGGATGAGGCAATAGAATTCCGGCACACATCACATTCCAAGCTTTACTCAGCTGGATGAAGCTGCTGTACCAAAGGGATTGTCGATGCATAGAATACTAGAGCAGCAGCAAATAAAATGTTATATATTGTCAGGCGTGTCAGCTCCACCGTGTACGATTGCAATGAGATTGGATGAATCCAGCTTGTGCATGAGTGGTACGATGTCACAGGCCTTCATTATGTTGGCTTTGAGAGAGTGGCAATCTGCATGGAGCATCAAATACAGCAATAACAGGACTGCATGCAGGCTTTTTATGGTTGCACGCCAGCCGCCCACTGATAGAGTGGAAATGAATATTTCTGGGTGAACTGGAGGTTCCTAAATTGGCATCTGCAAGAAGCAAACCAGAACTGCAAATCTGAGCACCAACGTGGTGGCAAAGGCAATGTAATTGCCCACCCTGGAAAACAAGCCATCAGTCATGTGAGATCCTGAACCTATCTTCAGCAGAGCATTGGATGAATCCAGAAGCAAAGGAATTAAAGACTGTGATGGCTTTGACAGCCACCGGCAAAGCACGTTCACTAGATCACCATAACAACAGATCTGGTCCAGCTAACCAAAGACCTTACCAATCCACATGCTGCTCACGTTCTGTCGTGCCAGCCTTTATGGCCAAGACCTTGCCAAGGAATAACAGCAGAGACCTTGTGGCAGCAGGAATGGAATGGAACTAACACACCACCATTAAAAACCACTTCCTCCTCACAGATTCCACAGCCTGCCCACCCAGCTTCAACCTGCCACACCAACATTGAGCGCTTCTCAACTGTTTCTGTCCTGGCTAATGGCTTTACGCAGCAAATGGGCACAAGTGGGGCCTTGCAGGGAACCTGCTGCTGTGGTGCAACCCAATCAATAACTTATCGAATCATAGAATCCTGACAATGCAGAAGGAGGCCAATTGGCCCATCGAGTCTGCACTGACTCTCTGACAAAGTATCTTACCCAGGCCCTATCCCCGTAACCCCACATATTTACCTCACTAATTCCCCATCTTGGGACACTAACAGACAATTTAACATGGCTAATCCACCTAACCGGCGCATCTTTGAATGAAGAAACCTGAGAACCCAAATGAGAATGTGCAAGCTCCAGTCAGACAGTCATCCAAGGCTGGAATTGAACCTGGGTCCCTGACGCTGTGAGGCAGCACTGCCAACCACGGTGCCACCGTGCTGCCCCATCATTGAGGATCAACCATAATCTTACTAAATGGTGCAGCAGGCTCCAGAGGCCATCTGGCCTATTTCTGTTTCTACTTCTTATTAAAGCTTCAAAATGAAGAAATAGACAAATCTTCAAAGTTATCGAAACCTGCTGGTGGTGGAGGGAGGAGACATCGGGGCTTGCCCGGAGAGGTTTGGATGGCCAGCGATCGTGGGGTGGGGGCGTCGGAGGCGCAACGATGCAGGGTCGTGGGGCTGGCCAGCGATCGAGAGGCCAGCAGTGCAGGGCTACTGCACAAGAAATAGGCCAGACTGCCCCTGGAGCCTGCTACACTATTTAATAAGATTGTAGTAAACCTCTTAGCAGAAGTACCGTGAACAAAACCTTTCACAGGAATACCCATGAACACACCTGTAAGATTTCAGTAATTTCCTGCTCGATATTTAACTCCCACAATTGCCCACGCATTTCGGTTTTGCTTGCACTGGCTAGTTCCAGGAAGCCAAGGAAGCCTTAGGATCTACAGTTACATTGCAAAAGTGTGTTAATTTGGCTGTAATTGAGCAATTAATATATCAAAATTTCAAGAGCATTGCTTGCACACACCTGTGGTTAAATGCAGAGACTGATGTGTGAGTGGGTGACACAGGGTCAATTTTTTTCAATCCCAGCCACCCACCCTTCAGACCATTCCCAAATCCACAGGGTCCTCTAATTTCAAATTCAGCCCAATTTATCTAACCCAAGAAGTATAGACCAAGAGCTATAAGTTAGATTAAATCAGGCGCAGAAAATGAAATAAAGCGAAAGAAAGATTGAATTAAGGGAGAGAAGTAAAAAAGGCAGCGGTAAAAGTAAAAAAATAAACTTCTACAGCGGGATTCTCCAAGCGGGCTCGCCTGAAAACCGGAGAGTCCTGACTTCAATGGGCCTTTACATGGTTTGCACCCCACCCGCTAGAATTCCAGTGGTGTGCGGGATGGTAGAGTTCCAGCCTTAAAATCATCCAATGAGGTACAAATTCTGAAGAAATATGACAGCACAGATGTAAAATTAAATTGGCATATCCAGAAAGATTGTTTGACAGTAATTAAGACTTATCACATTATTGAGACAAATACCACAAAATGTGAAGAGTGTTTCTCCATAACTTTGATCATACATACACCTAAGGTAATTTTAAAAATCCCAGCAGATAGATTGGAAGTCAAAGCAAACCCATAGATCATCTTCAGGTTTATGAAGGTGTTGTGGAATTAGAAATTACAAAAGTATTAAGTGAAAGTTGCGCAGAATACCAGCGAGAGATGTCCACCTTCTTTGTGGACAATGGAAAAGCTTTCGGCCTGGTGAACTGCAAAAGCTGTCGAAAGTGCTGGAGGCAATCAGAGTTAACCAGAAAAAATAACAGAATGGCCCATAACTTCCTGACCCATAACTTCCTGGTTCCCCAGCGTTGCATTTAGGGGGAACCTAATGATGCGCTGGGAATTTCCTCTTGAGAATTGTCACATAAGGGTTTATCCAGCAATTGCCCAGAAGGGCTAACTTCCTCTGGACAATTGCACTGGACTGGGAACCATCCAACAGAAGCGGTTTAAATCAGATGGTTCTGCCAGTTATACCCTGATAGTTAGTCTGATAGAGTTAGAAGGGAAAATATAGGGGACGATTCTCCCAAAAATATTCTAAGTGCTGAATTCGCGTGAAAACTGGAGTAACTCACATTGATTTTTTTTGCGTGATCTTCAGAACAAATCTCCTGCACTCTGAGCACCGTAGAGTACCCTAGTGAGATTCACGATGAAAATCTGGTGGCTAATTCCAGCTGGAGAGGCTGGCAGCATAGCGCTAAGCGGGACACTGCGCATGCACTGGTCTGCCAGCACCGAGATTGGCACATGCGCAGTAGCCCTGCACTGCTGGCCTCCTGTTCACTGGCCAGCTCGATCGCTGGCCAGCCTCATGACCCTGCATCGCTGCACCTCTGACCCCACCCCCCACCCCCTGATTGCTGGCCATCTGGACTTCTCTGGGCAAGTCCCGATGTCTCCTCTTCCACCCCATCCCGGCAGCTCCGGTCTCCCCACCTGCCCCCCACCCATGGTCTCGATGCTCCCACCAACCCCCCCACCCCCCCACCCTGCAGACCTGACTCTCCCCTCCCCCAGGAGCCCAACCCCTCCCAGCAGACTAACTCCCCTCTCCACCTGGATGGCCAACCCCGATCACCCCCTTGCCTCCCTTTGACACTGATCCCCATGCAGAGTGGCAGCGGGACCCACCATGCCCCACCGATTGCCCCATAGGCCCCTCCCCCAATAGGACTTGCCCCCTCTAGCCACACCCCTTTGATGCTGCCCGTGCCTGGTGGATATTGCCAGTTTGCCCCTTGGGCAGTGTCGTGGGGCCAGACTGGCACTGCCCAGGGGGCATCCCATCCTTACCCCGACCACCTGGTGGGAGGGGAGGGGCTCCATAGTATCTGTTCCCTCCAGCGGAGTTGGCTGCCTGTTCCCCATTAGTGGAAAGCAGGAGCAAACCCCGCTGGAGTGAACCACTCCCAGCAGGGAGGGAGATGCTAGCGGGCCTGAAGACTTCTGTCCCAGGCCCACTAATGATAGGGAAGTTGAAATGTAAATATGGAAATCAACTTCGTGACGATTTCTAAAAACCCTGGAGCCAGAGATGCGCAGTGGGCCGGGAGAATCACCCCCATACTTCTAACTTCAGAGTAACTATCTAAACGCCCAGGCCAACCTCACAGGGGCCCCACCACACCTCCCCCACTCCAACCGTTGGTCCAGGACCCCCCTGCTGGTCTAACCACCTCTCCTAGTCTGGCCCCCTCTCCCACTCCGACACCGCCCCCCCCCGCCCCGGCCTTCAGCTCCGGTCAGACCACCCTTCCGGCCCCGACCCCCCCACTCTGGGCTGGAAACCCCTGCCCCCTCTCCTCCTCTCTCTGGCCCAGGCACTGGGCTGGGCATTGCCCATCCATGTCATGCACCAACTGGGGGCTGTACCTCACTGTGGTCATCATGAGTGATTTTTGCTTTTGAAAACCAGTAGTGATTTGTGCCGTGGTGACCTCATACTGCTGGCAGGGGGAAGGATAGAAAGGGCGTGAACCTGATTATGTCACCGGCATGGGGTGTGGAGAAGATCTGAAATTGAGATCTCACCCTCACAAATCCCGTTTTCGGCCGCTTGCAAGACACAGCGGACATTACAGGTGACCAAATGTTTTATCAGAGAGATGTTTTTTTAAGGAGTGGCATAAAGCAGGAAAGAAAGGAGAGAAGTGGAGGTGGGAATTTCAGAACTTGTGGCCACAATGGTGGCATGAGTACAGGCCAGAAATGGATGAGCACAAGTAGCTTGGAGTGTTGTAGGACTTGAGATTACAGAGGTGGGTATTGGGGGAGGAGTGGAAGGTTAGGGGAATGAGGCCACGGAGGGATTATAAAATGTGGATCGGAATTTTAAAATCAAGGGGGAAAGCTGAGCGGGCAGGGGGTGGGATTTTCTGGTTTAGGGGCGAACGTGGCCAGAAAATCCCACACAAGCAGCGGGATTTTACGACCTCACTCGGGCAAGGCTCGTAAAATCCCACCCAAGGCCAATGGAGAATTCTGTTCTGCGAGTCTCGCCCATCCCGATTCCGGGGCGGGCGTGGCGATAAAATTCTAGCCAAGGTCTCGGTATTTTTTTATTGGGAACCAATGTTCATCAGTGAGCATTGGTGAATGGGGCGTTGAATGTTAAGATGTGGGCAGATGAGTTTTAGATGACCTCGAGTGAGATTTTCTGTGTAACCCGCTATGTGTTTCACTGCATTATCTTCTGGTCCCACCGTTGTCAACGGGGTTCCCCGTTGAATGCACCGCTCGCTGCTGTGTAACCTGCAGCGGGGTGTGCCTCGGTGGGATTGGAAGATCCCACCGACGTGAACGGCCGTAAAGTCCCGGTCCTCATGTTTAGGCGGCATGTGGGAGACATAGTCAGGAGTGAAGTGGAATAGTCAAGTCTAGAGTTAATACAGGCATGAATGTGGGTTTCAGCAGCAGATGAGCTGAGATGGGGTTAAGTAAGTTGATGTTATGCAGGTGGATCTTAATAATGGTGAAAATATGCGGCCAAAAGCTCGTCTTGGGGTCAAATGTGACACCAAGGTTGCAAGCAGACTGATTAAATCTCAAACTGTTGCCAGTGAGAGGGATAAAATCTGTTGCTAGGGAATGGAGTTTGGAGCAAGGACTGAAAACAATAGCTTCAGCCTTCTCAATGTTTAATTGGAGTAAATTTCTGCTCAGCCAGTGCTAAATGTCAGGAAAACATTGGCTGATAATTTTGCCACAGTGGAAGAGTGGAGAGAGGTGGTGGTGAAGTAGGGTTGGGTGTCCTCAATGTACATGTGAAGACTAATGCTCTACTTTTGGATGATGTCACCAAGGGGCAGCTTGTAAATCAGAAATTGGAGGAAGCTAAGGGTAGATCCTTGAGGGACATAAGGGCTAACAGTGTGAGAGCAGGAAGAGAAGCCATTGTAAGATTCATTTATTCACACATGCCATAGAAGTCAACTACAAAAACACGTCACCATGCCTTTTTAAATTCATTTTGAATATACAAATGTATCAGGTGAAATGTAAACCACATTCTTAAAAATAAGTTATCGTCAATAATCTATTATCACTGATAGAGAAAAGAACAATTATCCTGCATATGTTTCCTAAATGCATCTACAATTCAAGGATTTCTTTTCAGAAGGGTGTACTGGATAAATAAACTTCAGTCAATGTATAAGTTCAGATCAGGTCCTTCCATAGGCAGTGATTCACACTGATTCATTTTACAGGCAGACAGAACATGATTTACACTAACTCCTTCTGTAAGCAGATACAGCAAAATTCACATCAGTCATATCAGGGGAGATAGTGGTGTCATGGTTATGTTCAGGCTATTGCTTAAGGGACATAGGTTTAAACTGCACCCAGGCAGCTGGCGACATTTAAATTCAATTAATAAATCTGAATATAACGCTAGTCTCAGTAATAGTGATCAGGAAACTATGTCGATTGTTGTAAAAAAAACTCTAATTCACAAATGTCTTTTGATTTGATTTGATTTATTATTGCCATGTGTATTAGTATACAGTGAAAAGTATTGTTACTTGCATGCTATATAGACAATGCATACCATTCATAGAGAAAGAAAGGAGAGAGTGCAGAATGTAGTGTTACAGTCATAGCTAGGGTGTAGAGAAAGATCAACTTAGTGCGAAGTAGGTCCATTCAAATGGCTGATGGAAGCAGGGAAGAAGCAGTCCTTTAAGGAACAGAATCTACCATTTTTACCTAGTTTGGTCTACATGTGAGACCAGACCCACAGTAATGGGATTATTTCTTCACTGCCCTCTGAAATGGGCAACAAATGCTGGTACTGCCAGTGATGCCCATATCCCGACAACATTCAACAGCCTGGGAGCTACCATTGACCAGAAACTGGACTAGCCATATAAATACTGTGGCTGCAAGAACAGGTCAGAGGCTGGGAATTGTGCAGTGAGTAATTCACCTTCTGATTCCCCAGAGCCTATCCAGCATCTGCAAGGCAGATGTCAGGAATGTGATGGAATACTGTTCACATGATTGGTTAAGTGCAATTCCAACAATACTCAAGGAGCTTGACACCATCCGGGACAAAGCAGCTCACTTGATCAGCATTCCATCCACCACTTTAAACCTTCCCTCCCTCCACCACCTACACACAGTGGCAGAAGTGTGCACCATCTACAATATGCATTGCAGCAATTTGCTAAGGTACCTTCAACAGCATTTTCCAAACCTGTGAAGAAGGACAAGGGTAGCAGATGTTCGGGAACACCATCATAGGAACATTGGAATTAGGAGCAGAAGTAGACAACTTCTGCTTCACCGTTCAATTAGGTCATGGCTTCCTGGTCTCAAATCCACCTCTCCGCCTGTTCCCCATATCCCTTTATCCCTTTTTTCATTAGAAATATATCTACCTCCTTCTTGAAACAATTCAACGATTCAGACCCTACTGTGAGGTAGCGAGTTCCACAAATTCACCACCCTAGCGAGAAGTTTTTCCTCCTCATTTTATTTCTAAATCTACCGCCTCTCAACTTGTGACCTCTTGTTCATGATTGCCCCATAAGAGGAAACATTTGGTCTACATTTACTTTATCAATCCCTTTTAAAATTTTATGTATCACGATCAGATCCCCTTTCATCCTTCTAAGATTCAGCGAACATAAGCCCAAGCTGTTTAATCTCTCCTCATAAGTCAAACCCTTTCATCCCCAGAATCAATCTGGTTAACTTCCTCTGAACTGCCTCCAATGCCACCACATCTTTCCTCAAATAAGGAGACTAAAACTGGACACAATACTCCAGATGTGGTCTCATTAACATGCTATACAATTGCAACAACACTTCTCTACTTTTATACTCCAGTCCTTTTGCAATAAATGCCAACATCCCATTTGCTTTTTATATTACATGCTGCACCTGCATACCGACTTTCTGTGATTCATGAACATAGACACCCAGATCCCTCTGCCCGGATGCATTTTTAATCTGCTTTCCATTTAGGTAATAATCTGCCTTTCTTTTTTCCTGCCAAAATGGATAACCTCACACTTATCCACATTAAATTCCATCTGCCAAATTTTGGCCCATTCTCCTAGCCTATCTATCCTCATCACTGCCTGCTCTCCTACCTATTTTAGTATCATCCACAAATTTTGCTATGTTACACTCTGTCCTTGCTTGCAGATCATTTATATAGATTGTAAACAGTTGAGGTCCAAGGAATGATCCCTGCGGCACTCGCTAGTTACTTCTCCAGCCAGAGAAGAATCCATTTATCCCGACCATTTGCTTTCTGTCAGTCAGTCAATTCACAATCCAATCTCGTACTCTACCCCCAGTCCCCTGCGATCTCACCTTCTAGATCAGGTTTTTATGCGGCACCTTGTCAAATGCCTTCTGGAAGTCTCGATATACCACATCCACAGATTCCCACTACCTACCTTGCTGGTTATGTCATCAAAGAACTCACCAAGTATGACTTACCCTTCATAAAACCATGCTGACAATGGGGGATTGAGCTTTGTCTTTCCAAATGCTCAGTCATCTCTTCCTTAATGATTGGTTCTAGCAACTTCTCCACCAAAGAGGTCAAGCTAACTGGCCTATAGTTTCCTACTTCTTGCCTCCCTTTTTGAATACTTTTTGTCACATTAGCATGTTTCCAATCCACCGGGATCATACCTGTATCCAAGGAATTTTGAAATATCAGAATTTCTTTTTGCATCCACTATCTCAGCTGCCACCTCCTTTAATACCCTAGGGTGCAGGCCATCAGGTCCCAGAGATTTATCTGCTTTTAATCCCATTGCTTATTCATTACCTTCTTCCTAGTGACAGTTATTGCACCAAGTTTCTCTGCACTAACTACAGTGTTTGGAAAGTCTTCATTGTTCTTTACCAGTGCCACTTGTAAACTCCTCTCCAAGTCACACAGCAGCCTGACCTGGAACCATTTTGCTGTTCCTTTACTGTTGGTGGGTTAAAATCCAGGCACTCCCTCTCGAACAGCACATGGACTTCATCCGTTCAAGAAGGCAGCTCACCACACCTTCCTAAAGGCAGTTAGGGATGGGCAATAAACATTGGCCAAGCCAGCGACATCCACAGGAAAGAATAATGTAAACATTTCAGGCCAACTCCTGTTTCTTGTAGGCATGGTTCAGATGAAACCATTCTACAGTCAGCTTTGCACATCACAACATTTATGTCAGCTGTGATGATTTTGAAGGTTTTGTGTTAAGGCTTCATGCCCACTGACATTGTAATTGGGACTGTTTCATTTGAATACATTTTGACACAGCTGGAACAGATTTGAACATAAAATTCCAGATTGAAATGTTTATTATTCCAACGCATTTCCAGTTCTTAAGGTGCATTTTTATGTTAACTTTCTTAAAAACAATTAGTTAAAACATTTCACTTTACATATTGCAACAATAGTCCTCAAAGTAAATAATGCTTCATGTAGTTTTTAAATAGAACATGAGCAGTAAGAAATCTGAGGTGTAAAAATAAGCCATTGTGTACAGAGCACATATCTGTAAATGAGCATGATATACTATGTCACTAACAGTGGTGTATGAAACGTTTTATACCACAATTTTAAAAATGTCAAAATGAAAGTTTGGAGACACTGCAATATAGCGATGCATTTATTTTCTGGTATATTTTGAAAAAGAAAATACCACACATTAGCTGAGATAGACACAAGAGAAAAGCTGCCGCATGTACTCAAGTTTAATTGTTTAATATGCATGTTCTGAAAATAAAGCACAGCTCCTCAGTAGATAGTTGCTTAATCTGTTGTTAATTTTCAATGTGTTTTTGTTTTTTTAAAAGTGTAAGAGTGATTTTAAAGAAGTGCATGGTTGTTAGTGACACTGAAACATTTTCTTCTCCTGCTTAAAAATAGCAATCTTCATATTTAAGTGAAGTCAAAACTAAAATGTGTTTTCTAGTATTGAAATTCATTCATAAAAAGTAAATTTCCTGTAAATTTATATTACACAAATTAAAGCTAAAGGCATTTGTAGCACTTGTGTACAAATATATTTGTAGCTATGAGGACTAGTTGAGACAACAGATTAAAGAGCCACTTTGTAAGTACAGAGACTGGAGCTTGAGTCTAGCCCAAAATCAATGGGATAAAGACTTTCCCTGTCTACTGACTGTAAAGACAATTAGTGAACTGAATTTGAGCAGTCTCAGTTTAGTCCCAGTGGGCCCCTGTGCACAGAACAATGTTGCCCATAATTCAGCAGAATTGACATGGAATTGATAATTTCAGACAGGCTACAAAAACAGTTCCTGTGGAGAAATTGGATACCAGACTAATGCATGCGGAAACACGTGGGTGCTGAGATATGAGTGGAAAAAGTGGCTAAATGTTCCATTGCCTTTATTGGAATGACTCACATTGAGAAGTGAATATTACCTTCCCCACCACCTTGTTCAAAAATTGTAGTTTCTTTTTTTGAAAAGTACTTTACTGATATTCAAATATTTATATGAAGTTGTTTTGTATCGGCCCAGATTTTGCTGGAAAGGGTATCTATCAGCATTTGCAGTTACCTATACTCATCTTTGCACCCTTCTGCTGAAAACATTACTGACCAAGTTGTTTAAAATGCGAGTCCATTATGGTGCTGTGAGGAAAATAGGGTACCTGGGACCTAAGTGAAAAGGGAAAGCAATGGGATGGCAGGAATTCACTGGCCTTTCATGCCTGCGGGATTCTCCAGTCTTGCCACCAGTGTACCCCGACCCACGGATTTCACAGCGACATGGGGTGACATCAATGGGAAATTCCATTGATGGGGTGGGACCAGAGAATCCCACCACAAGCAAACAGCACAGCACCTTCCACCGCTGGGAAACACATGGCTGGGAGGCCAGAAAATCTCGCCTATTATCTCTTCAATGGATCAGATTCAAGGATTCAGAAATAAACTGACAAAGGAATGAGACGTATATGTAAATTAGGGTGAGCAAAATCAATGTCAGAAAGAAAAATAGCAAGAGGGAAAGAAAGACTTGATTAAGAGAGAGAGAAAATAGACAGGAAGGAAAAGGAAGAATATTTTAATTTAAAAAAAAATTATATTTTTAAAATTTCCAACAAAACTTCCTGAAGGAATGAAACTCCGCATTTGTAAAAGTAAATTTTCTGTTTCAGAGAGGTTGGTGGGAAATAAACTGACCACATTGTTAAAAAGACACTTGCATTTGTAATGGCAAGATTTCACTTTCTGTGGTGAATTTAGTTCATATCTACCTTGTAAATACTGCAATTTCCTGATGTTGAATACATTCCATGGTCAGGCAAATTGAGACATGCTGTTTTCGCAAAGCTAATGGTTGGTTGCAACTCAAATAGAAACTTTCAGATATTAACACTTAAGTGTGCATCTTCGAGCCTGAATTCGCTGCAGTATTTATACATAAATGATGCTGAGCACATTTAGTCTCACTGTTATTTTGAAACCAAAATCCAGCTCATTATGCATTTCATGAAGAAAATCTGTTAATTTATTGAATTATCTTTAGTCATGTCATCAGTGTCAGTTGAGGTAATTTCCTTACGTACTTGTGGTAAAAGCCAAACGCTGACAAGCCTCTTCACGTTGAGGAAATATAACAAATTATGTAAGCCGCATGGAGCGATGAAATAAATAGGGGGCATCAAACATACCATCCAGAGTTACTATTTGTGAATCATGACATAGGTAAGGGCGGCACAGTGACACAGTGGTTAGCACTGCTGACTCACAGCGCCAGGGTCCCGGGTTCAAACCCCGGCTTGGGTCACCGACTGCGTGGAGTTTGCACATTCTCCCCGTGTCTACGTGGGTTTTCTCCGGGTGCTCCAGTTTCCTCCCACAGTCCAAAGATGTGTGGGTTAGGTGGATTGGCCATGCTAAATTGCCCCTCAGTGTCAGGAGGACTAGCTAGAGTAAAGGTATGGGGTTATGGGGGTAGGGCCTGGGTGGGATTGTGCTCAACGCAGGCTTGATGGGCCGAACAGCCTCCTTCTGCACTGTAGGATTCTATGATTCTAAGGTGCAATGCAGTGTCAGCAGAAACCATTAAAATGTTTACAGGCCGGTGAGCTTTAGATCAGTGGTAGGGAAATTATTGGAGAGGATTCTTCGAGAAAGGATTTATTCCCACTTGGAAGTAAGTGGACGTACTAGTGAGAGGCAACATGGTTTTGTGAAGGGGATGTTGTGTCTCGCGAACTTGATCGAGTTTTTTGAGGAAGTGACGAAGATGATTGATGAGGTAGGGCAGTGGATGTTGTCTACATGGACTTTAGTAAGGCCTTTGACAAGGTCCCTCATGGCAGACTCCGTGCAGAAGGTGAAGTCGCATGGGATCAGAGGTGAGCTGGCAAGGTGGATACAAAACTGGCTCGGTCAAAGAAGACAGAGGGTAGCAGTGGAAGGGTGCGTTTCTGAATGGAGGGCTGTGACAAGTGGTGTTCCTCAGGGATCAGTGCTGGGACCTTTGCTGTTTGTAATATATATAAATGATTTGGAGGAAAATGTAACTGGATTAATTAGTAATTTTGCGGACGACACAAAGATTGGTGGATTTGCGGATAGCGATGAGGACCATCAGAGGTTACAGCAGGATATAGATCAGTTGAAGACTTGGGCAGAGAGGTGGCAGGTGGAGTTTAATCCAGACAAATGTGAGGTGATGTATTTTGGAAGATCTAATACAGATAGGAAATATACAGTAAATGGCAGAACCCTTCAGAGCATTGATAGGCAAAGGGATTTGGGTGTACAGGTACACAGGTCACTGTAAGTGGCAATGCAGGTGGAGAAGGCAGTCAAGACGGCATACGGCATGCTTGCCTTCATCGGCCGGGGTATTGAGTTTAAAAATTGGCAAGTTATGTTGCAGTTTTATAGAACCTTAGTTAGGCTGCACTTGGAATATAGCGTTCAATTCTGGTCGCCACACTACCAGAAGGATGTGGAGGCTTTGGAGAGGGTACAGAAAAGATTTACCAGGATGTTGCCTGGTATGGAGGGTATTAGCTATGAGGAGAGATTGGAGAAACTTGGTTTGTTCTCACTGGAGCGACGGAGATTGAGGGGCAACCTGATAGAAGTCTACAAGATTATGAGAGGCTTGGACAGAGTGGATAATCAGAAGCTTTCTCCCCAGGGTGGAAGAGTCAATTACTAGGGAGCATAGGTTCAAGGTGCGAGGGGCAAGGTTTAAAGGAGATGTACGAGGCAGATATTTTACACAGAGAGTAGCGGGTGCCTGGAACTCATTGCCGAGGGAGGTAGTGGAAGCGGATACGGTAGTGACCTTTAAGGGGCGTCTTGACAAGTACATGAATAGGATGGGAATAGAGGGATATGGTCCCCGGAAGGGTAGGGGGGGTTTAGTTAAGTCGTGCAGCATGGTCGGTGCAGGCTTGGAGGGCCGAAGGGCCTGTTGCTGTGCTGTAATTTTCTTTGTTCTTTGTTCTTTTGTTAGCACTTGGGAGTTGGTCTTTTGTCAGCTTTCGCTCCACACTTTTAAATCTGAAGCTTTAAGCTCCACAGCAGGAGTTAACCACAGAGGCAAAGATCTTCTTGTTTTGGTTGCAATGTGGGCACAAATTGTAGTAGTTTCCGGAAGCTTGTTTTTGCTCAGCTTTCTGCTCAAACTTGTTCATATATTGCAAAAGTAGAACTCTCCCAGAACCAGCACAATGGAATGCAATTTTAAAACATAATATAGAAAAAAATATGCATTAAAATATTCCTTGATATACATAAGAGAGTTTTATTAATACAGTTATAAAGACATTTTTAATCAGTGATGAAGCCACCACCTGTGAGTAACCCGATCTTAAATGATCTAAAAAAATTAAACAGAACCATTTGGTAGCTATATTGGTGTAGTCAATTTTTCCATGATATAAAACAACTTTTAAAAATACCCTGTGTATAGAAAAGCAGTTTAATTTTAAGAAGCTTTTCAAAGGTTAAAAGTGAATGCAATTAATATAAACTTGCCTTAGCTTGATCTGGGAGTGTAGTTAGTATTTTGGGCAGGGCAGTCTCCAGATGCAATATTTTTTAAACTTGTGCAGAGGATTAATTTGCACTGAATGTGATTTATACTCTTTTTATGCTCAATGTAATAATTTAGTCAAATACCAGTTTCCCTTTATCAAGCAAAGTAATACAACACCTTGGCACTTACAACCTTGCTACGGGTGGAGTAAAAGCCACTGCTGAACACTTCCTATGGGGCACCCCTTGATTGTTCAATAAGGGAACTCATACTCCACAAAGCCCACAGGAAGATCTATCGACGATCCCCTGTGGCCTTTGTGGTCATAATAATATGCAACAAATGATTAAGGGTGAGATTTTTTGGGCAGCATGGTGACTCAGTGGCTAGCACTGCTGCCTCACAAGCCAGAGACCCGGATTCAATTCCGGCCTTGGGTCACTGTGTGGAGCTTGCATATTCTCCCCGTGTCTGTGTGGGTTTCCTCCGGGTGCTCCGTTTCTTTTCCACAGTCCAAAGATGTGCGAGTTAGATTGATTGGCCGTGCTAAATTGCCCCTTAGTGTCAGGGGGATTAACAGGATAAATCACCTCCACTTTTCAACCTATGGATCAAAAGGTTATTCCAACCTGCAAGTCTGTTACCATTGGAGAACTTCTGAACAAGCCATTAGGGAAACTGAAGATGTTGATGCTCCACCCTGAAGGAATTCTGGAAAAATTACAACATTGCCACGACCGTTGAGACCATCTCTATGGCCTGGAATGAGGTCACTTCATCCAAGTGAATAGTGTGTTGAGGAAGTTGTGACCAGGTTGCATTAGAGCCAAATGCTATTTAGAGCCAATGGAGAATATCCAAGCGATGATTCTGGAAATGGGTAAACAAATTGGATTGAATGAGCTGAACACTAAGGATGTTGCAGAGTTGCTTGCCTCCCATGCAGAAGTGCTGTCTACCAAAGATCTGAAGGAAATGGAACAGTAAAAGGCTTTAGAGGAGGGGAAAGATGGTGAGCAAGAAGCACAACTAAGCTTAAAATCATTTTGTGATGCCTTGAAAAAGCTTGCAGAGGCAATGGTCATTTTTGATGAAGTGGAGTCTGACTGAGAATATGGTGCAAGAGTGAACTGAAGCATTATGAATGCAGCCAACTGCTACAGGGAGCTCTGCAGAGTGCAGCTGTCACTGGAAAAATTCTTTACAACACCCATTCCAAATAACCCTTTAAAAGATGCTGCAAAGCATTCTAATAGTCCTCCAAAATATCCTCAAAACACACTTCCATAAACCCTCCAGAAAATCCTCCCAACCTCCAGTAAAACTCACCTAAAAAATTAACTGAAGATCACTTGATGATACCTTGAAAAATATTGAAGAGGCAATGGCCATGTTTGATGAAGAAGACCGTGAAAGAGAGAACAGTTCCAAGAGTGAACAGAAACATTAACAATGCAGGCAACTATTACAGGGAATTCTGCAGAGAAAAGTTCTTAAACAAACCCACTACAAAGAACCCTTCAGGAGACTGCAAAAAGACATGAGGATCACTTAATGATGCCTTTCGATGAAGGAGACAGATGATAGAGAGCACAGTTCATGAATTAAAAAAGCATTTACAATGTCTCAAAAGAAAACACATCCTCCAACAAACACTTCATTAAGCCCTCAGGAATTTCTCCCAGCCTTCAGTATGAACCATGTCCATTCATCCAGTGAGACAAAGCTTTGCAATGTTACAGACAGAATTAATGTGTTCCTTTTCAAGGCTCGTGATCAGTAAATTGGTAAGCAAATGGTGTGTGTTTTCGTACCCTCAGTGAGAATCTCATTCAAATTAATCCAGCAGCAAGTTTTTTGTGAGTTTTAAAATAAAGTTATCTAGTATCACACACTTGATCTGATTTTATAAAATCACAATGGGCAGAATTCTACGGCCTCGCTCGTCCCAAAATCGTAAAATCCCGTTCGAGGTCAATGGACCTTTCCATGGTCCTCCCCTCTCCTGCTCTACTTCCCATGCCGGGCAGGGCGGTGAATGTCTCACTCACTCATCTCTTGCACAAGCTATCACACACACAAAGATTAAATACAGATTAAGGTTACACAATATGGTCATAACTTATAATGTTCTCAGTCACCTTTGTGTCAGGCCTGTAGTTTCTTAGATGAAGGTGATACTTCAGTCGAAGCGAAAGTCTGGTAAAGTAAATGATTCTCAGTAAGATGCAAAGTTTCTTGTGGTTAAATTTCCACTAGTTTGGTTCTCAGATGAACTCAGATTTGGCACAGGTTGGTGGACGTCCTTCTCCAGCTTTCAAAGTTTCTCATCTTAGATGCTTAGATGGCTTGCAACTAGTTTGATGGCTGTCAGTGGAATTCTCACCCTGTCTGAAAACAGTTTTTGCTGTTTTAAAAGCAGGAAACCACAATATATTTTCTGCATCATGTGACTCACAGATTCCAAGTCCTTTTTGTTCAAACAAAAGGTGAGTGTCTGTTTGTTCCAATCATTCTGTGTTGTCATTTGACATCTTGCAATTCACCCAGGAGGAGAACCATCACAACTCAATGGAAGGGCAATATGTTCCCTTCACATTCACCATACAGTCTCTGAGTTTTGATGTTTTCTTTTATCCATGGGGTAACAGAGAGACAGGCCAATAGGAATTATATCGTTCTTTTGTTGACGATCCATTCCTAAACAAAGGGCTGTGTGAAGTCCCCAGATGGATGTTAAGGCCCATACTTAATTAGGTATTTGCTTGAGACTCAGGACTGTCTATAACTCATAATTTCAAAGGTCTCATAATTTGCAGCAGCCAATTTAATAGTCCATTTGTGTCCAAAATTTAAAAAATATTCATTGAAAGTTTATAATATACTGAAACATGACAACAACTTGACGGGTACCCAAAGTTTATGTTTTCTTAGCTTTTCTTCGCTTCTTGACATTTAGACAAATTTATTGTTAATGTTTTTTACATTTTCTAACCTTTAAAAGGCTGGTTCAGTACTCTAGAAATACTGAATTGTCAACATACTGTCGGGCAGCACGGTAGCACAGTGGTTAGCACTTCTGCCTCACAGGGCCAGGAACCTGGGTTCGATTCCCTGCTTGGCTCACTGTCTCTGTGGAATTTGCATTCTCCCTGTGTCTGCATGAGTTTCCTTTGAGTGCTCCAGTTTCCTCCCACCGTCCAAAGATGTGCGAGTTAGGTGGATTGGCTGTGCTAAATTGCCCCTTAGTGTGAAGGGGATTAGCCAGGGTAAATGCATGGGGTTATGGGGATAGGGCCTTGATGGGATTGTGGTCAGTGCAGACTCGATGGGCCAAATGGCCTCCTTCTGCACTGTAGGATTCTATGATTCTATGATAAAAGTTTAATATACATGCTGGTTTGAAATTGTGCATTTCAAAAGCCTCTCCCCTGGAATGTAACCTCATTTATAATATTGAATTAGTGATTTGCATAACATTATTTTGCATAATGTCATGCTTTACAGGGATCTATTAACAGCATTAACCAAGGACTTCCTGTCAAAACAATCAGATTGAGAATTCCTCACTGAACCATGCTGAGTTTAATCCATGAAGTGTAAATTGGAAGTTGATTCCATGAAAAACATGTACAGAAAGCAAGATAAGTAGATGGAAGGAAAGGTGGGATTAACAGACAGAGATAAGTGAGACGAAGAAGTAAAACATTCCAACAAAATTACATTCTCAAGGAATCAAACATCATACTTTTAAAATTAACTTGGCATGGACAAAGAGCTGTTAAAAATTCATTTACAACTGAATGCACCAACTAAACTTTTTCTGATCTCTTAGTGGGCAAAAAATAGGTAAATACTGCAGCTTTATGTCCTTTGTGCATTTCAATGCTGCATATTGGGGAGGTACTGGATTGTGAAACTTATGGAGAATCAGGGCATCTTCAAAATTTTCACATTTACCTATCTGTGTGTGGACACCAGAGTTGTGGTCAGATACACTCTAGCAAAGGTCAGCACTGAAAGGGTCAACCTTTTTCCTATTTCAGAATCCAGACCCATGTACTGTGTTGACAGTGAAGGTCACTGTTCACTTCAACTTTCATGCTGCTTTGTAATAAAGGTAAGGTCGCCATAGTCCCAGATGACCATAGATTGATCTCCCTTTTGAGGGAGAGAGCTGACTGGTGGTGATTTAACCTGAGGATCACCACACCTCAGGCAAGGTTGAGAAGGTGAGCCTTCATGAATAACCTCAGGCTGCACAGGAATTGAACTCATGCTGTTGGCATTACTCTGCATCACTAGCCAGCTGTCTAGCCAACTGAGCTAAACCGACCCTATGAGCTTTGCTGACACTCTTTAGCTGAATCTTTGGGCGAACCAGGGAGGGCAGGTGAGCTGACATGTGTCAAAGGAAGGATTTCTACTTAAAGGGACCACAACACAGGTTAGAATGGCTTACCAGCACTTGCACTTTGGAGGCTGCAGTGACCACAGAGGTGACCTGGGAACGTTGCTCGCCAGATCTCTCGTTCTTACCTGGAGGTCCTGTCACAAAATCTGAGGGTGCAGAGAGGTGAGTTCTCCCAATGATGGGAGGAAGAGGACATCCCCAACCAAGCAGGTGTGAATGAAAGTTGTTGAGGATGCAGCAGAGTGTGTTCTCTCTAACCTGGAGACAATGTATAAAGAGGATCCAGGACCTCAGCAGGGCATGATAGGTGAGTGGTGGAACACCATCAGGTATGAAGCCCCATATTCTGACTTTGAGCATTCTCCCACATAACATTTCTGAGGTTAAGACATCTCCGCTCTCTCCAGGCTCCTCATATCCCCACCCGAACAGCCAACACTCACACTCGACCTCTTACACTCATTGCTTCACAGTCTCCCTCCACAAATGTTTGTACTTTCCTCCCCTTCACAAAAGTAATCACTAACACTACTGACTTTCAGCTTTCTCCCCTTGGAGGAGAAAAGAGCACACAGCCTCAGAGAGAGGCAGACAACCAGGCAGGGACTGGTCCTTGAAGGACGGCCACTGGCAATGCATTCACGTCCAGTCCACTGGGAAAGAGGTTTGGAGGTTTCAGTTTCAGCAGTGACTTGCTGGAAGAGCCGGAGCCTCCTGAGGCGTTGATGTTCAGACATGTGGAGAGAACTGATCCTCTCCAGGAGACCCTATGTTGGGAGCATCACCTTCTTGCAGCTGGATCTCACACTGTTGCTGGTGCAGCTTCTGCTGTTGGTGATAGTGTGGCTTCTGCTCTTGTCACTCAGCAAGGATTGAAGGTGAAACTCAACATGCCACATTGAAAGTTAGCAGCAGGGGAGTACAGCTGAAGGTGAGTGAAGTACTAGACAGGAACAGGTCTTCCAAGAAGTTAGTAATCACCTGTCCTGCAGTGAAAGCACTTTCTGAGAGAAGCCTCTCATCTGTCCATGGAAACAACTCTTCAGCTTGATTGATCAAAGGCTTCCCAACCTGTCAGTTCCTGCTGTGCAATCACCTTGGTGATCCTGACAAGTTGCTGACTGATCAGGAAACAGTTACTCTGGCTTTTAAATCCAGAATTGGGTGCTAAAACAGTTGTTAATTGATTTTTTAAGCACCTGAATTACTTATACGATAGATCCAAAGAGGTTGCCCTGCTTTCATTCAATCCCGTTCCGGTGAAAGCCAGAATTGGGCAGGATGATGTCAGGATCCTGATCTGATGTCACTTTTTAGGGGATTTATCTCCCTGCATGCACACAAACCCTTGTCTTTCTGCCTGGGAAAATTTCCCTTACTTACCTGAAATCTTATATCACCAAATACCCTGGATCAGCAGGATCTAGCAGTTAATGTTAACTGGGAGACGGATGTGTGACTTTCTCACTGAGGTAAAGTCATGAAGGACATTAAGGATAAGAATATTATTTAAATGGAGGTATTAGGGGACTGAGAACCAATTGATGAGTAAAAGGGTTATAGATAAAGAGAACTTTATCAGGGTGAATTTTGGATACAAGCACTGCTGAATAAATTCATTGTATTTTATTTGAAAGCAGCAGTACCTACACACTGGGATCTAAACTTCATTATTCTGTATAAACTGTCCCTGTAAGCATTTTCACCGTTACCTGTTTGCAATGTCCTTGCTAATATTTATTAGCATTAGGACAATATAATTGCATGTAGGGGAAGTGTTTCTAGCCTGCAGCTTGGCACCCTGGATCTACTGAGAGCCGTGGATCACAAGTAATCCAACAGCTCCAATCCACCCAATTTGCTGTTGTTTCTTGTGCCGTGTGATCCAGCGCAGGGAAAGTTCCTCTGTATATATTTTTACAACCACTATTTTCCTTACTTTGCCTACATGGCAACAGAGACTATACTCCAAACAAAATATATTGGCTGTGAAACATCTTGGGATGGTCTAATGAGTTGAAAAGATAAATATAAGTTCTTTCTTTATTTTCCAATAAGATTCATATATTTTGTTTCTTCATCTTAAGTTGCACATTTACTTTTGAACCTCACACTGGCCCCTTCAAGGCATACAGAATGATTGATTTTTGGCTACTGCTATGTTTTCTGCCTTCTTGAGTACAGTGGAGAGAAGGGGGGTCAACTCCTATCTGACCAAAAGTGTTCTAACATCTCTACAGTCCATGATGTTATTTACCAGCATATATAGAGCCATGCTACCACAATTGTAGAGTACCACCTCCTCAAACTTTTTTTCTCCCCGAAAGTTACGAGATCAAATATTTCATTAGTTGCTTCAGAACTGTCAGTAAGATCACTTATGTAAGTACATTGTGGTTAGATGGTACCTACTTATTTTCACGAATGAAATTCAAAGATGTGCGGGTTAGGTGGATTGGCCATGCTAACTTGCCCCTTAGTGTCCAAAGATGTGTAGGTTAGGTGGAATGGCCATGGTAAATGCAAGGAGTGGGCCTCGGTAAGATGCTCATCAGAGTGTCGGTACAATCTTGATGGACTGAATGGCCTCTTTCTGCACTGCAGGGATTCTATGATTCTATGATATGATTCTATGATTCTAAATGCTGGTACTGACCGTTAATATTTAGGAATGCTCTGTGCTCTTGCAGATTTATCAGAATTGTTTAAAAACATGCTTCTCACCTTTTTGTTTTGACGAAGTGAATGGTTGCGTCTCCCATCACTGTTGACTTTTGGTGTGGCGTTTCCAAACATTTATGAGTATCTTATTTTGACAGGTTTAGTGAGATTGCAAGGAGGTAAAAATCAAGGTGAAGGTCGAGTTGAAGTTTACGTGAACGGAGTTTGGGGACTGATATGCAACAAGAACTGGGACAACCGCGATGCATCAGTTGTTTGCCGACAGCTTGGATATGGGTAGGTTTTTGAAATTTGGAATTTTTGAACTTGGATTTTTGAGTTCAGTCTTAGAGAACTGTAACATTTTCTTGCCAGCTGAACTGACAAAAGTTACTTGTAAGAGCGGGCCAAAGTCTCCTTGGAATTGAGTCAGAGACAGCTACAATTTAGAATGTTGCACATAACGGATGATCCACGCTTATCTTTAGAAGATTTTCCTTTTTGTCCAACGCATACATTGCTTTGCTTAGGTTTTTCTATTGGTCTCGTCTCTTTTCCCACCCTCGATTGACAATGCTAGAACATGTGATGATAATATTCAGTTCTCCAGCACTTCTGACTATCCTTCATGTGTGAGTCCAGGCTGTGAGCATTGACTATCTGTTTGAACATGGAAAACATCATAGTATCCACATACTGGTGCTGTTCAGTGTGTGGACTCCGCGGATAGAGGCCAGATGTAGTCTAGCATATTTTTCCTTTCTCATGAAAACAGAGGCCAATTGTAGAACTGCCATAAAAAAGCACCAGCTGATATTTGTTGAGTTACCACAGATCAGGGATCAATCCAATAGGAAGAGCATCTATCCTTTGTCAGCCGGATGAGCAGGACCATGGGATCAGTGTCGCTTCTTAATCAAGCCTGAAAGCAGACAGGAGCAGACTCTCCCTCCATTTCAGTCTCTATACTGATCCTGGTGTAGCTGACCATTCAGGGCAAGCCCCGATATGAAAATCAGATGAAGCTTCAATTATGTATACCATGTGACAACAGCAGGATGAAGTGTATCTCATCAAATTGCCTGAAACAATTTATTTACCAACTCAACAGCAGGGGCTGGAAATTCAGCTCCATATCACCAGGAGTTTTCAGTGCTCTGGGTTCTGTTTTGTGCTCAAGGTTACATCCATGTTGCATTTGCACAATGCTGACTTGGGCCACGTTAGGAGTCAGACGAGAGACATCCGACCATGTCAGAAGCACGAGTTTTCACTGAAAACACAGAGGCTGAGGGATGACCTAATAGAGGTCTACAAAATTATGAGCGGCATAGATAGGGTAGATAGTAAGAGGGAGAATGTTTAGCAAGACGTGCGTGGAAAGATTTTCACACAGAGGGTGGTGGGTGTCTGGAACACACTATCAGTGGAGGTACATAGCTACATACATAATAATGAGGTCCAAGGCCGAAGTCCTGCATTTCCCAGTTGAATGTGGGCTGTTAGTACTCTGCTGGAGAGGCACGAAATGGTTGAGACCTTCCAAGTTTTTAGGTTTTCAGATTACCAACAACCTGTTCTGGTCCCCCCATGCCGACACTATAGTTAAGAAAGCCCACCAACGCTTCTACTTTCTCAGAAGACTAAGGAAATTTGGCATGACGGTTATGACTCTCACCAATTTCTGCAGATGCACCATAGAAAGCATTATTTCTGATTGTATCACAGCTTGGTAGGGCTCCTGCTCTGTCCTAGACCGCAAGAAACTACAAAAGGTCGTGAATGTAGCCCAATCAATCAAGCAATACAGCCTCCCATCCATTGACTCTGTCTATATTTCCCGCTGCCTCGGAAAAGCAGCCAGCATAATTAAGGACTCCATGCACCCTGCACCCTGGACATACTCTCTTCCACCTACTTTCGTCAGGAAAAAGATACAAAAGTCTGAGGTCACGTACCAAGCGACTCAAGAACAGTTTCTTCCCTGATGCCATCAGACTTTTGAATGGACCTACCTCGCACTAAGTTGATCTTTCTCTACACCCTAACTATGACTGGAACACTACATTCTGCACTCTCTCCTTTCCTTCTCTATGAACGGTATGCTTTGTATAGCGTGCAAGAAACAATACTTTTCACTGCACACCAATACATGTGACAATAATAAGTCAAATCAAATTGATGCTACCGAATTTCTAGGCCTATGTTGTTGATAAATTGGATGCACCATCAGCACGAACTAGTCATCAGAATCTGAACTTCCCATCTTTCTGACCCACCCACAGCTGTTGTATTTAACCCCACCTTGTCACTGTTCTTTAATAATATTACTTGTAGGTCCTGATTTCATCACAGAGAAAATTGCTTTAAAGGGATTCCATTTTCAGTGCACATTAGCATCTGCATTTGTGTACATTGGGGTAAATTCCTGCATACCCATTCCAATTATTTAAAATTTATTTATTAGTGTCACAGATAGGCTTACGTTAACACTGCAATGAAGTCATACTGAAAATCTTTTCGTCGCCACACTCTGGCAGCTGTTTGGGTACATTGAGAGAGAATTTAGCATGACCAATGCACCTAACTGGCACTGTGGGAGGAAACCGGAGCACCCGGAGGAAAACCATGCAGACACGGGGAGAACGTGCAGACTCCACACAGTGACCCAAGCCTGGAATCGAAACTGGGTCCCTGGTGCTGTGAGGCAGCAGTGCTAACCACTGTGCCACCCGTGTTATGGAATTATCATTCCATTGATAGAATAAAAATCAGATGGCTTCCTTAACGTGTGGCTGAGCTACTTCTTCACATTGACACCCATGTGGTGAAGGCAAAGTATTAGTGCAGTATCTGATGTGCACATGAGTCCGATTTCGATTAAAGGGACCATGTTGGTACCTTCACAGAGTTTGTTTGCAGTTCCACTTAATCCACTTGCATGAATTAGATAGTGGAGCTCAGATTACAGGCCTGGATCTTTCAGTACATGATGTGGAGATACCGGCGTTGGACTGGGGTAAACACAGTAAGAGTTTTAACAACACCAGGTTAAAGTCCAACAGGTTATTTGGTAGCAAATGCCATTAGCTTTCGGAGCGCTGCTCCTTCGTCAGATGGAGTGGAAATTTCCACTCCATCTGACGAAGGAGCAGCGCTCCGAAAGCTAATGGTATTTGCTACCAAATAAACCTGTTGGACTTTAACCTGGTGTTGTTAAAACTCTTACTGTCTTTCAGTACAAACAGTATACTCATCAAGAGACCAAAGTGCCGATGTTGGCAGCTGCCAGAGAGCTAAGCAAATTGTAAATCTGCCCACAGTATGAAGCCAGTTCTGAGTTGTGGATTTTTTTAAAAATCATAGAAATCATACAGTGCAGAAGGAGGCCATTCGGCCCATCGAGTCTGCACCGACCACAATCCCACCCAGGCCCTACCCCCACATATTTTACCCACTAATCCCTCTAACCTACGCATCCCAGGACTCTAAGGGGCAATTTTTTTTTTAACCTGGCCAATTAACCTAACCTGCACATCTTTGGACTGTGGGAGGAAACCGGAGCACCCGGAGGAAACCCACGCAGACACGAGGAGAATGTGCAAACTCCACACAGACAGTGACCCGAGCCGGGAATCGAACCCAGGAGCTGTGAAGCAGCAGTGCTAACCACTGTGCTACCGTGCCGTCACAGACAAATCTTTGTCTGTGAGAAATGCATTAATTCATGAATTCATTAATGCAGTAATTGAAATGTAGAACTCAAGACTTTTGTAACAGTGAGAATCTTTACGAAATGATTGCCATTTATCTATTTCAAACCAGAATGTTGTATAATTAGAATGAACTGCCGATATATCTGATACTATCTAATGTTCATCTGTAATGAATCTCAGAGTTCAATGCCTTGCACTTTGTTGTTAGTCAATAGGATTACAAAACAAAACATGAATATATGATTGTGAGATTTATTTGCCAATTGGTGCACTAACAAGGAGTTGTAATTCAGTAATTGTATTACATCACTGAGACCGTAATTCTACTCAGAAACAGTTATGAAGGGTAAAAACATAATCAAGGGCTGGTTTAGTTTGATCCTAATTTAAAAGTGTGTTTGTAATACAAAGCTCTCTTGGACAGCTGCTGCTTTGAACAATATTTCATACTGTTAACAAGATAATTGAAAGAGTTTGCACCAAATACAGTGCCTTACATTTGCCGATTTGAGTACAACCTATGGCTGGTAAACATGGACATATGGTCCCTGGTTTAATCTAAGTCATAATCTCTTCCCTGCTTCTGCTGATCCTGTCTGATGAATCCAATCCAGATACTTGAATAAAGTACGAGATTACCCCAGTTCACACATTAATATAGAAACTAACGAGACGATGGTAGGTCTGTGTAGCAACAACACCAACCCCACCACCAACACAATTTATACAGCAGCTTTAGCATAGTAAAATGTCCCAAAGTGCTTTGATTTGACACTGAACCACATACGGTGATATTAGCTCAGATGACCAAAAGACGAGTCATGGAATTTGATGTGAGTGAAGACATGCCAGCAGAGTTGTGGATGCCCTCAATTTTATGATGGTTAGAATGTGGAAACTAGCCAGGAGTGTGTGGGGATACTCAAAATCTAGAGGTTCAAAGGTGTGGGAGTTCAGATGAACTGAGGCAGGGGCAAAGTCAGATGGAAATAGGTGACCTTAGTGATGGAGCAAATAGGTAGCTAGAAGCTCATCTTGGGATCAAATATGATGACTAGGTTGTGAACTGTCTGGTTCAGCCTCTAGCACTTGCTATGGGAGAGGAGAGGAAAGGAGTTGGTACATAGAGAACAAAGCTTGAAGCAGTGACTGAAAACAAATGACTTCAGTCCTCCCAATATTAAATTGGAGGAAGTTTCTGCTCATTCAGTGCTGAATGCTAAATCAGCAATGATAATGAGCAATGTCTGATAAGTTAGCAACAGTGGAGCAACAACAGTAACTTGATTTATGGTGCGCCTTTAACATAGTAACCCATCCCTGGGCATATAAATGTTTAATAAATATCTATGTAACCAAAGTAACTAAATATTCTAATATGATGAATGCTAAATGCCACAATGCTCTTTGGCTAACAACTTAGACCCGCACCTCATAGCAAATTATTAAAAAAATTTGTAACAAAAGTTAAAAATTCATCTTCTTCAAAATGTTGGAATGAATACTGTACAGTTCATATTACATTATAGATAGTAACGGAATCTCAGCATTTATTATATCATCTGAATCTTCATTTCATCTTTTGTAATTCACTGCGAGTATGCACTGTTCTTTTATGTCCTCCACCTCTCAAGGTGATATGCTTGCAATTATTTCCACTATGTAGCCAACGGATCAATCTGTCTCCTGTCCAAGATATTAAAACAAGTTGTCAGTCAGCCAGGGCTGGGCTTGCAGAGGGGTGGAGGACAATGCAATGCTGTGAACGCATTCACTCAGATCTTTCAGTGTATTAAATCATATTCATTTGGTCACCACTCTGCATTAAATATTCCTTCTCTTTTCCCATGCTTCTCACTAAAGCGCAATGCCAAATGTGCATTTTATTTTCCGATTGGCAAGGACAACATAAAACAAGCTTGTGAAGCTTCAGTGAGTCAGTGTTCAAATTTGTCTACAGTCAACATAAACTTGAGTGATGTACAATGGACGAGTGATCTCTTTGATCAAGTGCACACCAAAGCAGCAGTATTTCAGGATGGGGAATAGATGTGCTTTACCCAAGTAGAGTAATAATTGATTATATCATCTCTGCCTTTCTGACAGCGGTGATGAGGGACCGTGCATAGAAAAAAAATGTCCTACGTTTTTATATTTGAATTATTAACACAGGCAGCATGATGGCACTTAGCCAATATTTAATGCACAGATCAAGAATGGACCCAGATGGGAGGCTTACTTCATTCAGATTCTGATCTAGAGTCTGTCAGGTTAGGAGATGCTGAACAGAGGCTGTGGAGTTTCCTGGAAGAACAAATGCCTAGTGGGTCATTAATTCATCCTGACGGCCAGTAACTGGGGATGTTGGTGGTGACCCAGGATCGAACCTTATGCCTGTCCTCTTAGTTACAAGCGTTAGGGTAGGCGCACGAATGGAACAAAGAGTGCACAAGAGTAAAGGGAAAGCTACTCAAATACCTGTATAAAAATATATAGCACATTTAATGTAGTAAACAATCCCAAGGCACATAAATGTATAATAAATATTTGTGTAATCAAAGTAACTACGCGTTCTAACATGATGAAAGCTAAATGCCACGATGCCCTTCAGGTAACAACTGTGCCCACATCTCATAGCAGATTATCAAAACCATTTGTAACAAAAGTTGAAAATTAATCTTCTTCAAAATGTTGGAATGAATACTGTACAGTTCATATTACATTATAGATAGTAATTGAATCTCAGCATTTATGATATCATCTGAATCTTCATTTGGGAATCTTTTTGTAATTCACTGCTAATATGCAGTGTTCTTTTATATCCTCCGCCTCTTGAGGAGATATGCTTGCAATTATTCCATAATATAGTCAAAGGATCAAAATATACTGGCTGGAACTTCCTGTGTCTCTGTGGCACTGCTGGGAGCCACACACAGGCCAGGATTTTCCAGCCCTGTCACTGCCGGACATTGTTACAGTCAGGATGGCAAAACTTGGGGAGACGTTGACTTTTAATGGCTCTCCAAATTTTCCTGTCCCGCCTGTGAATCCCACCCACACAACACTCAGAAGGGAAAAACAATTAAAATGGGGAATTAAAAATACTGGTCTGAACTGGTCATGTATACCGTAAAATGAGACATCAGGAAAACTGGGAAATAAAATTAGTGGTCCAAATTGCCTTTGTATACTTTAAAATGGAACACCAGGCAATCAAGAAAAAAATAAGTTGCATCAATATCGTGCATTTCCTGTCTTTGGAATGTCCCCAAGATGCTTCATAGCTAATGAAGTACTGATACAACTGTGGTAATGCAACTGATACACAACTTTCCAATAAATCACCCACTGAGTTTGAATTCCCACTGGTGCTGCAGGGCCTGCGAAGATTCAGCTCAGCATTTGCCTACATTGAGGTAGGAGAAAAAATTCACATTGCCTCCCAGGCAAGCAAAACCTTGATCTTAAAATTCTTATCCTTATTTTCAAATCCTTCCATAGCCTTGTCTCGCTCTATGTTTCCATTCTGAAACCACTCTGAGATATCTCCCCTAATTCTGGCCTCTTAAATACCCTGATTTTAGTTGCTCCACCATTGGTGGCCATGTCTTTGGTGTCTTGTGACCTAAAGCTCTGGAACTCATTCCCTGCACTTCACCACCTTGCGTAAAAAAGGCATTGTTCAAAATCTATCTTTGTGATCAGGCTTTTGATCACCTGACCTAATATTTTCTTTGGTTCAGCATCAAATTATACTTTGTAATGCTCACACAAAGAATCTTGGGATGTTTAATTGCATTAAAGGCATTATATATAATACAAAAATAGTTGGCGTCATTGTTCCACCACATCTTCCTGTGTTTAGAGATGTGCTATTTTAAACTTACCTTTCTTTCTAGTTGGTAAAAAATGAAAGTACTATGGTTCCAAGAAGGTGATTTTCTGGAAGTACATTCTAATTATGGCTTAGTTTGAAACAGAAGACCATTGCATGGCTCATTTAAGCAAGATGACATTTCTAATGTCCATTAATTTCCAGTCATAGTCATTGTTCCTTGATGGTCAAATGTAATAAAAGAGCAACTATCTCATTCTTCGTATGATTTAGTTACTTCCATTCTGTACAATTAATCACACATCCCTTGGATATTTATTCATTATTTGGAGTTTTTCTTGTCATTTGCTGCTAAATGTTATTTAAAACATGAACTGCAGTTTTCAAGTTACAACAGCAAACTTTTCAATCAAGATTTATCGAGGTGAAATCATGAATAGCACCTAACGCTGTTGCAGAAGGTTTTTTTTAACACTATTCTTTAACTCCAGTATTTGCTTCATGTCCTTGAACAGACGACATTCTAGTTTAAGAAAGCCAACCTTGTTGAGAATTGAGAAGAGGATGGCGATGAGGTGGCTTTAAATGTAGAAAGTGTGAGGAACACCACTGCAACCATTCAAGAAAAGCAGTTTGTGAGAGAGACACTAACCTTGAAAAGTAACCTGGCTTTATAAAACTCTCCAGTTCTGGCAGGGCACGTGTTATCCTATACACTACAGCCTTGCAATGAAATCTCCAGTCTGACAAACATTCAAATGAATAAATGTTATGCCTATCAGATTTCAGTCACTGGGAGGTGATCAGTAGACTTCCTTGGACATACAATCCTACATGTATACTATAAATACATATTTTAAATTACAAAGATTTTAAACACATCTTGTGCATTTGGGAGAGGAATGCATGTAGTAATTTATTATTTGCTGATTCCACATGCTTAGAGATTACTACCAGTTGATCCTCATCGTTGGCTGTCCCTCATCTGCTCAGAGTCATGAGCTTCTACCATAGCTATTTTGTGACTGAACAAGCTGATTAGTGACCCACTGGTTGGTAGCATACAGTAAATAACAGGAAAACTAATGGTGAGCATTTCTGTTCAAGGTTACATGTGATTCATTGCATTCCCATTGACTTCAGTTTTTGCAGATATTTTCTTAAGCTAAGACTTCTCCTACCCTGGAACTTCAGAAGGACGTAGATACAGTGAAATGAGAAAGAGTGTGGCTGGAATCTGATCACCATTCACCAAAGTGGGATTTTCCCATCCCGCTGCAGTGAATGGAGAATTGGCTAGCCGCCAAATTCTCCGACCTTGTTGCAGCGGGAGCGTGGCATGAACAGCAGGTAAGATCGCACCCAGTGAGCAGAATTCTCCCTTGCTGAGACTAAAGCCTATGGTGGTGGTGGGAACGTGGTGTGCTTCCAGCTGCAGAGAACAGTGGGAAAACATGCCAAATCTTCTGGCCCCAACCTAATTAATTATGCAACAGCAGGTTTTACATCTTATTCCATGGCGGGACAGGACTGAAGGCGCGTATTCGGCCGTCGTATCCAGGCGCCATATTGGAAATGTGCCTAATATTACTGACCCATTATTGAGGAAAGAAGATGGGCCCCCTGAAAATGAAGATGGACTTGCTGAGAAGGCAGAGGGTTATTTGAAACATTCCAAGGCTGGAAGATGGACCGCCTCCAGGATGTCGACTCTGGAGAATCGTCCCACCATTGCTGTGGTATTCCCCCCCCCCCCGCCCCCCAACCAACAGCCATCGAACCTGCTGGCAGTGGCTTAGGAGAATTCTGCACATTATTTGTAAAAAATAAGATGAATGTACATCTTCATATAAAGCTTACAATGCCTGTATCCATTGCTTGTATTCTGTTAGGAAACCTTTAACAATCAATAAAATGCAAAATCAAGAATACAAAGCAAAGAATAATTCACTTCAAGAAAATATTCATCGGTGGTCAAATAACACTCAAGCATTAGCCAAGAAGATAATAGTCTTTCTCATTAATTTGAAGTGAACATCTGTCAAAGAACCATCAGCACTTACTCGAGGAGCAGTAACCATATTGCTCAGTCCCAAACAAATCTGTGCAAAATAGTTCACGCTAGCTAATTTTGGGTCATTTACCAAGAACGTATTTACAATAATACTGCGTACCACAAAAATAATAAAGATAGTGCAAATGTGGAAAGCAATTCTTGATGAGGGCATGTCAACAATTTTATACATCAGAAATAACTTCATCATATGTGAAAACCAGCAGGGGAATGTTATAGTGAAATGAAAACTATTAAGAGACTATTTGGAGCCTCCGGTTTCATTCGAGCCTGAAGAATTGAGAAATTGAACTCAATATTTTTTATAAGTTTCTGCACAGCACTGAAGATGCGAATAAGGCAAAATGTTATTCATCAAATATGTACATATAATGTAGAAAATACTAGTCATGATTGTGGCAGCTAATACTTTATTTCTCTGTACGCATTCCATTGTCCCATGTTTTAGCAGCGACATTAACCAATTAAAAAAAAGTAACATGATTTGTATTAAACTAGTGAATTCAACAATGTTGTAGAAGCAGATCCAAATGCTAACTGTAAAATCCTGGGAGATCTTTAGAGATTCCTTTCTGAAGTACTATTGCCCAACTAAATATTCAGACATTTTTGAATTTTTATGAAATGACTTACCAGCTAAATGTTTGTATGGAGCACTGAGCATGAAATAGGTAATCTGTGGACATGCAAAATTCTCCCATAAGAACTAAAGGTGGAATCTTATGGGTCCCTGCATTTTGCGGTGGTGCGGGTGAACTATAAAATTCCGTGGCTGCCTTTTCTGGTGCCTACTGTCCCTGTCCTGGCCACAATGCTATGAGTGGTAAGGGAAGCATTGGTCAATTCATTGTCTCTTAAGGGCCACTTCCCACCCCCATTGTTATTTTCTGGGTGATGGGCTGAAGCTAGCAATGAGTGGGAAACCCGACAGGTAACACTGATTGGGCATGTGGTAGGTGGGAGGATGTGTGCCCCCCCCCCCCCCCCCCCCACACACGCACATACTTTCAGGCTTTTATCCATCTCTGCACTTTCCTTCCACTCTCCCAGTCCTATCTTGCCCGATATCCCTTACAGCTTCCCCTCTCCCCCCCACCCCACCACCCTCACTAGGGCCTGCCTGCCTGGCCCTGCCAAGTCTCCCCTGCTACATTTACCTTTCTATCTGGTTCCAGTGACAATCCTCATTGGGGACTCCTGCAGTCCCAGCAGTGGCTGCCACTTCTGGAGGCGCTTCTGGGGCCAGACAGTTCCCCGCCACTAATCACTGGCAGCCCTCTGAGCTGGGTTTTCCACCCCAGTTAGAAATGGAAATCTCACCACTGGTATATTAATGCCCTGTCAGGCATTACATTGCTGTGCCTTGATGTGACTAGGAAGGGATAGATGATACATCCACTTCCATTTCCACCAGCTCATTGCCATAGAATTGTGCATATAGCTTAAAAATATCATTTGGTTCAGATTTTGCATTGAGAATAATGGTGAGACTACCAACACTCACCATTACAATGGAGTACATCGGACTGTATATTCATGGAAATCTGGAAGTTGCAGTCCCAATTACTCTGCTAGTCCATAGGCTGCAAAAAGACAGTCCTTACGATATATGTAGTATTGAAATCTATGTAAGGGCATGGGGTAATTGCACTTAACCTTAATTAACCACTAAACATCCCAGAACAAAGTTAGGTTTAGCGTATACATGTCTAAGTTAATTGTTAATAATGTGGTAAGTCATAATCACTGCCAAATAACCTCTCTGGCCTTGAGAATTTAAATTTCCAAGCGTAGAATCTCATTTGTTCAGAATCCAATCATGTTAGAGACTTAAAAAAAACCAGAAAATAATGCTTCAATTTTTTTTAACTGTCTTTTCTATTTCTCTCTCTTATTCTGTCTCTTCGAGCACATGGGATTGAGGATAATATACTGCGTTGGATTGAGAATTAGTTAAGGGACAGAAAACAGAGAGTCATAAATGGGTCATTCTCAGGTTAATAGGCTGTGACTAGTGGGGTACCACAGGAATCAGTGCTTGGGCTCCATATATTCACAATCTATGTCAATGATTTGGATGTGGAGATCAAATGTAATATTTGCAAATTTGCCGATGACACAAAACTAGGTGGAAATGTGAATTGTGAGGAGGATACAAAGAGGTGTCATGGGAATTTAGACAGGCGAAGTGAATGGGCAAGAATATGACAGAAGGAATATATTGTGAAAAACATCTGAAGCTATCTGCTTTGGTGGGAAAAACATAAATCCTGATTATTTTTTAAATGGTGGGTGGTTGGGAAGTGTTGATGTCCAAATGGACCTAGGTGTCCTTGTTCATGAGTCACTGAAAGCTAGCATGCAGGTGCAGCAAGCAATTAGGGAATCAAATAGTATATTATAGCAAGAGGATTTGAGTACAGGAGTAAAGATGTCTTGTTGCAGTTGTATAAAGCCTTGGTGAGATCATACCTGGACTTTTGCATACAGTTTTCGTCTCTAAAGAAGGATATACTTGCCATGGAGGGAGTGCAATGAAGGTTCACCATACTGATTCCTGGGATGGCAAAATTGCCCTACAAGGAGAGATAGAGGATACTGGGCCTGTATTCTCTAAAGCTTAGAAGAGTGAAAGGCAATCGCATTGAAACATATAACATTCCTACAAGGTTCAACAGGGTAGATGCCGGAAGTATGTTTTGCTTAGCTGGGGAGTCTAGAATCAGGGACACCGTCTCAAAATAAGGAGTAAGCCACTTAAGACTAAGAGGAGGAGGAATTCCTTCACTGTAAATTGCAGGCCACACTGTTGTCAATATTAGTGGTCTGTGAGCCAGTTCACTTCTGCCAATGCTATCATGGATGCATTTGCGACAGGTAGATTAGTGAGGGGTCAAGTATCTTTGTCCCTCTTGTTACTATTTGTTACAGGGCCGGTCTGGCAGATATGTCCTTCAGAAATCCCATCACTGATTGTGTTACCAAGTTGTCCTTGATGATGGACATTAAAGTCCCCAATTCCATCCTAGTTCTGTACCATTACTACTCTCAGTGATCCTTCAAGTGGTATTCAACATGGAGCTTGGCTAATGCATCATTTGAGGGAGGGTGGAAGATGGTAATCAACAGGTTTTGTTGCCCTTGATTGACCTGATTCCAGGTGTCCAGGTATTGAAAACTTCTGAGGCCACTCCCTTCTGACTGTATACCCCCTTTCTGCCACCTCTGCTGGGTCTGACCTGCCAATGGCATAGATCATACCCAGGGATGGTGAGTTGCAAAGTATGATTCCGTGGGTGTGACTATGACTGACTTCACTTGTCTGTGGGACAGCTCTCCCAAATTTAGCACAAGTCCCCAGATGTTAGTGAGGACTTTGCAGGGTCAACAGGGCTGGGTGTGGGTGGGTGTGTGTTGGGTGTGGCATTCTTGTTTCTGTTGCCTAGATCGATGCTGGGTGCTTTGTTAGCTTTTATTCTTATTTGAGTTGTCTGTAGTCATTTCATATAACTGAGTCGCTTGCTAGTGATTTGATAGCTGAGTTGCTTGCTAGGCCATTTCAGATCACTCACTTTGCTGTGGATGAGCAGCATGTAGGTCAGACCAGGTAAGGGCATTAGTTTCACCAACTAAGCTATGTGAACCTTTAGACTCAACTAAAGTCCAACGGTTATGGTTTGTCAAATATGTAGTATTAGGGTATTTAAAGGCTGAAAGGGTTCATGCATGGTAATGGGGAAACTGTACCATCCACATGATGATGTAAGAAAGAGTCACATGACTCAATCTAGTGGGAAAATGTTCATTGTTGAGTCTGAATAATAATTGTGTCTTGTGTCTCTGTATATAGTTATATTCAGACCTATATATGTCTCCACAGCCATTCCTCAGCCAGCACCAACCACCATGCAACAAAATAAAGCAGCATGATATTTCTTTCAACAAATGCTTGCTTGGACCACCTTTGAAAAGATTAAAGAAGTACATTTGAACAATGAGCACGATCTTAGCTATTGTTCGTGCCACGCTTCCGCTGCAGCGAGGTTGGAGAATTTGGTGGCCAGCCAAATCTCTGTTCACTGCGGCAGGGTGGGAAAATCCTGCCGGTGTGAATGGTAGTAAGATTCCAGCCCAATGAGTTCAGTCATATTGTCACACTCGTTGGTTAGGCTATTGTACGAGTAGATATTATTCTATATCAGAAAGCCATTTGGTGAAGGATCGAACTGGAGCCAATCTTTACACTTTTACATATTTATTACCAGAACTGCATGTTAGGTACATGCACCTCCTAATTCAATAACCACAGTTATAGGCTGTCTATAGGAGGTCAAGTGAATCCCTAGTTATTGCCCGACACCTGTGTACAAGTGAACACACTTTATTTACTTTTTCATGGGTTGTATACGTTACTGGCTAGGCCAGCATTTATTGAGAAGGTGGCAGTGAGCCGCCTTTTTGAGAAGCTGGAGACTTTTTGGTGTAGGAAGAACACAAGTACTGTTAGGCAGGGGATTTCAGGTCCAGTGAAGGAACACTGATATAACTGTAACTCAGGATTCAGTGTGGCTTGGAGAAGAACTTGCCACTGGTGATGTTTCCATGAATTAAATGTGCAATTATCAGTTATAGAACAATGTGAATTAAATCCCACCAAAGTAAAGTGCTCCTTCTGCACATGGGAGTGAGGACTGAGACTACGAAAGCCAAGAAGTTATCCAAGCTTCTGCCTTAACAGACCAAACATTGGTTTACAGAAAGTCTAAAATCCGGATTTTTCTCCCGTTCCTGGTTCTATTTAATTGAGGACATAAATCATTGATTTGCAGGTGTCAGCCTTTGAATTTATTTTGTGCTTATTTGCATTTCATCACTGTTGCATGTTCTGCTCTGATGGGATTAATTAAGGATCCCTATGGATCTGACAGGATAGAAGGATGTTTCACATTGTGAGATAGAAACAAAATTATCTTAGAACAAAATCACTTCATTATTTCAGTATTTTGTGCCATTTCTCTTGTATTCTTTAGGAAAGAATGGCTGAAATATAACAAGGTACATGCTTGTAATAAAAATTAATTTTGAAACTGACCACATATTCTTTATCTGCTCGATCCAGCTGTAACAGTTTATTTTAACTCGTGGATATTGTGAGGCACAGTTTCTTTCCCACTAATCCTGCAATACATTTCCATATCCCTTTATTTCCTTGTGTCATGCCCTGTACAAGCATTTCATATTATGAATTTTAAGTCAATACATTATAAAATGGAAGACAAACAAGCTGTTAAAATGGTGCTGCACATCATGTGATGTTTGGCATTTGGATTGCAGACAGTATCACGTCTTCAGTGAATACCTAATTAAATATTGACGTCGGTGAAGATACCTCAGAGCAATCTGTGGAATTCACACATTTCATTGTTTATGGATTGGCCAACACCTAAAGACTATGAAGTTTCCAGCCTGCCTGTCTCCCATGTTTCATACTGGACAACAAGGGAGATCGAAACTCAATGGCCATGATCAATTTCTCGTTGCGTCATGATGGTCTCCACTATCCAAACTGGATTGGATGGGCCTCAGAAGTGATAACCCAATGGTCATGTGATTGAAACTGGTTTCACTCTTATACACTGAACAAAGCAAACTACCCCTTTCTCTAAGCACACCAGGGAATCCATTTACACCCCGTTACTAAGTGATTTGACCCATTTCCCCAAGAGAAACTCCAACAAATGGATAATCTGCCCACCATACATTCCATGAACCAAGTAATCAGGAAACCACTGCCACTACCTGCACAGCCAAATCAAAATAGAAGTCGAGCCTAACAAGACTAGATATCCAAGGATTAGTCAGCTACACCCTGGCGTGCCACTTCAACAATACCCGAGACACCAACAACAAGAAAGGAACCTTGTCTTTTCCAGGATACATGATCGATCTGTACTTTCTCAGGAAACAAGTAAAGGTTCCAAAATCCCAGAACAACAATTTACAAAGGAAAAAACATGATCCCAATAGTTCTAACGGGGGATTCTCCTCACCCACAATAAGGACTTATAAGGCCATATTAACCATCTCTGTACTAAACCACCTCCCCACTATCCTGCTGTGGCACTACTCATCTGATATAAAAAATAAAGTGAGGGGTGCTAAGAGTTGTACTCTCTTAGTATAAATGCAAGGATAACAGCACATTAAAAAAAACAAACCCGGTAAATACCGCACAACCCTCATATCATACAACCAACTCAGCATACCCCTCAATGGGAAAAAGGAGACCCACAAACAATCAAACTATGGCCTCCCTCGTTCCACCATCGGAGCACACTGATGGACGAATACCATCAAAATAATTTAGACAGTCCCGATTTTCAGCGTGTAACAGGATAACAGGCGGCAAAGGCCTGTGTGTCTGTCTACTCTTGTCAGGATAAAAGACAATCGGGGTGATTTTCAGGCCTCGCTGCGCCTGGCGCAAATTGCGCCAATCTCTGAAAATGGTGTGCAGGCCTAAATACAGATATCGTGCCCGGCGCCAAATAGTTTGCAATCATCCTGGTCCCTTTCTAATAGCGCAAAATCTGAGGCCGATTAGCATATTTAAAGACACATTTAAATATGCACAGCCCGTTTGACGCTGGATTCTCCCAGCTCCTTGGATCTTCCGACCCTCAGGCGCAGTGCAAGTCCTGTGAGAATCATTACTGGTTTTCACTAGTGTAGACTAGATGTGATAGCCATGCTAGGGGACTTGGAGGCCATTGAAGCCCCATCTTCATATTTTTAATTGCATTGATTAACGCTCTATTGTGTTTTGTCAGTTTACTAAATCAAATTTAATCCAAATACAATGTTAATTCATGGGATTGAGAAATCTAATTAAAGTATTAAACATTTCCTTGTAAAACAAATCCTGTAACTCAAAAAATAAATACCTAGAACAGTTTTAAGCATTTTCATTAGGGTCCAAAACCTGTTGGCCTTTGATACTAGATTGAATGCTGCGATCTGTCTGCTGATGACCTCTGCTGCTTGGAAGGCCAGAGGGATATTACCCAGTTTAAGTATATATGAAGGATGCTCCAGGGTGAGGTATCTAAATGGATACAAAATTGGCTTCTTGACAGAAACCAGAGGGTGGTTGTAGAGAGTTGTTTTTCAAACTGGAGGCCTGTGGCCAGTGATGTGCCTCAGAGATCAGTGCTGGGCCCACTGCTATTTGTCATTTATATTAATGATTTGGATGAGGATATAGGGGGCATGGTTAGTAAGTTTGCAGATGACACCAAGATTGGTGGCATAGTGCACAGTGAAGAAAGTTATCTAAAATTGCAACTTGATCTTGATCAATTGGGCCAGTGGGCTGATGAATGACAGATGGAGTTTAGACAAATGCGAGGTGATGCATTTTGGTAGATTGAACCAGGGCAGGACTTACTCAGTTAATGGTAGGGCGTTGGGGAGAGTTACAGAACAAAGAGATCTAGGGGTACATGTTCATAACTCCTTGAAAGTGGAGTCACAGGTGGACAGAATGGTGAAGAAGGCATACGGCATGCTTAGTTTCATCGGTCAGAACATTGACTACAGGAGTTGGGACGTCTTGTTGAAGTTGTACAAGACATTGTTAAGGCCACACTTGGAATACTGTGTACAGTTCTGGTCACCCTATTATAGAAAGGATATTATTAAACTAGAAAGAGTGCAGAAAAGATTTACTAGGATGCTACCGGGACTTGATGGATTGAGTTATAAGGAGAGGCTGAATAGATTAGAACTTTTTTCCTCTGGAGCGTAGGAGGCTGAGGGGTGATCTTATAGAGGTCTATAAAATAATGAGGGGCATAGACAAGGTAGATAGTCAATATCTTTTCCCAAAGGTAGGGGAGTCTAAAATGAGAGGGCATAGGTTTAAGGTGAGAGGGGAAAGATACAAAAGTGTCCAGAGGGGCAATTGTTTTTTCACACAGAGGGTGGTGAGTGTCTGGAACAAGCTGCCAGAGGTAGTAGTAGAGCAGGTACAATTTTGTCTTTTAAAAAGCATTTAGATAGTTACATGGGTATGATGGGTATAGAGGGATATGGGCCAAATGCGGCAATTGGGATTAGTTTAGGGGTTTTAAAAAAAAAGGGCGGCATGGACAAGTTGGGTCGAAGGGCCTGTTTCCATGCTGTAAACCTCTATGACTCCATGTCAGTTCAGGTGTACATCTGCTCCAAGGGTGTGGCATTGAAATGTACCAGGTCATGGGGTGGAGTTGGCTGTGGGGGTGCATGGAGAGCTACTACAGCACCATGGAAAGAATATATATATAATATTAGCCACCTTTATACGAGGACAATACTTACATGGCAAACTGTTCTTTCTTCTGAGGATATGGCCATGTCGCCGGCTAGGAGCCTCCTGGAGGGTCCTGTTGAACAGGTTGGTACATCAGACTGCCCCTTACAAGGATCTGTGTAACTTCAGCCGATACAAAGCTCCTCGAGAACTCCTGGTATTCTCAAGCTGGGTCTATATGTTGACCTTCTGACATGCTCATGCTCAAAGAGTTAATGAATTTTGAAACCCCTAAGGAAATAGGGCAGTACGGGGCAGCACAGTGGCACAGTGGTTAGCACTGCTGCCTCACAGTGCCAAGGACCTGGATTCAATTCCAGCCTTGGGTGACTGTGCGGAGTCTGCATGTTTTCCACATATCTGCATGGATTTCTTCCTGGTATTTCGGTTTCCTCCCACAGTCCAAAGATGTGCAGGTTAGGTGGATTGGCCATGCTAACTTGCCCCGTTGTTTCCCAAGATTTGTAGTTAAGGGGATTAAATGCGTGGGGTTATGGGGATAGGGCGGGGGTGGGCCTGGGTAAGATGCTCTGTCAGAGAGTTGGTGTAGACATGATGGGCTGGATGGCCTCCTTCTGCACTGTAGGGATTCTATGATTCTAAATATTACTCCAAAGTTGAGAGAGCAGAACTGGTTGAAATTCATATGTAAACTTAAGCACCCCAGCTAAGACAAGTTGAGGGGGTATGTATCTATCTATTTCGATGCTACTGTTAGAAAGGGTGTTTATGTGTTTGTAACTTTCTGTAACTTTTCATTTTATTCAGTGGAAGTGGCAAAGCTGAGCAGATACCTATTTCTGGATTGGTATTGGTTCCTGTTCATTGGAGTAACGTCCAGTGTCGAGGTGATGAACACAGTTTATTTGAGTGTGTGAAAGAGACCAGACAGCGTGAGAGCTGCCTCTATAAGCGGGCAGCAGCAGTTACTTGCAATCCTCCCAAAGGTAATGAAATAAGGTGTCAGCTCTTCCAATGATCTGTCACAATAAACTCGAGGAAAAATTCCCCCTTTGTGCTGTAACGTTCCAATGATCAAAAGAACAACTGGACCTAAATTACTCTCTGATACTTTGTTCTTTCCATGCACTGATCATAGTGAGTGATGACAATGTTGGGAATTGGAAACATCTTTCTATGTATACCCAATGAGAACAAGAAGAATTTTCCCCCTCAACAGTAAGAGACCAGTTATCTTAAGCACTTTAGAATTTAGGTTTAATTGAACTTCCTTAACATTAAATGTCAGCACTGGCTGCTTTGAGTGTTCAGTTACCGTTTGCTTTCAAATACAAAATTAATTCATTAGTACCGTTAAATAAATTAAATGACAAAATCCAGGAAAATATTTGGATAAGTGAGCTTTCATCCAGCTTAATTATGGACTTAATAGCGGAAACAATGATTCAAAATGCTTCAGCCATTTACCAATTATAATCCATGCATAGCTAAAATAGCTCATTTATCAGTTTGTGTACATGTGTGCGTAAACAAGCATTGCTTTATTTGTTCGTAAATTATAATAACACAAAAGTTATTTATCTGAGTGCCTCTCTGTGTAATTTTAGCATCTGTATTTGTTCCGATTCGTTTGGTTGGTGGTAATTCTGAATATGAAGGCCGTGTGGAAGTCTATCGTTCTGGGCAATGGGGAACAGTGTGTGATGATCACTGGGATGAAGCAGACGCTGAAGTTGTCTGCAGGCAGCTGGGAATAAGGTCAGTATGATTCTGCCACTGCTGTTTTACTACAGTGAAAAGTGCAAGGAGGGTTTTGTAGCAAGCCAGTGAATATATTTGCATAAAAACAAATATTTATATTTAGTATTAGCTTAGAAGTACCATGCAGTGATAGGAAATGGCAATTAAACATATGTAAGCATCACTTTGTCCACAGAATAAAACTAGTGCCATGGTCATTTATACAATTGGAGTGTGGGACATTGCTACTGCATTACTATATGTATTGTTCAATTTTCCCTGTAATGGTCGAGACATGGTCATTAAATGTTTTTAAAGCAGAGGTAGATAGATTCTTGACTGGCAAGTGAGTCAAAGGCTATCGAAGATAGGCAGGAATGTGGAGTTGAGGCCACAATCAGCCCTGACCTTATTGAATGGTGGAGCAGGCTTGAGGGGCCAAATATCCCATTCTACTCCTGATTCATATGTTCAAAAAAGGTCATTCGGCCATTGAACTTGTGCTACCATTTGAGAAGATCACGGATAATCTGATTGTAGCCTGAACTCCACTTTCCTGCTGCTGCCCTCGCCCTGTAACCCTTGACTGTCAAAAATCTGTTAACTCAGCCATGAACATATTCTTAGAATCTTAGAAACCCTACAGCACAGAAAGAGGCCATTCGGCTCATCGAGTCTGCACCGACCACAATCCCACCTAGGCCCTACCCCCATATCCACCCACTAATCCCTCTAACCTACGCATCCCAGAACACCAAGGGCAATTTTAGCATGGCCAATCAACCTAACCCACACATCTTTGGACTGTGGGAGGAAACCGGAGCACCCGGAGGAAACCCACGCAGACACGAGGAGAATGTGCAAACTCCACACAGACAGTGACCCAAGCCGGGAATCAAACCGAGGTCCCTGGAGCTGTGAAGCAGCAGTGCTAACCACTGTGCTACCGTGCCGCCCGATTCAATGATGAATGATGCAATTCAGTGATGGAATTTCCACTGCTTTCTGGAGAAGGGAATTCAAAGACTAACGACCTTTGAGAGAAAAGATGTTCCTCGTCTCCATCTTAAATGGGAGGCCGCTTATTTTTAAATTGTGCCCCTTAAATCTTGACTTCCTCGCAAGGAGACACAAACTGCCCGCATCCGCTCTGTTAAGTTCCCGCAGAATCTTATGGCCAGAATGTTATGGCTGTTCACGCTGGTGGGATTTCCCCATCACATTGCAGTGAACGGAGAATTGGCTGCCAAGTTCTGTCTTGACTGCAGCGATATTGTGGCATAAACGGCTGGTAACCCCTGGTGTTTCAGTAAGATCACCTCATATTGTTCCAAACTCCAATGAGTAAAGGCCTAACCTGCTTAATCTTACCTCATAAATCAATCATTTAATCTCAGGAATCAGCTCAGAGAACCTTCTCTGAAATGCTTCCAATGCAATTCTATCCCTCCTTCAGTAAGGAGACCAATGCTGCACATAGTTCTCGCTATGCAGTCTCACTAAGGCCTTGTACACCTGTAGCAAGACCTTCCTATTTTTATACTCCATTCCCCTTGTAGCGAGGGCCAACATTCAATTGGCCTTCCCAAGCACTCATTATACCTGTATGCTAATGTTGTGTAATTCACGTATAAGGGCACCCAGATCCTTCTGTACCACCACATTCTGCAGTCTCTCTCGTTTTAATAATATTCTGTTTTTCTATTCTTCCTGCTAAAGTAGACAAGCTCACGTTTCCCACATTACACTCCATCGTTTTTTTGCCCACCGACTTTACCTGTCTATATCCCTTTGCTGGCTCTTGGTGTTCCCTTCATGATTTGCTATCCTACCTATCTTTGTGTCATCAGCAAATTGAGCTACTATACATTCGGTCCCATCTGTCATACAGACCCACAATGTTAACTATAGTTTCTTCCTCCACAGGTGCTGTCAGACCTGCTGAGTTTTTCCAGCGTTTTCTGTTTTTGTTTCATTAACATGGTCCTTGGGATGGTGGCGTTGTCCTACAATGAGTGGCTGAGTAAATTGGACGTGTGCTACCTGAAGTTTAATGGAATGAGAGGCAACCTCACTGAAACATACAAAACTGAGGGGCATTGAAAGGATAGATCCTGAGAGATTGTTTCCACTGGTTGGGAATCTAAAACAGGAGCACAGTTTCAGGGTAAGGGGCCAATCATTTTGGACTAAGGTGAGGAGAAATTGTGGGCGACACGGTGGCACAGTGGTTAGCACTGCTGCCTCACAGCGCCAGGGACCTGGGTTCAATTCAGGCCTTGGTCACTATCTGTGTGGAGTTTGCACATTCTCCCTATATCTGCATGGGTTTCATCCGGGTGCTCTGGTTTCCTCCCACAGTCCAAAAATGTGCAGATTAGGTTGATTGGCCATGCTAAATTGACACTAGTGTCATGAGGATTACAGGGTAAATGTGAGGGGTTACGGGAATAGGACCTGGGAGGGATTGTGGTCGGCACAGACTTGATGGGCCGAATGGCTTCCTTCTGTACTGTAAGGATTCTATGATTCTATGAAATTACTTCACTCAGAGGTTATGAATCTTTGTAATTCTCTATCCCAGAGCGTTGTGGATGCTCCGTTGTTTAATATATTTAAGGCTGGGATAGGCAGATTTTTGGTCCCTAAGGAAATCAAGGGAATATGGAGAGCTGGTGGGAGAGTAGAGTTGAAGCTCAGGATCAGCCATGATTGTACTGAATGGTGCAGCAGGCTTGACAGGTCGTGTGGTCTATGCCTGCTCCTATTTCTTGTGGGCCCTTCACCCTCTGCCTGATTAAACGCCCTCCACCACAAAACATACCACATTCGACTACACGGTCTTCCTAATATTTAATTGGAGGATATTTCTGCTCATTGAGCTCAGGCCTCTGCACTGATCTGTGGATGCTATATTTTTCATCTGCTGTGACTATTTATGGCCCTGCACCAAGAAAACTCTTTATCTAAAGTTCAAATAAATGGTGGCCATGTTTATGTGTATATGTAATGAGTGTATTTTATCATAAAGCTTCCCTATGATGATAATAAATGCTTTCAGTTCCTGATATTGTTTTTCTTCTGGATTTTGCCTATTGGTTGGAGAACATGAGGTGGCTAGCTGCTCCATCAGTGGAAGCCTTTTTGGATTGAATTGTTTCTGTGTTTAAGCATTTTGGTTCAATGTACCTGTTATCTATATCCGCATTGTTTTCTCTGGGTTGTAAAGAACAAACAAAATAATTAATGCATAGTGATTAGAAGACAATAAAATGAAATTATGTGAGTTTTTAAGCAGGAAGATGACAAAAATATACATTATGTTCACTACTACTATGCTTTTGATAACATCAAGAAACACCAGCTTGAGAATGGGCGGCACGGTGGCACAGTGGTTAGCACTGCTGCCTCACAGTGCCAGGGACCCGGGTTTGATTCCCGGCTTGGGTCACTGTTTGTGTGGAGTTTGCACGTTCTCCCCGTGTCAGCAGGGATCTCCTCCAGGTGCTCCGGTTTCCTTCCACAGTCTGAAAAATGTTAGGTGCATTGGCTATGCTAAATTCTCCCTCAGTGTACCCGAATAGGCACCGGAGTGTTGCAACTCGGGGATTTTCACAGTAACCTCATTGCAGTGTTAATGGAAGCCATTTGTGACACTAATAAATAAACTTAAAGTTTTGGGCAAAACCTTGACTCAAATATAACCTTTACTTTTGCCTTAAAACAATTTCACAGTGAATCCTTTTTATGTTTTCTACTGAACTTAATACTTACATCAATAGATTCAACAAATGACTGTTTACTTAAGATATATTTTCTATTGCTTCTTATTGTCAATGGTAATTGTAATAATTCTTGTTCATCACATAGAACATAGAATAGTACAGCACAGAACAGGCCCTTCGGCCCACGATGTTGTGCCGAGCTTTATCTGAAACCAAGATCAAGCTATCCCACTCCCTATCATCCTGGTGTGCTCCATGTGCCTATCCAATAACCGCTTAAATGTTCCTAAAGTGTCTGACTCCACTATCACTGCAGGCAGTCCATTCCACACCCCAACCAGTCACTGCGTAAAGAACCTACCTCTGATATCCTTCCTGTATCTCCCACCACGAACCCTATAGTTATGCCCCCTTGTAATAGCTCCATCCACCCGAGGAAATAGTCTTTGAACGTTCACTCTATCTATCCCCTTCATCATTTTATAAACCTCTATTAAGTCTTCCCTCAGCCTCCTCCGCTCCAGAGAGAACAGCCCTAGCTCCCTCAACCTTTCCTCATAAGACCTACCCTCCAAACCAGGCAGCATCCTGGTAAATCTCCTCTGCACTCTTTCCAGCGCTTCCACATCCTTCTTATAGTGAGGTGACCAGAACTGCACACAATATTCCAAATGTGGTCTCACCAAGGTCCTGTACAGTTGCAGCATAACCCCACGGCTCTTAAACTCCAACCCCCTGTTAATAAAAGCTAACACACTATAGGCCTTCTTCACAGCTCTATCCACTTGAGTGGCAACCTTTAAAGATCTGTGGATATGAACCCCAAGATCTCTCTGTTCCTCCACAGTCTTCAGAACCCTACCTTTGACCCTGTAATCCACATTTAAATTAGTCCTACCAAAATGAATCACTTCACATTTATCAGGGTTAAACTCCATTTGCCATTTTTCAGCCCAGCTTTGCATCCTATCTATGTCTCTCTGCAGCCTACAACAGCCCTCCACCTCATCCACTACTCCACCAATCTTGGTGTCATCAGCAAATTTACTGATCCACCCTTCAGCCCCCTCCTCTAAGTCATTAATAAAAATCACAAAGAGCAGAGGACCAAGCACTGATCCCTGCGGCACTCCGCTAGCAACCTGCCTCCAGTCCGAAAATTTTCCATCCACCACCACCCTCTGTCTTCGATCAGACAGCCAGTTACCTATCCAATCGGCCAACTTTCCCTCTATCCCACACCTCCTTACTTTCATCATAAGCCGACCATGGGGGACCTTATCAAACGCCTTACTAAAATCCATGTATATGACATCAACTGCCCTACCTTCATCAACACACTTAGTTACCTCCTCAAAAAATTCTATCAAATTTGTGAGGCACGACTTGCCCTTCACGAATCCGTGCTGACTATCCCGGATTAATCCACATCTTTCTAAATGGTCGTAAATCCCAGTTAGGTAAATAACAACTGCAACATCAATTTACGTCCTACGATAATATAGAAGCTTGCAGCCTCATGGCTGCAGGTCAGTCTCCGAGAAGGTTCTAGAACAGAAACCCGAGTCACCAGGGTGATTGACCCCCCCACGCCTGCTCCTCAATTGGTTCCTCGGGTTATGTAACCCTTACCCCCCTTGTAGGGACAATCACCACAGTAATCTTAAGAGGTTTCTTGTCAGTGATGTCTGGGATAGTTTATTGTGGTTTACTTTGTCTTTGAGCATTTTTGAAAGAAATTCAGTGTTTTGTATTATTGCACAATTCATTTACACTGATTTTCCGGAAGGGATCAGTGAAAATTTGTACAAAAATGTCAAATTACTTTTCAAACAGGCAATTTTATGCAATAGAAATAACCTGGTGTTTCCTCATGCTAGTCATGCGAACATTTGTTGCAAAACATGGCAATCAAATGAGAAACACAAATAAAAGAGAGAACTAAGCATTTATCCCTTACAATGATGAATTGGTTGATTCTTTTAGGCTTTAGACATGGATTCTGATAATGTTTCTGAGATTGATTCTGTAAAATGTGCGCTGACATTCACATTTCCACTTCACATAACTTAGGAGTGCACTAACCAGTACCTGACTGACCAGTCACAGCTAGGACAAGATTTAATAGTCTTTCTTGCAAATTACCAGAAAATGTACAGTACGGGGTTCATTTCAGCGGAAGAATTTCAAATATTCAACCCATTAACTTTTCAAATACAATCGGCTTATTTTACTCACCAGAAATGAATAATGGTTTGGAGACTGGATGCCCTTTGTGCTGGAACAGAACATTTGTTCCTGCAGCACACAGCACGCCTGGTAATTATTCAAAGTGCAGACATTTAGAAGATGATCTATTATCACATCTGTGTTGCCTATGTACTGTAGTCTCGTGTCTGAGATCTGTTATCCGAACTGTCACACCCCCCCACCCAGAACCACCACCCCCACCCCCTCCACCCCCCAACCTTAACCTACCTTAACCTTCCGACTACTGAATACTCTTTTTTTCTCTTTATAGCTTCTCATTTTCAGAAGGATTTTTGAATCGGTCATGTGTGCATGAGTTTGGAAGGGGATATGGATTTCTGGATCATTTATTTTCAAGAAACTATATGCACTAGCGATTATCTGGTTTATTATTCAGTCAATGGTACCTAATTTATCGTTCAGACAGTCATCGATCAGTTTGACATCGGTACACATTTATAGAGGGGTGCAGGAAAGCATTTCGGGGGTGACTTTCGTTGCCAGTTTGCCCGCTTTCTGGTGGGATTGGGGTGGCAGAGCGTCCGAAATCTCTACAAAGAACTCATCACTTTATTCCTGCTTGAAGTCCACCCGCTGCCAGAATAGATGGTCAGACTGAGAAGAAGGTAATCAGAACCCAATGATACAGATAGAACCATGATAACATTTTAAAAGATAAATGCATGGTTCCCAGATTCTGCCTGCAAGTCCTGAGCAATAGGTGGGCAAATCAACATCCCTGGAGATTGTTGGAGGCCACTCAGAAATGGCAAAAAATGTTTGTGGAGGATTTTCTTTTGAGAACAGTTATCCCTTGCCTCCACAAAAATCCTCCTAACTTTGCCCTCCATTGCCTCCTGACAAACCATCAATCCTCATGCCCAATCAACCTGACCTACCTACATTAATGATCTTGTGACAGCTCAGCTCCACGAAGGGGCCGCTGGGTTTCTGGCACTCATTCATCACTGACAGCTCACTACTTTCACTTCAAAAAGACCTGGCTGTGAAAATGGTCCAGGCCCCTGGTGAGCTACATCGGACAGGTATCTGGACTGCTGCCTGCTCAATGTGTACCCTCCGTCAAAGCCATCTGCATTGTATCCCATTCATATCATCCATGCTGAGGGAAAGAGGCAATCACTGGACCAATATTTAAACTCATTTGTAAAGACTTCATTAACACTTTGGCAACATTTATTTCTGAAATTCTCTGAAGTATTCAGCCAAAAAAAAGTAAGTGTGCTGACTCCACATATTGGGCACTTTGTAGAAGACACCAGGAGAATGCATGTCATGAGCATCTTCCTAGGGTTCTCCCTGGTCTGGACAAGAAGTGACAGGATGGCTATGCAGCCTCGGAGAAGAAGAATGTTTCTTGTCAAGTCTACTGTGGTTCTTTTTCACACAGTAGATCAGTGGGGCGGCATGGTGGCACAGTGGTTAGCTCTGCTGCCTCACAGCGCCAGGGACCCGGGTTTGATTCTCGGCTTGGGTCACCTGTGTGAAGTTTGGCGCATTCTCCCTGTGTCTGTGTGGGTTTTCTCTGGGTGCTCTGGTTTCTTCTGAAAGACGTGCTGGTTAGGTGCATTGATCTGAACAGGCGCCGGAGTGTGGCGACTCGGGGAATTTCACAGTAACTTCATTGCAATGTTAATGTAAGCCTTACTTGTAATTAATAAATAAACTTTAACTTATATCTCTCTGCTTCCCAATCCGAAGCATAGGACTTAGAGCAGGAGCAATAGATTACCATAACAACAGAGACAGGGAATGTGACAGTTCTCATTCAATTTATTCAAGGAGTCACAGTGAAGTATTCCCTGAAGATAACTTGTACCAAGTTGCAAACTAATAGTGTTAAAAGAGAACTGCAGCATGAAGAAATTTATTTGTAATTTTCGCGAATCACTCCAAAATCAATCACATTAAGCACATAACCTATTGTTGGCGGATCTATAAAGGTTATCTGGGAGTTGCAATGATGTACTTCAGAGGTGTCATCATTGGCAATAAGAATTTAATTCCAGTAGCACAATGGGGAATTCTTGGGCCCAAGAGTAAAAAACTGTTATCTACAATTTTAGATAGAAAGAAAAGCTGCTGAAAACCATCCTTGTGACTGCATTTAATGAATTCATTTAAAGAATAACTGATCATAGATGATATCTAAACACTTCCCATCCTTCTTAAGACAGTTTTCTGCTTTCTGTTGGCCTTCTTTCTCCCTTTCATATGGCTGTGACTCTTTGCCTGGGTACAATTGATGCAGCTTAGTCTGATATCTTTGCTTAAGTGGTCATTCTATAAGTTTAAATCCAGATAATGCATGACACTTGAGTTCATTAACTGTCGAAGGCAGCAAGGGGATGATAATCCTGTCCTCATTCGGTGGCCAAATGAATGTACTTGCAGCAAAGGTCATCATTGCTTCATGGTCCTAAGTAGCAGAGATGGTTGGAACATCCTTGGCCTGGGGATATTGAAGTCAATTCCAGTGTTCCTGCTGTAGGGATGCAAATCTTTTTTCCAGATACAGGTTTGAAAACCAGTGGCATGGGCTGCATGGGATGTGCAAAAATGCAAATCCTGAAATATTCAAACACAGAATATTCAAATGCACCAACACAGAAAATTTAAACTCCAATGCGCAAACATTGTAGGATTGTCCACTTACAGTAAAGCACCTGTATACACACAAAAGCAAAATCTCATATGCAAAAAAAGGGAGATCTCATACATATAAAATCAGACTTCTGTCGACAAAAAAAATCAAGCCTTACCCCCACTTCTTTTCATTGTCCCATCCTACAATTCTTATCCTTTCAGCTTGAAGCTGGAAAGTTCCACCCTTAGTTCTTGAAACCTCTCAGGCTACTTGACTGATTGGTGCAATAAGTCTGCCCTCTGCTGCTGCTTGTAGCTACCTCTACCAGGATGTCAGCTGTCATGGTATGTCACGCTTTCCTGTCTTGAGCCATCCTTACACATACACTGCAGTTCATCTGTAACCACTCTGACATCCGTCATCCAGTTATCCCTGGGTCGACCCTTCGAAATGTGAACTCCAAAGAACAAGCGATTCCTTTCAGTGTAATTGAAGGCACAATTAATGTATATTTTTCTACAGCCAATCTTACTCGAAACAAAGCTTCCTTGTAAATTACAATATTTTGCTATAACTAATACCTTCTTCACCATAACTGGGGCTGCACAAAAGTTAGAACCTCAATGAAAGGAACTACAGCTCCTCACCATCTCTCCAGTCATTTGTTTGTTCCAGTTTTAAGCTACGTTTTTCTATTTCTATTTGGGCAAATGAAACATCTGTTAAAATATTAATGTGGCAGCAGGCCCAAGAAGTGGCTGAAGCTAAAATTGGATTTGCATGTTTCTATTAATTTGTAAAGCAGTGAAGAGCCGACAGAGACTGTGAGACTGGATTAAAGGCGCGAATGGGACAGATTTGGCTCACAATCTATGTGTTGGACACGTCTGCCTTACCAGCACCCCAACTGAGATCAGCTAGTTGTAGCACAGACTGGGGATTGAAAGGTTATTTATGAGGTTGAGTTGCATAAATTTGGATTTTATTCCCGTGGGTTTATTAAGATTGAGGAGTGATCTAAATGATGTATTTAAAATTGCTTAAAAAAAAAGATTTAGTAGGTCGAAATTGAAAGATTTCTTCTGGAGAATCCACAGTTAAGGTGGGGCGGACTATCTGGGAGCTAGCTCATTCCGTAGTGAAATCCAGATCACTTTGACACACAGAGGATAGAATAGAAATCTGGAAATCTCTCCAAAAACCCTTTTGATGCTGGCTTAATTGACATTTTCATAATTGAGATTGACAGACTTCTGTTAGATAAGAGTATCAAGGGATAGGATCAAAGGCAGGGAAAGGGATTTGAGGCACAGATCAGCCTAAATCAAATTGAATGGCGTGAGGGATTGAATGACTTCCTCCTGTTCCGAGCTTCCAATGTTCCTCTGATCAAGCTTTGGACCCCACTGCTCTTTCTGACCCAGATGCTTATTCCCTTAACCAGCTGAACCATCGGTGCTGTTGAGATGTTTTGTTCCTTTCGCTGAAACCAAAAACAGAAGGCTTTCTTACCCATATTTAGCACATACCAATCTATCTGACAGATGCTTACGTAAAAGTAACTGGACTAACTTTCATGCCACTGTGGCTTTTCCGGTGTCCACTTGCACTGGAAGTAATCTCCAGTTACAGTAACACAGGTTTGTTGGAGCTGCAATTTAAGGAAAGCCATTTCTTAACACTTAAGGCCTTGTTGGACCATTTTACACAATTTCAATTCTTTTAAACTCCCTTGATCTCCCAGATATTGCTCACAATGGGGCTTATAACTTATCTATAATAATGTTTTTGTCATCAAATTCAAAAACGTCTTGACAATAAATATTTTCCATTCCGACTCGATAGTCGTATTCTTTATTTTTGATATAGGTTAGGGGAAATTTGTTTAAACTTGAGTAGCACCAGCCGAGATAGTGCCCACATAATTTGTCCCCATACTTCCTCAGGTTTTGGCTCTACAAGGTTAAAAAGAATGATGACTTCCAGCATGGGTGTGCACTCATCCTCATATTAGAAGAGGCAATAGCACAGGTATCTTGTACATGTGCCAAAACCAGGCAGTGTGCGCAGACCGGGACATCAGCCAGTCTTTAATGTTGATTTGCTGCTGGACCTCCTATGTCTTGTTATCGCCCTCTCTTAAACACAGGCTAAATGTTGGTAAATATATTGGTTAAATGGGCCACTATTCAACATTTATGTGAGGTGTTTTTAACTCTGTTTCTGTAGAGATTGTGGAAGTACAGTGAAACCCTGATTTAACGCGCCCCGATTTAGCGCAAATTCAGATATAACGCGATGGTGTCATTGGACCCTTTTTTTCCCCGCTAATAATTGGCAAATTTAGCGCGACCCTGATTTAGCGCGACCCTGCTTTTTTCGCGACCCCGCTTTTATGGACCCCAACCATCACGTTATAACGGGGCCGCACTGTACTTTGTGTTGGAGGATACAGTGGATGGGTGCAGCATAAAGGTATCATGATTGCTGCTTGATATGCTGAGAATGATCACACACCAACTGCACGCTCAGTGAGAGGTAACTTTTGCAGTTGTAAAATGTGTCTGCATTTTGGAAGTGTGTGCAATCAGTCACACTGGGTGCGATCTTACCGCCCGTTCATGCCATGCTCCTGCTGCAGCGAGGTCGGAGAATTTGGCAGCCAGCCAAATCTCCATTCACTGAAGCGGGATGGGAAAATCCTGCGTGAACAGTGTTAAGATCCCAGCCACTCTGGACCACAGGGACACCTGCTATCTTGGCAAAGATAAAGAACCGCTGAGTTTTAATGGCTCTCCAAATTCTCCCATCCTGTTGATGATGATGCCTGCTGATGTCAGGGCCGGATAATTCCGCCCGCTATTTCTCAGTGAGGTTGAAGTAAGGGAATTCTTCCTGAAGACCTGGGGCAGACATAGACTCCTGCAGATAGCCCTTCCCCACCCTCCACCTCTCTCTTTGAGCAGCATGCCTTCCTCTGAGTTGCCTCTGCTCTATCTCCCTGTAGTGTTGCAGGTAAAACAGATGGTTCGACTGTACCCATGACTGTGAGCATGAGCAGAACCCTTGGAGTTAGTTGCCACAGAAGGCTGTGGAGGCCAGGTCATTGGGTGCATTTAAGACAGAGATAGCTAGCTTCTTGATTGGTTAGGGGATAAAAGGTTACGGGGAAAAGGTGGGAGAATGGGGTTGAGAAACTTATCAGCCGTGATTGAATGGTGGAGCAGACTTGATGGGCCGAATGGTATAAATCTGCTCCTATATCTTCACCATGCACAGCACCACTCCCTGTCGACTTCAAAAATGTTAAGTACCAAAAATGACTAATAACTCAGTATCAGCCAGTAGAAATCAGCAGCAACTAACCTGAAAGTAGTTGATGATTGCTTTAAACAGCACTGGTGTAAGATCCTTTCTGCTGTTGAACACTGTGGCTATGTCAGGTTAAGAAAAGGTGTTAGCTGGAATGTTCAGGTCTAAATTGGCATCAGGGAAGTCAAAATAGTGTTACACACTGCTTGACATAATAATTCGCCTATTCTTTACACTTCTGGCGCATGCTCAGAATGATCTCGCTCACATTTTCACTAAAATGATGTCTAGTGTGGCCTGCACCAGAGGTGTGGCCTGGATGCACCCAAAATGGTACCCAGAGTGCTGAGACTATGGGCTCTGTGGAGCCAAATTTTGTGGCTTCAGAGTTTTGACCCAGCCAGGGCTAATGTAAATCAATTTGCTTTGAGAACTTTGTTTAGTGTTACAATAATCGATGATGCGGAGATGCCAGCGTTGGATTGGGGTGGGCACAGTAAGAAGTCTCACAGCACCTCATCTGATGAAGGAGCAGCGCTATGAAAGTTCATGATTCCAAATAAACCTGTTGGACTTTAACCTGATGTTGCGAGACTGCTCACTGTGCACAATAATCAATGCCAGATAATGGTCTTTTGAGAATGACATTTTTTTTCTCATTGTTGAGGAATATGGGCAATTTTGTTCCTGTCAACTGCCAAGGCTCTAACCTGTGGAGTTCCCTCACTAATCCTCTCTCCCACTCTACTTCTCCATCCTCCTGTAAGTTACTGCATAAGACATAGCTCACTGGCCAAACTTTTGGATACTTGTCCCACTATTTATTTCCATGGCTCATTGTGGGTTTTTGTCTGGTAAAGCTCCTGTGAAGCACCTTTGGACACTTTTATTACAATAACACACCATACAAAGGCAAGTTGTTTTTGCTGTGGCTTTTGTAGAACCTGTTTGTTTGAAATTAATGGAATGAAATTTGAGTGAATTCCACAACAGGCAGGTCATCCACTCTGTCAGTTGAAGATAAACATTGAGCCCAACATTTTGCCGTTCTTTTTCAAGATTGAAATATAGAAGTTCTTGTATGTGAAAAGTTTTCCACATACTACAAGAGTAATGATATTCTGACTAAAGCGAAACTTTAAGTAGATAATTGATAAGGCTTTTTTGTGCTTCTGTATAAAATATAGTTGAAGGCATGTTTAATGTATGTAGCAGCTGCTTTTCTGGGAGTTTTACCTCACATGATGGGCAGGATTTTTCTCCCTTTGTGCGGCATGTTTCCCGGTGGTGGGAGGTGGCGCACCGCTTGCTACCAATGGGATCTTATGGTCCCATCGTTGTCAACAAGGCTTCTCATTGAATGCATCCCTCACCACTGGGAAATCTGCACTGTTGACAGGACAATAAGATCCCGCTGGCACGAGCGGCAACAAGATTTCGGCGGATATCTTACACAGTTAATTTACAATGCTGTCCAGATATACAATGCCACAGTCTCTTATAAAGTCATAGAGTCATAGACATTTACAGCATGGAATCAGGCCCTTCGGCCCAACTTGTCCATGCCGCCCAGTTTTTTACCACTAAGCTAGTCCCAATTGCCCACATTTGGCCCATATTCCATATTGTGATGTGTTTAACATAGTATTCTTATGAGTAGCCCATTAGACCAGTCCTTGATTTTGGGAATTTTACTCTGTCCTCAGTTATTTTTCTGAAATAATTGTACTGTTTTGCTAATGTAATTGTTACACCAAGTTTAAATCCTGTTGGGGACATAGGCCAGTTAGCCTAACATCTGTCATAGGGAAAATGTTTGAAGCCTTTATTAAAGATGCTATAGCAGGAAAAATTCAAGGCAATCAGGCAGAGTCAACATGGTTTTGTGAAAGGGAAACCATGCTTTACCAATTTACTGCAGGCCTTTGAAGGAATCAAATGTGCTGTGGATAAAGGGGAACCGGTAGATGAAATGTACTTAGATTTCCAGAAAACATTTGATAAGGTGCCACGTCAAAGGTTATTGTGGAAACTAAAAGCTCATGATGTAGGGGTATTGGCATGGATAGATGATTGGGTAGCTAACAGGAAACAGAGTTGGCATAAATAGGTCTTTTTCTGGTTGGCAGGGTGTGACGAGTGGTGTACCATTGGGATCGGTGCTGGGACCTCAGAGTTTTACAATTTATATAAGTGGATGAAGGGAGTAAATGTATAGTTGCTAAATTTGCTAATGACACAGAAATAGGTAGGAAAGTAAAGTAGGAAAGTGAACCTAAGGAGGATAAAGGGACACAGGTTAACTGAGAGGGCAAAAATATAATGTGAGCAGATGTGACATTGGACGGGATTTAGCAGGCCCGTTTGCCATGGCTGCTAAATCTCGCAATAAGGCCATAACGTGATTTGTGTCAATGAGAACTCAGTTTGAGATCTTCCTCAAACCCCCCCACCCCACCCCCATTCCCCCAACCGCCAGTCACGTAATCAAGCTCGCAGAAAGGGTCTGCATCAATTTATATCAACTTAAATATAATTAAACATCTTCATGTTGTAGCGTCCTGCCCTGTGGAATGCTACTTCTGGCATGCATCACTATTGACTTTTGAAAATGAAAACCAGTTGAGATAAACACGCCAAGGGTGCAGAGGTGCTTGGAGGCCAAGGGAATGAGGGCCAAGGCTGGGCATTGCCCCCGGCACTGTCCCCAGGGGTGAGTGCCAGCAGACACAGGTGGGCACTGAGGTAGGCACTGCTGGGTCACTGCCAAGGGGTAACACTCCTCGATGGGGGGATCCCCTCATGTGTGGTTGGGGGGGGGGGGGAGATGGGTGCCTGCCAATGACAGCATGGTGGGGGAAGAGGGGGGTGAGTGCCCTTGATATTTCTGTGGTGGGGGTGGGTGTTCATGAATGGAAGCTTGTGGGACTGGGGGTCCTTCATGGCTGTGGGGGGCGGTGGGAGGAAATCTATTTTTAAAAGTTTTTTTAAGATGGGAACCCGATCACTTTGGAGTTGGTCTTGCCAACTCTACCAGGCCCCACCCCGCCAGAGCGAGGCCACATCAGAACGATGCCGGGGCTGACACGTCACTCCCCTTCTCCATCACCCCCCCCGCCCCCCCCCCCCCCCCCCAGGGGCAGACACGTCACTTCCCTTCTCCATCCCCCCGCCCCCCCCCCCCAGGGGCAGACACGTCACACCCTTCTCCTTCCCCCCCCCCCTCCCCGCCAGGGGAGACACGTCACTCCCCTTCTCCATCCCCCCCTCCCCCCTCCCCCCGCCAGGGGAGACACGTCACACTCTTTCTCCACCCCCCCCCCCCCCCCCCCCCCCAAGGCAGAGCAAGGCCGGAATGTGCAGGAGGCTGTCGACGGACTGCAGATCGGAAGGATGGTGGAGGGAGAGCAGCGATCAAGCTAGGTCGGGGGTGTGCCTCCCAGGGGGGTCCGATCCCGGGGGGGGTGGGGTCTGCCGGCAGGGCCTGCCTCCCAGGGGGATCTGATCGGGGGGGGGGGGTGTTGGGCTGCCGGGGTGGTTTGCTGGGGGGGGGTCCACGAAGGATAGTCGGGGGGGGGATTGGCTTCGGCGGTTCCCCTGCTGAATTGGAGTCCCATTCGGACTTTTATTTAACAGGTCGTTTAATGCGCGGACGCGAAATGGGCCGCAACCTGGTAAAGTCGGATTCGCCGGTAAAGTTGGGTGCGAGCTTCATTAAGTCGATTTAAATGCATGCAAATACATTTAAATCGACGCGCCGGCCGATTCGGGCGCGCGCCGGACCCACGCCCGGATCGGGGCTCGGTAAAGACGTGATCTGCCATGAGTCGGGTGCAGATCGCGTTTTAGGGACCCAGTGCCCAACTTTATCGCGATTTCACGCCCAAAAACGGGCGCGAAACTTTGATAAAATCGGGCCCCATATGTTCGTATGTTGAAAAAAACTTCCAGAAAGTTTTTTTTACACTGTTTCCTTTCTAAGCTGAAAATGATGATTACTTTTTTACTTACCATGCACTGAACATGCGTCAGGTTTTAATGGCAATTTGAATGGGAAGACATGTGTAAATAATGAATTTCTGCTGTGCCAAAACTTGTTTCAGCATATGGCAAATTATGGGCATGATAAAAATTACATTGATCGCTGCACATATGCTCATTCCTATTACTTTAATTTGAAGTGCTTCTTTCACTGAAAAAAAAGAGGATAATTTTCTCCTTCAATTTACTTTGTGTGTGGCTTCCAAAGACAATGTAGGACCGCAGTATCATTGAAACTTGGCTTCAGGCTTCATTTTTTAGAAGTCACTGGTTAAGTTTTTGTACAGGCCTCGAGACTAGCAGTTCATTTATTTAAATGTATGCAAATGTATGCAAATATGGGTGGCACGGTGGCATAGTGGTTAGCACTGTTGCCTCACAGCACCAGGGACCCAGGTTCAATTCCAGCTTTGGGTGACTGTCTGTGTGGAGTTTGCACATTCTCCTCGTGTCTGCGTGGGTTTCCTCCAGGTGCTGCAGTTTCCTCCCACACTCCAAAGATGTGCGAGTTAGGTTGATTGGCCATGGTAAATTGCCCCTTAGTGTCAGGCAGACTAGCAACGTAAATACGTGAAGTTATGGAGATAGGGGCTGGGTGGGATTGTTGTCAGTGCAGACTCGATGGGCCAAATGGCCTCCTTCTGCACTGTAGGGATTGTGTGATTCTATGAAATATCGGTGCTCTGCCAACTGCAAACAGGCACATAAATAAAATAAGGAAGGCTAAAATGGAAATAGGACCACTATGGGGGTAGACAGGATAATACTACAGGCAAGATTAGAGAGATGGCGGAAATATTAAATAATCATTCCGCTTCAGTATTTACCAGGAAGATAGAACAATAATGAATGGTGAGATGAGTGACGAGATAAGAGCATTTAACATAACAAAAGGGGATGTGTGGAACAAACTTTAAAAAATCTCAAAGAGAACAAAGCCGCTGGTCTGGATGGTTTGCATCCACATATTTTAAAAGGAGCTTATTGAATTTTTTGAGGAGGTAAGATAGAGAGCAAACAGTGGTAAGGGGCAATTTACCATGGCCAATAATCTAACCCACATATCTTTGAACTGTGGGAGGAAACTGGAGCACCTGGAGGAAACCCACGCAGACACAGGGAGAATGTGCAAACTCCACACAGACAGTCACCCAAAGCTGGAAAGCAAACAGTGGTAACATGTAATTTACCTGGATTTTCAAAAGGTGCTCCATAATAGACAGATTTAATAAGGTTCGAGAATGCAGAGTCAGGAGACAAGTGGCAGAATAGATAGCTAGTTAAATTCAATTGTAAAGGGCAGTTATTTGGAGTTGCAGAAGATGGGAAGTGGTGTTTTACTAGGATTTGGATTGGAACCACTGCTGTTCACGATTTACATTTAACAATTTGGACTTTGCAATCAAAAATGCAATTTTTAAATTTGTAGATGACACCAAATTGAAACTGATAGTCAATACTGAGGAGAGAAGCAACACATTACAGGGGGACATTAATTAATATGTAGCATGGGCAAATAATTAGCAAATGAAGTTCAACACAAATCAATGTGAGGTGGTGCATTTTAGCAGATAGAATAAGGAGGTCACGTATTACTTGGAAGGTACAAGTCCAGCCCAAGGGAATAGAACGAAATGATCTTGGACTACAAATATACCAATCATTAAACCTATTACCCAGAGCGTGGTGACGGTCTGGAATGTGCTGGCTGGGAGGGTGGTAGAGGCTTAAAAAGTACCTGGATGAGCAGTTGGTACATCATAACATTCAGGGCTATGGGCCAAATGCTGGTAAATGGGATTAGGTGTTCAGATATTTTTCGTGTGTTGGTTCAAACTCGATGGGCCAAAGGGCCTCTTCTGCACTCTATGATTCTATTCTAAATTTTACTCCACAGCTCCGTAAGTCCATCACAAAAGCAAACAAAGCACTAGACTAGGAGGATAGGATTGAAATGTAGGGAAATTATGCTGTATATGTATCAAAAATGGTTTGACCACACTTAGAATATTGTGTGCAGTTCTGGTTTCCATATTATGAAAAGGATATGGAGGCACTGGAGAAGATACAGCAAAGATTTAAAAGGATGCAACCAGAAATGCATAGATGTATATCAGGAAAGCGTCATGGGTCTCTTTTCTCTTGAAAAAAAGAAGAGTAATAGATGTCTTTAAAATTATGAAAGGTTTTGATTGAGTAGATAGAGAGAGAATGTTTCCTGTTCTGGAGGCCATCAATATAAAATAGTCACAAAGGAATGCAACAGGGAATTCAGAAGAAACGTCTATATCCAAAGAATATTGACAATGTGGAATTTACTGCCACAGGGATTGTGGTTGAAGAAAATGAATAGAAATGTATTTAAGGAGAAGCTAGACAAGCATTTGATAGAAAAGGGAATAGGTGGTTATGATGATAGATTTAGATGAGAAAAGAGGGAAGATGGTAGCGTGAAGCATTAACACAGGCATGGGTTGGTTGGGTCGAATTACCCGTTACTGTGATGTATACCATATATAATACCGTGCAAAAGAAATGAATAATTTTAGATCAGTGATGTTACATTTTATGTGAAATGAAAGTGATGTTACTTCAACATTTAGCTCTTTATTTCTGTTGGCAACATTTGAACTTCAGTGAAGGGCATCAATCATGAGCTTTCTCCCCTTCTGCGTTCCGATGCTTACATTCTGTGCTGCTTAAAGGGATAGTAGCAATGTTTTTACAAAGAACAAAGTGAAAAAACAAAGAAAGTACAGAACAGGAACAGGCCATTCGGCCCTCCAAGCCCGTGCTGATCATGATGCCTTAACTGAACTACAAAAAAAACCTTCTGCCCTTACTCGGACCGCATCTCTCTATTCCTTCCCTATTCATGTACCTATCCAGATGCCTCTTAAATGTTGCTGATGTGCCTGCTTCCATGACCTCCTTTGGCAGCACGTTCCAGGCACTTACTACTCTCTGCATGAAAATCTACCCCCCCCCCATCTCTCTTAAACTTTCCTCCTCTCAAACTGTGCCCCCTTGTAATTGACACTTCCACCCTTGGAAAAAGCCTCTGACTATCCACCCTGCCTATGCCTTTAATAATTTTGTCGCCCTCTATCAGGTCTCCCCTCAGTCCTTCCAGTGAAAACAATTCTAGTTTATTCAACCTCTCCTCATAGTCAACGCATCTACATCTACATTTTCTACATCATCTTTCCAATTCTCCCTCCCATAGGGAAATGAAGCAACCTCGGTCTAACACCTTGGATCAAAACCTGATCCATATTGTAGGAACCCTGTCCATTCTCATTCTGTGAACATGTGCAGTGCAACCGCTGCAATGCAATAAATCAAAACTTCTGTTGCACGTTTTTTAAGGTCTACAGCTAAGCCAATTTCTTTTTGAAATCAATCCACCCCCCCATTTACTTTGGAAAACAGTCATATTGTAACAAGCTTTTATATTTTAGCCATCACTCAATCTTCAGATGCATGCAGTCTCCAGGAAAACGTGTTTGAACAATCAGAGACTCTGTTTAACGTGTCCTCAGCATAATCAAGGATAAATTTTAAGCTTCTAAGGTGTGGTTTTCATAGTAAGGAACATATAATCCCTATGAAAACACAACAGAGGATTGCTCATCAAGTTCTTAAATGGGTGATATTTAAGGAGGTGGCAGGCATTTCACCCAGTGGATGCAGGGCAGACGAGCACCCCCTCCCCCCCGCCCCCCCCAACACACACACACACACACACACACACAAAACCAGGATTGCCTCTGCTCAGGAGTTTGGATTATAGAGACATTTCAAGAAAACTATATTCCACTGAGGAAGAAAGACTCTACCAGTAGAATACACCATTCGTGGCTAACTGAGGCAGCTCAGGGTGGCATCAAATTGGAAGAAAAGGTGGACAATGCTGTCAAGATTAGTGGTAGGCCAGAAGATTGGGAACATTTTCGAAACCAGCAAAGGATGACATTGGCAGAAGAATAGAATATTAGTTAAATGGAGGGAGACTGCCAGATCTGCAGTCAGAGGGATTTCGGCGTCCCTTTTCATCAATTACAAAAGGTTAGCATGCAGGAATAGCAAGTAATTAGAAAGGTAAATGAATGTTGGCATTTGTTGAAAGGGGGGTGGAGTTTAAAGGCAGAGAAGTCTTGCTACAACTATACAGAGTATTGGTGAGAGAACACCTAAAGTACTGTGTACAGATTTGGTCACCTTACTTCAAGAGAGACATACTTGCATTGCAAGCAGTTCAAAGTAGGTTCACTAGGATGATTCCTGGGCTGAGGAATTTGTTGCCCATGCTTAATTGCCCTTGAACTGAATGGCTTGCTGGGCCATTCCAGACCAAAGATTCTGCCAGAACATGCTCTCTGCCAGGTCTGCCCACCTTTGGGAGCAACCTTGAGGGTGACATGAGTTCATTCTTGGTGACTTTAGATTAGATATTGCTTCCAAGTTGCCATACATACGGACTTTGTGAGGGCATGGGAAAAATTTCAACTCTACCTGCAGGTGTTTGAGATGATGGGAGAATGGAGTGTTGTGCAGGTTCAGATGTGTGTATTTAGCACCAGGGTACTCTACATCAGCACAGTTTGGCACATGCAAAGCATCAAACCCGCAGAGGGTAACTAGTGTAATTTAACTCAGTTGTCATAAATCAAGGAACATTAGAACAAAGTATAATGTCTGCAACCAAAAGGAACTGGGGCCTTCCAATCAGCAGAGGTTAGAAAACCAAAGATTTAAGGAAATGTCTCGATAGCTTACTCTGCCTGGAATCTGTTAGTTATCAGATTGTCACAGGTCCGTCTGCCACGTCGTACCCCTGCTATGGCCTCTGCATGTGCCTCAATGACATCATAGCCCTCATCAGCACTGTCCCCTTCCCCATCCTCATTGTCAGAGGAGACACCTCGGTCTTCCATGCCTCCCTCAGCCAGGAAGTCTTCCTACTTAGTTGTGTAAGGTTGTGTAGGCTGCAGCAGACAATGGTGTTCTGGGACATTCTCAGTGGTGAGTATTGGTGAGTCCAGCCTGACTTTCCAAACATCTGAACCCCACCTTTAGAAAGCCTCTCATCTCCTCAGTTGTGTAGGTTCATCTCCACAGTTGTGTAGGTATGTGCAGCATTGTAGCTCTCATCAGTAGCATTCTGCGGACAACAAACTGGTGTCATCAGCTTCTTGGGTATCCTTCATGTCCAAGGAGCCAGCTGTGCAATTGCTCATGTCCTTCAAAAACATGTGGCACCTGGGAGCAGGTCAGAATGCAGACATTGTACTGAGCTCATTGAGAACTGATCACAAACATGCAAGCTTTGTCTTCTGCGATCACGTATCAGCTGCACGTTAATGAGTGGAAACTTTTACTCTGGATGAATGTTACTGGCTGTTGCTAGGGAGCTCTCAAGGCCATGTTTGAGTGATCAATAGCCCCTTGCACTTACCGGAAATTTGAAATTGCTACAAAACCCAATGCTCTTGCTGGCTGGCTTTCAAAATCTGGGCAAAATTGGACACATTGATGTGCTCTACTGAATAGGACATCTGTCACCTCTCAGATGCATTTGTGTATCACTGACTAAGAGATGCCGCCTACACAGGTCACCGGTGGAGCCCTGGAAGGAGCCAGTGATACAGAGGTTTAAGTTACTGGCGCCCTTTAATGTTATCAGAATTGGCTTGCCTCCAAGTCCTTGCGGTTGCAAGTCCTCAAGGAGAAGCTAGCAGATGTGAGCGACCACACTTTGGGACACCCGTAAGGCAGCTTCGGCATTGCTTTTTGCTCATCTGTAGATAGGTGTAGCGCCTGCAATTTACCTATAGTCGGGCCAATGTTCACTTACACTTGCCCCTGGTCATCAGTATCCTGAGGCCCCACTGCCTCTTGCTGCTCAGGCCATTCTTCTCCTGGCCCTGGACCAAACTACAATGGCCCCTCTTCCTCATCATCCGGATGAAGGAACTCTACAAGGAGGAGAGCCACTACAAGGAGGCGAGCAAGTGTGCAGGGAAAGAGGGACTGATAGATCTTTCTCTTGCAAGTTCTTTCTCTCAGTGTGGTGGGACCCCACTCTCCCAACACCCTCCTCCCCACCCACCCTGCTGTCACCGCCCCTCCATTCCCACCCACACATGCTCTCATAGTTAGAATGTTCCATAATTTATTTCTCTAAGTGCTGGTCACCCTGACTGTTGCTGGTGTGTTCCCAGCAACCAGCAGGGTATAATATAGGAACTATCTGTGTGTCTATATATCAGCTGCCGACTGCTGCTCCCTGTTCCCATGACACTTGTATTCCCCCAAACAATGTCAGAAGACTTGGGGAGTTTGTTCAACTAATGATTGTTGAAACAGACAATTCTGAATTATTAACGCAGAGTGTTGAGAATTCAGCACTCAGCTGTGACTAATTTGAATCTGCCCTCTTTTCTGTGGTGAGTTTTAGCCGTCCTCAGCTGGCCTGCTAAAGGGAGCACTGCACATAGTCGCAGGTACTTCTATTTCTGGTAGGGTGGGTGTGTTGGTGGTGGGGGGATTCACAGAGCCCTGTTCTGCTGAACCGAGGTTTGTGCAAATAATCAAGAGGATGATGAATCGGAACCAAACGGGCAGTCAAAGGGAATGTGAGTGGTGGAGTGAGATGTAGAGCTGTCTTTTCAACCACTTAACCCAAAGATTCAAGTCTGGTACTGGAGGAAAGAATATTAATAGTTCACAGTTTAACGAATTCCTAATGGGGCAAAAGGGGCACTCTTACAAAAGGCACTAAAATTTAACGAAGTGTATGTTTGATGCTGAGCGGTTTCTCTTTAAAACACACATATATAACAATCATTGAGGTAGTGGTGGAATTCTATTTCCCTTGCGTCAGCTGAATTTTTTTTAACAGAACAGGCAATTGTAGCGAATTGCCGTTCAGGAAAATACTGTTTTATCTTTTCACTTTTCCATCTGTTTCGAATGGAAGTTAATGATTCTTGGAGCAATATTTCCTTAAAGGAAAAAAGTAGCTCTGTCTCTGAGCACTCCCCAAGGAGCACTCTTTCTTTACATTTAACTTTTTTAAAAAAAGCAGGCTCCACAGGAAATTCCAGCTTTAAGTCTCTTATATAACAATTTAACAAACTCCTTCCGAAAATTCACATAAGCCCTTTATCTGCACATAGCCTGGGGTAGATTTTGATTTTGTGTGATATTGCAAAAAGAGTGATTGGGAATCAGCAGCTTGTTTTATATCTCGCCCAATGTTTATTCCCTGAGTTTTACTATCACCCAGTGATAGGCAACCTAGGCTGTTGAGTGGGCTCATGAGTAGCGTTCCTTCACCTCAATGATTGAGGGCCCGGTTTTACCAAAACTTCACGCCCGAAATGGCGGTAAAGTTGGGCGTCGGGCCTATGCCGCGATCCGCACCCGATTCCTAGCGGATCGCGCCTTTACCAATGGCCGATTCGGGTGCCGTTCCGGTGCGCGCCCAAATCGGCCGGCGTGGCGATTTAAATGCATTTGCATGCATTTAAATCGACTTAATGAAGCGCGCGCCCAACTTTACCATCAATTCCCCCTTTACCAGCGTTCGGCCCAATTCGCGTCCGCGCCTTTACCGACCTGATAAATAAAAGTCCAACTTGTACTTTTATTCGGCAGGGGAATCGCCGAGGCCCACCCTTCGCAGACACCCCCTCTAACCACCCCGGCAGAGCCCCGCACCCCGGGATCAGACCCCTCTGGGAGGCAGCCCCCTCCCACCCCTCCCCCACCCCCCACCCCCCCCTCCGGGATCGGACCCCTCTGGGAGGCAGGCACACCCCTAACCTACCTCGATCGTGGTCTCCCTCCACCATCCTTCCCGCTCACCTTCAGTCCTTCGACAGCCTGCAGCACGTTCCTGGACACTGACTTCGAGCCACGGCTGAAGTGACGGGGCTTCACACACGTCCGTTGGAGTCTGCCGGAGGAGGGGAGGGCAGGCCCAGTTAGAACTCTGGTGGGGGGCGGGAGGGGGGGTGGGGGGCGGGGGGGATGAGACGGGTGGGCCCACATCACCCTCTTGCGGGGGGGGGGAGGGGAGGAGTTGGGAGGGGAGGGGGTGTGACTTATCATCCCCTGGGGAGGGGGGTGGAGGGGGTGTGACGGATCATCCCCTGGGGGGGAGGAGAGGGAGTGTGACGTATCATCCCCTGGGGGGAGGAGAGGGAGTGTGACGTATCATCCCTGGGGGGTAGGGGTGGGGGGCGGGGGAGGAGAGGGGGTGTGACGTATCATCCCCTGGGGGGAGGAGAGGGGGTGTGACGTATCATCCCCTGGGGGAAGGAGAGGGGGTCTGACGTATCATCCCCTGGGGGGAGGAGAGGGGGTGTGACGGATCATTCACTGGTACACTATCAGCCACAGCCATCTCTCCCGCTCTCTCGCTCCTGCAGGGAAGAGTAATCTGTGGCTGGTAGTGAACCAGTGATGGTGCCAGGAGGGATCGGCCGCAGACAGGCAGCGGAACCCCCGACCAGAGGATGAGACGTCACACCCCTCCCCTCCCCCCACCCCAGGTGATGATCCGTCACACCCCCTCTTCCCCCCCAGGGAATGATAAGTCACACCCCCTCTCCCCCCCACCACAGGAATGAGACGTCACACCCCTGCCCCCCCCCCCCCCCCGACCAGAGGATGAATGGCAGAAAGGCTCTCTCCGCTCTGCTTTTTTTTTTCGCGCCTGGGCGCGTTCTGTCAGATTCTTTCCAAACTGCGCATGCGCAGTTCGGAGCTCCTATCGTTCCAGCGGCGCTAAGCCCCGCCCACTGGACTGGCGCCGGAAAAATGCGTATGGGCGCGCTGGAGCGCGGCCTCCGGGCTTGGATCTATTTGATGCCCGCACCCGGCACTCAGTCTCTAAATGGTAAAATCGGGCCCTGAAAGCGGATATGTGCACTCACCACAACCCTCTGAATAAGATTGAATACATGCCGGATATTTCATAACGAGTTACAGAAAATGCTTAATCACTCATATATTAACAAACTATCAACTTCAAATGGTAAAAACAAAATCAATGTTTACGCTTTGGGTGCAGAGGGAGCGCACGGCAATCAGCACGCACCTCAATTCACTTGTCCTTGCTTTACCCACGTATCAGTTGAGTCATACTGGTCGGGAAAAAATCTACGTAGATAGAAGCCAGCGGAATGTGGCAATCCTGCGTTTGGGCAATGGTAAACAAAATGTCTCATAGGCCGCACTCAGAACCCTAAGGTAAAAGCAAAAGCCTGCGGATGCTGGAATCCGAAACAAAAACAGAAAATGCTGGAAAATCTCAGTACGTCTGACACCATCTGCCAGATGACCCTGTGGGTCATCCAGACTCAAAACATTGACTCTATTCTCACTCCACAAATGCTGTCAGACCTGCTGTGATTTTCCAGCATTTTCTGTTTCTGTTGCACTCAGAGCTCTGATGAGTTGTATGTGGTCCCCTGGCTGCAGTTTGCTCACCACTGCTTTTCATACTCCAATACTCAATATCTACCACTTTAATTCCCTCAAAAAATTCAATTAAAACAAATCAAGTGCAGCTGCCCTTTACAAACCCGTGCAGAATCTACCAAATTAGCCAATGCCTAATTTCATCCCGTATTATGTTTCCAGAAGTTCACCTCATGCCCAATCAAACCTGACAAGTTGATAAATGTCTTAGCTGACCACTTGCTCCCATTCTTGAACACTTCCCAGCTCAACTCTTTTGTAAAATTAAAATTAGTGCCTGTGCTATCCCCCCCTCACTTTCCTTCAGTATTCTGGCATCGACATCACCTGTGGCTGGTGACATTTCAGGAGGTTTATGTAGTGGAAAATGAGTGGAAAATGTAGTGGAAATCTAGCAGGAATAGCTTACCTGCTTCTACTATTGTTGACCTTGATTCCTCTCACTCCCCATGTTGAGGGGCATTAGTCATTCAAACCCAGATGATAGCAGGTGAGTCTTCCACCATCTTATTTAATTCCGGTTACTACCTGAACAGGGAGTACAGTAGACCCGGGACTAGCAGCAGCAATCCCACTCAGAAGGATGGGGGTCCCTTTGATACAATCCTTTCCATCTTAGCTCCCTTCAGGCCTTTTTCTCTCAAAGTCTGGCGGCTGATCAAATTTTTAAAATGAGCTTTCAGAACACCCTGCCCCCTTTAAAGAGGATTTTTTTCTGGCTTTTTTATGGCGTGGGAAGCATATTATTCCAAACGGACCTGTAACTACGTATTTAAATATGGTGGGCAGCCTGCCAATCTTGGTGCCCGCCGACTCCCTGTATTATGGTGGGAGCTGAGGGGTGGGCGGAAGGTGGCATGGTGGCCAGAGATACAGCTGACAGGGCACATAAAAAGCAGCTCAGAGTTTATGTTTCAGTTTAATGACCTTTTTTTCAGAATGATAAATTAACTTTGCTTCTCCCTCCACAGATGTTGGCAAACCCATTCAAATATTTGATATTCTGGTTCATCATGCTATCTGAACCAAACGGATATATTATTGTCTGAGAAGTTTAGAAGAATGAGAGGTGATCTTATTGAAACATGTAAGATCCTGAGGGCACTTAACAGGGTAGATAGCAGGCAGAGGATATTTCCACTACTGGGGGAGACTAGAACTAGGTGACACAGTTTAAGAACAAGAGATCTCCCTTTTAAGACTGCGATAAGGAGCTTTTTCCTCTACGAGGGTCTTCAGTTTGTGAAATTCTCTTCCCCAGTGGAGGCTGGGTTATTGAATTTATTCACGGCAGAGTTAAACAGGTTTTTGATAGCCAAGGAGTCAAGTGTTTTTGGGGGGAAGACAGGAATGCGGAGCTGAGACCACCACAAGATCAGCCATGATCTTATTGAATGGCGGAGCAGGCTTGAAGGGCCGAATGGTCTACTCCTGCTCTTCAGTCCTGTGTAACATTCCAACCAACTGTCATGCTACACATAAATCTGATGTAGTCTGATGGATGAATAAGAATTTCTTTTTCTTTAGCAAAGCTTCAGTATTCTTTTCACCTGGACAAGTAGAGTTTCTCTAGAGAAAAAAAAAACTATTAATAGAGCAGAATCAGCGAATGATTTAACATGAGAGTTCTTGGTAATGGTTTAACACTGGTAAAATCTCTTCGCTATCCGTCCTTGATATCAACAAGGCCACTTGATGGCAGCAAACAAATCTGCAAGATACTTTGTATCATTTATAGATCTTTCAGACCTAAGCCTGTTGATGTTTTTTTTGGAGGTGCCATGTATGTAATAAAATGTTGCTTTCTGGAAAGATATTCCAAGTTTTTAATGTTAGTTCTTTTCTCTGGAAGTTTTTTGACTGAAATCCCATGGAATTCATGAGTGTCCTCCCAGATTCTCACAATATCTGCAGAGAAGCCCCCAGTGAAAGACATGAAATGGTACTACCACCACTGGTGATCTAGCAGGCTTGCAGGCGGGTAGCGGTAAACTCTGGCGCAGTGGCTCTCCAAGCCTCTGGTTGGCACACAATACTTTCTGACTGAGACGGGAAGCATGGACAACTTAGTGATTGGCCTTGGTCATTGCCACTCTCTAAGTGAATACAAAGAAAAACCCAAAGTAACTCATGGTTTTGATTATTTTTAATCAATCTCTGCAATTAAATGTAGTTTTCAGCTTATATTTTTCTTCTGAAGGCTTGTCTGTCTTGAGTTTAAGATTTCACAATCATGAGCACAGCCACAGCCCGACACATTAGAACTCCCATGTAAGTTCTACTATATTGTGCTTGATATTTTTGAAATCTACCATTTGACCAATAGATCCTCTGGCCTCAAACTGGAGGATGTTTCTGGAGCAGCTCTTTGCTGTCCCAAAGTCTTCCTTTTATGCTAATTCGACATCCAAAAGAGGTCATAATAATCTCTAGGTTTGTATGAAAAGTTGTATGATTAGACTGTAGAGCAGCAGAAGTGGAGATGACATGGCAATGTTCTGTTTCCCTCAGGATAATTGATAGCAGGTCAGAATAATAGTGAAAACATGGTAAGTTTTTAATATTTATTTGCCATTTTGTTCCACCACACAGCAGTCCAGCCAAAGCACAGCAGCTGGCCTATTTTGGAGAAGGTTCCGGTCCGATATTACTGGATGATGTGCAGTGCACAGGGAATGAGCTCTCTATAGACCAGTGTCCAAAGAGTTTGTGGGGAAAACATAACTGTGGGCATAAGGAAGATGCAGGTGTGTCCTGCAATCCTCTCAGGGGTAAGTACAGATAATTAACCAATTTTTAACATCAGCGATGTGATTGTGGTTACGGTTAAAGCAGTGAATGGGCACAGTACAGTCTCGCGGTCAAAAAACTTAATTTCAATTAGTGAGCTGGAATAGATAAAGAACAAAATTAGTGACTGTGGTGTGGTAATAAGGCTTTATGCTCATGGTAATCGGAAAAGTTATGCCCCAGCATCCATTTAATTTCTGCACTTAGGATTAGAAAAAAAAGTTGGAGGATTTCAGTCTGATGTTTTGCATACCCTGTTTCGTTCCTGGATGTTGCACTTTTGAAAGAAGAAATTGGTAAGGATTATTGGGAAGGAACCTGAAAGCAGAAGCCCCTAGCAGCATTTGGGAGGCATTAATGTCGAGGTGCTTTCTGCCTTTCAGGATATGGTGTTAAGTTATTTATAACAATTCACATGTGTGCTTGTCTGAAGTGCCTTGCCATTGGTGGGAGTAGATGAATTTCAGTTTTGTTAATCAAATACATGCAGGACATCAACTGTCCAGGCACTCTGTAATAAAAGTTCTTGAATGTAACAGATAGCCCCCATGCGCATACAACATCTGTTTCCAATGGTCATTTGGAGACCTCTCAGACTGGGCTAATAAAATACATAAACTGCAACAAATCTTCTTTCATGGAGGGGAAAACTGCAGTTTTATAATTAGCAGCACTGAGTGAATTTATTTGTCGAATTTAATATTCAGCATGTTATACTACAGTTGTCTTAAACTAATACTGTTACAATTAAAAGCAATGCTTTTAGCTTTCGATTATATTATGTTATACTTATAAACAACTAGACGCTTTGATCTTTTTTATAGAGTATCATATATCTTCACTCTGGTCCATTGTTTGCATTGTTCAGATGGTGCAGTGCGCCTGGTCGGAGGGAAGGCGAGCCATGAAGGACGACTGGAGGTGTATTACAGTGGCCAGTGGGGAACTGTCTGTGATGATGGCTGGACAGAGCGAAATGCTCAAGTTGTTTGTAGGCAACTGGGATTCAGGTACCGGAAGAGCGCTCTGTCTCCAGGTTGGCTATCAAATCGAAGAAACTTGAGAGCGAGGAATTAGAGATATAATTAAACCCACACTGAGGTTGTGACATCATTTCTTTTTTCAACTAATTCAGTGTGAAATCAGCATTTGCTTTACTGCGCAGAATAATGGATAAGGCGTCATGTGGAGGATCGCTTATGAGAAATGTTAGATTTGAAAAGACTGTGAAGATTAAAACAAGAACTGCTACAGCTAAGGTTGCTCAATTATTTATAATTGATACAGTTATTTTTGCATCAGGTTTAATATTCTAAGAAATGCAACGTGTAAGTCACACCTCGTGGGCTTTTAATCTTCTGGGAATGTGACTTCTGTGGTGATCCAAATGATCTTGTGTTTGGATGAGATATAAATTGTAGGTGTGATTATTAGTGTAGCTAATACGTGATGTGGCATCATTTTGTATGATACTTAAAATGCTATTACGGATTCCAAAATCAAACAAAATCAAACTCAAACTTTTGAAAGGCATTCGATAAAATGTTGTATAGAAGGTTACCATGCAAGATTAAAGCTCATGAATAGGGGATAATGTATGAGCCATGGATTGAGAATTGATTCAGGGGCAGAAGGCAGAAACAAAAGGGGCCAATGTCGAGTTGGCAGGTTGGTAAGTGGTGAGGCATCACAGGCCCAGTGCAGGAGCCTCAGCTATTTACAATCTACATCTATGAGTTAGATGAGGGCACTGAGAGTAATGAACTCAAGACTGTTGATCATACAAAGGTAGGTAGGAAATTAAGCTGTAAAGATGCAAAGAGGCTGCAGAGCATAGGTAGGTTAAGTGAGTGGGAAAGAGGTGACGACTAGAGTATCTTGTGGAGAAATGTGAGGATATTCACTTCCGTAGGAAGAATAGCAAAGCAGAACATTCAAGAGAGACTAGTAAATGTTGGTATTAGGTGTTTGGGATATAACTCACAGAAGGTTAACGTGCAGGTACAACAACCAATTAGGAAGGCAAATAGTATGTTAGCCTTTACATCAAGTAGGGTGTTGCCGTATAAAAGTGAGGATGTCTTGCTGTAATTTTAAAAATATTTTTGTGAGATCACACCTAGAATATTCTGTACAGGCTTTTGATAAGGTCCCACACAGGACATTAGAAACACAATTAGAGCATGTAGGATTAAGAGTAATATACTGGTATTGGTTTTTGAAAATTGGTTGACAGGCAGAAAACAGAAAGTAGGAATAAATGGATCATTCTCAGGATAGCAGGCTATTAATAGTGGGGTGCTGCAAAGAACAGCACTGGGGCCACAGCTGTTCACATTCTATATAAATGGTTTGGATGTGGAGACCAAAGTTAATACTTCCAAATTTGATGATGACATAAAATTAGGTGGGAATGCAAGTTATGAGAAGGATACAAGGAGGCTTCAAGGGGGCAGATTAAGTCAAGAGCATAGTCGATGTAATATATTGTAAATAAGTGTGAATTTACCCACTTATGTGGGAGAAACAGAAAGGCAGAGTATTTTTTAAATGGTGAGATGTTGGGAAGTGTTGATGTCCAAAGGGAACTGGGTGTCCTTTTTCATGAGTCACCGAAAGCTAACATGAAGATGCAGCAAGCAATTAGGAATGCAAATGGTATATTGGCCTTCATCATAAGAAGATTTGAGTGCAGGAGTAAAGATGTCTTGCTGCAGTTTTATAGAGTCTTGGTGAGACTGCACCTGAGTATTGTGTATAGTTTTGATCTCCTTATCCAAGGAAAGATATACTTGCTACAGAGGGAGTGCAATAGAGGTTCACCAGGTGAATCCCTCGAATCGTAGGACTGTGTTACAAGGAGAGACTGTATTCCAGAGTTTCGAAGAATGACTGATGATCTTTTGAAACTTACAAAATTCAGAGCAGATGTTTCCCCTGGTTAGGGTCTAGATGTGGAGATGCCAGCGTTGGACTGGGGTAAATACAGTAAGAGTTTTAACAACACCAGGTTAAAGTCCAACAGGTTTATTTGGTAGCAAATGCCATTAGCTTTCGGAGCGCTGCTCCTTCGTCAGATGGAGTGGAGGAGCAGATTTCCACTCCATCTGACGAAGGAGCAGCGCTCCAAAAGCTAATGGCATTGGCTACCAAATAAACCTGTTGGACTTTAACCTGGTGTTGTTAAAACGCTTACTAGGGGTCTAGAACCAGGGGACAGACTCTCGGAATAAGGGGCAGGCTATTTAAGAGTAAGATGAGGAGTAATTTATTCACTCAGAGGATGGTGAATCTTTGGAATTCTCTATTCCAGAGTGCTGTGGAAATTCAGTCATTGAACATGTTCAAGACAGAAATTTTAAATATAGAGTCATAGAATCATAGAGGTTTACAGGAACTTGTCCATGCCGCCCTTTTTTTTAAACCACTAAGCTAGTCCCAATTGCCCACATTTGGCCCAGATCCCTCTATACCCATCGTACCCATATAACTGTCTAAACGCTTTTGAAAGACAAAATTGTACCCGCCTCTACTACTACTTCTGGCAACTTGTTCCAGACACTCACCACCCTCTGTGTGAAAAAATTGCCCCTCTGGACACTTTTGGATCTCTCCCCTCTCACCTTCAACCTATGCCCTCTAGTTTTAGACTCCCCCATCTTTGGGAAAAGATATTCTAGCTGATCTATGCCCCTCATTATTTTATAGACCTCTATAAGATCACCCCTCAGCCTTCTATGCTCCAGAGAAAAAAGTCCCAGTCTATCCAGCCTCTCCTTATAACTCAAACCATCAAGTCCCGGTAGCATCCTAGTAAATCTCTTCTGCACTCTTTCTAGTTTAATAATATTCTTTCTATAATAGGGTGATCAGAACTGTACACAGTATTTCAAATGTAGCCTTACCAATGTCTTGTACAACTTCAACCTGACATCCCAATTCCTGTATTCAATATTCTGACCAATGAAACCAAGCATGCTGAATGCCTTCTTCATCATCTTGTGCACCTGTGACTCCACTTTCAAAGAGCTATGAATCTGTACCCCTAGATCTCTTTGTTTTGTAACTCTCCCCAACGCCCTACCATTAACTGAGTAAGTCCTGCCCTAGTTCATCTACCAAAATGCATCACCTCGCATTAATCTAAATTAAACTCCATCTGCCATTCGTCAGCCCACTGGCCCAATTGTTCAAGATCCAGTTGCAATCTGAGATAACCTTCTTCACTGTCCACAATGCCACTAATCTTGGTGTCATCTGCAAACTTACTAACCATACCTCCTACATTCTCATCCAAATCATTAATATAAATGACAAATAACAGTGGACCCAGCACCGATCCCTAAGGCACACTGCTGGTCCCAGGTCTCCAGTTTGAAAAACAACCCTCTACAACCACCCTCTGGCTTCTGTCATCAAGCCAATTTTGTATCCATTTGGCTACTTCACCCTGGATCCCGTGAGATTTAACCTTATGCAACAACCTACCATGCGGTACCTTGCCAAGGGTCTTGCTAAAGTCCATGTAGGCAACATCAACTGCACTGCCCTCATCTACTTTCTTGGTTACCCCTTCAAAAAACTCAATCAAATTTGTGAGACATGATTTTCCACTCACGAAGCCATGCTGACTGTCCCTAATCAATCCTTGTGTCTCTAAATGCCTCTAGATCCTGTCTCTCAAAATACCTTCCAGCAACTTACCCACCACAGATGTGAGGCTCACTGGCCTGTAGTTCCCAGGCTTTTCCCTGCAGCCCTTTTTAAATACCTGGATGCTAATGACATCAAGGGATATGGGGATATCATGGGGAAAGTGATGTTGAGCTAGATGATCAGCTGCGATTAATTAAATAGCAGAGCAGACTCAACAGGCTGAATGGCCTACTCTTGCTCCTATGATCCTAGGTTACTAAGGCAATCATGATTGATATGCTAAATAACTACTTTGCATCAGTATTTACAATAGAGGAAGGGTACATGCCATCCCAAAGAAATTAATATTGGATCCGGGACAGGGATTCACCAAATTAATGTAAATAAATGAATAGTAATGAGGGAAAGAATGGCACTAATGAGTTACAAATTTCTGGGGCCAGATGGTTTCATCCCCAGGATTTAATGAAAGTAGGTCAGAATATTGCAGATCGTCAAACCATGACCTTCCAAACTTCTCATAGTCAGCAACTGTTCCGTTAGATTAGAACATTGGCTTATTTCACTCTACTGGAACATAGAACAGTGAAGCACAGGAACAGGCCCTTCAGCCCACAATGTTGTGCCGAACATGATGCCAAATTAAACTAATCCCTTCTGCCTGCCATTGGTCCATCTCCCTCTATTTCTTGCATATTCATGTGCTTATCTAAAAGAACGCCCCTATCGTATCTGCCTGGACCACTACCCCTGGCAGCGCATTCCAGACACCTACCACTCTCTGTGTAAAGAACTTGCCCCGCACACCTCCTTTGAACTGTCCCCCTCTCATCTTAAGTGCAGGCTCCAAGGCTCCAACATTTCAACACTATTTAAGAAAGAGAGAAGCAGAAAACCAAAGAATTATAGATCTGTTAGCCTAGCACAGGAAATTTTCTAGAATCTATAATTAGGGTTAAAATAATTGAATACTTCAAAAAAAATTCAGCTGATCAGAAAAAAAAGCACAGATTCGTAAATGGTGGGTCATGCCTGATGAATTTGATTGAATCATTTTAAGGAGCTAACTAATGTGGTGGACAGGGAAATGTCTGAATATCTTATCGATATGGGTTTTTGGAAGGCATTTGATAAAATCCTTCAGAAGGTGCCATGAACTAACTGCATTCCAGGTAGAGCCACCATCCTCTGAATGACAAAGGTCTTTTTTGAAATCCCTTTTGAATCTACAGACCTTTACAATTAAAGTATGCCCTTCTGGATGGACCCCCAACTCCCCCCCACCCGAACCAAGAGAAACAACTGCTCTGTACTCACGCTATCCAGGCGCCCCACAGTCTTATACATCTCAATCATATCCCTGAGGGAAACCCGAAGGAGAAGTACTCACTTGTCATGGAATCTCATGGAATTGGAGACCAATTATTGACCTCATTAGGAGATTGTCTGAGCAGCCGGCATTTGTTCATTTAACTGTTTTGGTTCTCCCCCACTGTTCCACAGATATGCACAGAATCCTATGGCAGGTCAGTTTGAAGGGGGCTCTGGGCCCATTTACTTGGATGACGTCCACTGTGCAGGTCAGGAATCCTTACTGTCTTTGTGCTCCAGAAGCGAATGGGGGAAGCATGACTGCAGCCACCAGGAGGATGTGACTGTCATTTGCACACTCAACACCGTGAATGACATCCAGGGAATTCCTTTTGGTGAGCATTGCTCAGCACAGTCTCAGCAGAAAGTTCAAGGAGAGGAATTTTAGTTTTGCGTTTCGCACAGTCAAGACTATCTTGGTTGAATCAAAAGTACCAATGACAAAAATAATTTTCTGGCAATTTCTTGCAACCACGTTACATTGTTCCTTTTTACACATAACTAAGTGTTCATTTCTGCATAATTAATGGACTTGATGTTCATTTTCCCCACACTCTCCATTTTGAATCATTATATTAATGGTGATGCTATTGAAACCTCAACTTATTCATTTCTGACATGTTTTAGGTGCTTTATTCTTTGCCTTTTTGGCTATGAGTTTCTGTTACTTTGGTGATGTCCATAATTGTGATGAATACTGAAGTTGACTTTCTTCCGAGGAAGGCTGACAGTTTTGGAAGGCTTTTTTATTCCGGGCTCCTGCCAGTAGGAAGGGCAGGAGTAGAATGTTACATTGAGGTCTAGCCTCACCACACTGATAAAGGTTTCAGTATTCCCTACACTAGACACTGCTGCTGTCTACTCCTTCCTTACCTGTTGCATGCAAACAGTGGTGGTGAGGAGTCCCTGTGCATTTACTCTTCCCCCTGCTTATGTTAGAATAGAATAGAATGAGAATAGAATACCCACAGTGCAGAAGGAGGCCATTTGGCCCATCGAGTCTACACCAACTCTCCAACAGAGCATCTTACCCAGGCCCTATCCCCGCAACCCCAAATATTTACCCTACTAATCCCCCTAACCTACATACCTTTGGACACTAAGGGACAATTTAGCATAGCTAATCCACCTAATCTGCACATTTTTGGATTATGGGAGGAAACTGGAGCACCCGGAGGAAACCCACGCAGACACAAAGAAAATGTGCAAACTTCACACAGTCACTCGAGGTCGGAATCAAATCCAGATCCCTGACGCTGTGAGGCAGCAATGCTAACCACTGTATTACTACTGTTTCCAGGGAATGTGGTGCCAGATTCCATGACAGTAGCAGGAGCTGCCCTGAGGTACCACCATGGAGGGCGAGGTCTTGTCTCCCTTCATTCTGTTCCCACTGAATTACCTGTTGAAGGCCACAGGATCAGTGGAGCTGATTTCTGATTTTGAAAGCACTTCTGTCCATTGGTTGATCTACTGAGCTGCAGAAGTCCCTGCACTATCATGGCATCTTTATAAATCGGAACCTCCTCTTGAGAGGGGGATTACTTGTGGGATTACTTGCATGCTTGCACAGAATCCTGATCCAGGAAAATAGTTAGTGCAGGGAGAGGGCAAAAGCAGAGGAATTGTAGAAGCCTCTCAAGATGTCACCAAAACTCCCAGAAATTCTTTCAACCCAGAAACTCTGTTTGGTTATATGGTTGTCAGATGAAAACTTCCATACACTTATAGAAGAGACACGGTGACCCTGGGTGGCATGGTGGCACAGCGGTTAGCACTGCTGCCTCACAACGCCAGGGACCCAGGTTCAATTCCAGCCTCGGGTCACTGCCTGTGTGTACTTTCTCCTCATGTCTGCATGGGTTTCCCCCGGGTGCTCCGGTTTCCTCCCACAGTCTGAAAGGTGTGCGGATTAGGTTGATTGACCATATTAAATTGACCCTTAGTGTCAGCGGGATTAGCACGGTAAATGGGTGGGGTTACGGGAATAGGGCCTGGGTGGGATTGTGTTCGGTACAAGCCCTCCTTCTGTATTGTTGGGATTCTATGATTTTAGAATTCCACATGACTGAAGGATGGAATATAGATTTGTTCCACTTGGCATGTTACTGTGAAGAGGTGCTGAATGGAAACCATGTAACATCACAGAGACAAAGGGAATGAAGGTTACAAGCAGAGTTGTCCATCTCTGGCAGCAATTGTAGAGGGCTTGGGGAATATCTTCTGTCTTCTTCTTAAGCATAGATGGTGCACAGCCCCAATGAATGGGATCACTTTAAACAATACAAATTTGAGCCAATTTATTTTCCCTCTGACATACGGATTTCCTGTGATATGCTTCCTGCCAGTGTTGATCTGCTCTGGAATTGAGGAATTGTGCAATTATTCTTACATGTACTCTTGATGGCTGAGGCCTTGTGGGATTGGGAACACAGTTTCAGAAAGTGATGGGGCTCAAAATTACACTTGCCAAGTTCTATTGACAGGAGTGCAGCAAAGTGGGCCTCAAATGCATTGATGGAGGAAGATCCAGACCCTGTCCCAAATCATGAGGGCAGGTTTATACAGGTGACTCAAGCCTATAAAGGGGGGGAAGCTTTGTTGCCCTCCCTTGATGGAGGCCTTTAAACCTTAAGCAGTGGGCTGAGATAAACTGAACCCATGGAGGCGGGCAACGTTTTGAGGCTTGGTCCTCAGGAAGCACTGAGCCACTGAAGAAATGGAAACTAGAAGCAGGAGTAGGCCATTCGGCCTTTCGAGCCTGCTCCACCATTCATGTTTATCATGGCTGATCATCGAACTCAATATCCTGATCCCCGCTTCTCTCCATATCCCTTGATCCCTTTAGCCCCAAGAGCTATATCTAATTTCTTCTTGAAATCAGACAATCTTTTGGCTTCAACTACTTTCTGTGGTAGTGAATTCCACACATTCACCAGCCTCTGGGTGAAGAAATTTCTCCTCACCTCTGTTCTAAAAGGTTTATCCCTCATCCTCAAACTATGATCCCAAGTTCTGGACTCCTCCACCTTCAGGAACATTCTTTCTGAATCTACCCGGTCTAACCCTGTTAGAATTTTATAAGTTTCGATGAGATCCCCTCTCATTCTTCTAAAGTCCAGTCCAGTTATCTCCCCCTGAATAGATTACCTTCACTGTCAGAGTTGTGGGGCCTTATCTGAGGCATGAACAAAATCTTTCAGATAGCAAGTGCTCCATAGAGGCCTGCCAACTGCGCTCAAAAGATTTGTTCTCTGTAGAGAAGGGACAAAATTGGAGCAAAATGAGGGTTCCACCCTTCTCTAATCCCTAACTGGCCATTCCACTGGACATGTACCCCCCCAATTCCGTTGTGATTTCAGACTGCGAGTGCTTTTAAAGAAAAGGCTACTTATGGTTTTGTCATCTACCAGGTCCCCCTATCAGATTGATGGATGGAGAAAATAAGAAAGAAGGACGTGTTGAAATTTTTATCAACGGCCAGTGGGGAACTATTTGTGATGATGGATGGACTGACAAGGATGCCGCTGTGGTCTGCCGTCAGCTGGGGTACAAGTAAGTGACTGTTAGATCAGATACAGGTGCTGTGTGTGTATCAGGGGAGCCTTTTAAAATAATTGAAAACATTTATGCCCCCATCTAGTTGTTTAAATAATAGATTTGAAGGTAATTTTTAGCCATTTAAATTAATGACTGCCAGAATGTTTTTTTTTAAGACAGATGTTCTTCTTCTGAGATTCCAGGTGAGATTTTAAGTGATTTACCTCATGGAAAATAAGACCAATTTAGTAAGAAAACTGGTGCTATTTTTGCTAGCTCATGAGTGTATCGAGAAATATGGGTAAATGCTGAAATAATAGAATAATGTACAATAAACCCCAATGTAAAAGATGTGTAAAATATTGCCAAAAACATAGTTATACTCTTGGATTTTCCATGGGAGTTCTCCTGATTGTTCACTATTACTTGTGTGGAAGGTTAGTAACTCCCCCAGGGAAATTGTATTTATAACCATTTATACCCAGCTTCTCATCACAGAAAAATATTTACATGCAATCACTGATAATATTTCATGAGGTATTATAATTTAGTGGAGAGTGTATTATAATTCAATAAAACATTTTGTTCCTGTGAGTTGCGATGTTAACGCAATTGATCAATAATATTTCAAATTTGGCCTCCCAATGTTTATGCCCGTGGTAAGATGCTCTTTCGGAGAGCTGATGCAGACTTGATGGGCTGAATGATCACTTTCTGCACTGTAAGGATTCTATGGTTCTGTTTTCTCACTTTATTGGGGAATTGGCTACTTCGGGATTTGTTTCTGTTTGCACATAATATTCTTGCTATTCTTCTGATATTAGGGTGGGAGCTGATAGCTTGTGTTTTATTTTAAACCTCTTTTTTGCCTCTTCTCTGAGAGCTTTGGACATTCAGAATGTGGGGTACAGTGCATTATAGAGGAAGATACATAAGATTCTAATTAACAGGACACACCATTATGAATAGACTGAGAAGGGGAAGCTGCAGAGATTTGTCATCAGACTTATTAACATAATGTAACAACAACTTGCAGGGTTAGGGTTGGTGTTGAAGTGGAAACTTTCCTGCTTCTTGACTGTGATAGAAAAACTCAACGAAGTTCGTTCCGACAAAACAACTGGTATTTATTTACGAAAGACTGCATGCAGTTTTGGCTGAAAACTTGAGTTGAGAGAGCAGTTGGCACAACTTGCTAATTCCTCCTCAAGTCCGTGCTTACAGAAAGAAACAGTTCAGTATTTATACATAATCATTATCAGTTTGCGTGACCAGAGCTTATTCAGGAATTCGATCGGTAAATGAATCATAAGCAATATCATTAATCATGGCACAACTTGCTGACCTCCTGGAACTCTTTGTTTCATCATTCATACCCTTATCTTGCCCTTTGATGTAACAGAAGAAGATCGGTGACTCCGTCATCCCTGACCTTATCTTGTTTTATTTACTCATACAGCCCTAGATTATGAAGAATCAATCTTATCAGGGTATACAGAGGTCAGGCATGTCTTAAAGTTATGCAGAGTCAGCATTGCTTACATTGTACCAAATAGCTGACCAATTTTCTCATCATGCTATTCCTTAGTTCGTACAACTTCACATTGGAAGCAGAGTTAATTCATAGAAAACCTACAGTGCAGAAGGAGGCCATTCAGCCCATTGAGTCAGCACCAACAACAATCCCACCCAGGCCCTATCCCCGCTTAATTACCCTGCTAATCCCTTTAACCTATCACATCCCAGGACATTAAGGGTTAATTTAGCATGTCCAATGAACCTACCCCGCACACCTTTGGAGTGTGGGAGGAAACTGGAGTACCCGGAGGAAACCCATGCAAACACGGGGAGAATATGCAAACTCCACACAGACAGTGACCCAAGTTGGGAATCTAACCCAGGTCACTGGAGCTGGGATGGCCTCCCTCAAGGACCCCTTTTCCCAAATTGGGCACCAGCTTGAGCTACGGACCACCGCCCGCTCCTTCACACCACCGGTGGGTTTTCCTTCCCTCACTCTCCCCTCATCAGCCTCTCCAGCTAAGACCTCCACCCACCTTGGGCCTAATCTCCCCATCCCACTTTGAGACACCCTCACACCTATCTGTCTCTGGAACTCAGGACTTTGAATCTGGGACTGTAAGTGGTCCCAGTCCTGGCCACTACTGCCATTGGCACTGCTGGGATTATTGAGCTGCCAGACAATCAAATTGGCAGGCAGCACTCTGAGATGCTTTTGCCACCCAGGTGAGGGGCCGAAGTCCTGTCCCTGGCCAATTAACATTCCTCAGAGTGTTGAATGGCTGTGGGGCTACTATGATTGATGGGGTTGCATTTCCCACCGACTCTTTGGGTAGAGGAGTAGGAAAGCCCGCCATCTGAAAAATCCTCTCGAGGGAGGTGACCTGAAGTGCCCTCATGCCCATGAGTACCACACATGGAACTCCTGGCATTCCCCACTATCCAGGGAAAGCTGCGTATTGCAATGGCTCCTTTCCACAGAGAAAGATATGAAGTTGCTACTGTTTTCAAAAATAGTGGGCATCACACCTGCGGAATCTCTCTGATTTGACAGATGTTCCCTTAGTTGATATGGATGATGCAGATCCTGCAGTGTTTATGTTCACTTCCATAAATACAGCTGTTCTAGATGCGCATGAGCTATGCCAATCACTGTGCAACAAATCACACAGCTCCAGGGCAGACCTTTTTGTGAATCAGTAGCAGCAAAGACATAAGGAGTGGCACGGTGGCACAGTGATTGGCACTTCTGCCTTACAGCGCCAGGGAACTGGGTTCAATTCCCAGCTTGAGTCACTGTCTGTGTTGAGTTTGCACATTCTCCCCTCTGTCTGCATGTGTTTCCCCCGGGTGCTCCAGTTTCCTCCCACACTCCAAAGATGTGCCGGTTAGGTGGATTGGCCATGATAAATTGCCCCTTAGTGTCAGGGGGACTAGCTGGGGTAAGTGCATGAGTAATGGGTATAGGGCCTGGGTGGGACTGTGGTCAGAGCAGACCCACCCAGAGCAGATGGGCCGAATGGCCTCCTTCTGCACTGTAGGTATTCTACGATTCTATTCTATGATAACTCTGACATGTCCAGGTGTGACTCTCAGGGCATGGTGACAAGTATGGCTAGAAAGTTGTAGAGGTCAGGAGAACTCCATTCATTGTTCCCACATGCACCACACCCTATTATTTTAACCTCGCAGCTTGTAGGAAAGCCCAAAATTAATATGCATCCTCCCCTCTTTGTAAGGTGCATGTCAAGGCCACAGAATCCACTGCCATGAGGAAAACTTATAAATGGAACACAATCAAACCAACTATTGTGTGTTGGCAAATGCTTCCACAGGTACCTGATAATTAAAATAAAACTTAAAATAGTTCCTCCACCAAACGAGGAGAAAAGCAAATAAGATCCAAAATAGTGTTCCTAACGTTAACATTCATGTTCTCAGCAGAACCTTGCCCAGTCAGAAAATGTGAGTCGAAATCCCTCAGGTGTCTGTCATCTTACTGTCACTCACAAAAAGAGATTGCTTCATTGATTACTTTATCTCACAATAGCTTATTAAAGGGCAAATATAACAGTTGTAATATTTGAGGTAAGTGTTTTCCTGCCCGGGGATTTCCCTCGTATTTGAACAAGTTTAGTAAAACCATTTGGCTAAGCACCACGGCAGGAAATTCCATCAGCTTTCTATGGAAGCAACTTACTGCTGGTCAATCACAGCTGCTTTCGAAATGTGCTGTAATGATTTCAATATTGACTCGATGCTATTTAGCATTTGTCTGGGTGGCTTCTTCACAAAAAGCCCCAGTGTAGTATCTGGCAAATCTGCTTCGCTCTGGGGTGGCCACTGCTGTTGTGCATCTCATAGGTCCTCTGTTCGGCTGTACACAATTTGATTTAATTTTCCACACAGAGGTTCAGAATGTCAGTACTTGAGAGCTGAACGTCCAAACTCAGCAACAAACACCGCAGCCCAGTTCCAACAGTGCCAGAAGGAAAGTAAAGCTTGTCCAAATCTACACAGATTTAAAAATGTATCTTAATCTCTTTTCCTCCTTCTCATATGCCGCACCAAATATATGTATATTTTTTGTTCATTCAAGGGATATAGGCGTTGCTGGCTGGCCAGCATTTATTGCCCATCCCTAGTTGCCTGATGGCAGCTGAGAGTGAACCACATTGCTGTGGCTCTGGAGTCACATGTCGGCCAGACCGGGTAAGGGTGGCAGATTTCCTTCCCTAAAAGACATTAGTGAACCCGATGGGTTTTTCTGACAATCGACAATGGTTTCATGTTTATCAGTAGATCCTTAATTCCAGATTTATTTTACTGAATTCACATTCCACCATCTGCCATGGCAGGATTTGAACCCGGATGCCCAGAACATTAGCTGAGTTTCTGGATTAATAGTTTAGCTATAATACCACTGAGCCATCGCCTCCCCAAATCATTTGATTTGATTTGTAATTGTTATGTATAAGGGGACACAAGTATTGTTTCTTGCGTGCTATAGAGACAAAAACATACTGTTCATGGAGTACATAGGGGAGAAGGAAAGGAGAGGGTGCAGAATATAGTGTTACAGTGATAGCTCAGGTGCAGAGAATTTTACACACCAGCCATTGCGAGTGAGAATGCCAGTTTAGTGCCATTTAGTACCCATTACGTGAATTTGTTCCTACTAAGGACTAGGACAGGATTGCCCAAATTCATTTAATTGAAGGAACCTGCGCCCAGCTTTCCTACACCTTCGTTTTGCACCCAGTCCACTTGCTAATGGTGGTGCTGCAAAATGAAGGCACTGTAAACTTACTTACAATTCTGTTCCAGTCGTCTGGCACAATCGTCACATAAATAGAATGAAAGTCTTTCCTATTCATGTATTTCATGGAGTTATTGCAGTGAGTTGTGTCCTGATGTAGCAACTGACTCGAGTAGTGATTCTGAAGGATGGGGATGTGTGAAAATTGAATGGTGTGATAATCACAGCCTTGAGGTAGCGCTGTTCCAGCAGCAGAGCTTTAGGTGAAGGTAATCCTCAAAAATTATAATATTGTGACAGCCTCTTTCCTGAAGTATAGTATGAAGGAGGGAAGACTCAGAATCTCATACGGTTCTGCCCATAATATACTGTTTGTACTTAGTAAAAGTTTACTTAGTAAAATATTTGGTAAGCAGTGTATGGCCAGCAAATGATTTTGGGTTTCTGTTCAGTTTACGGAAACATGAGTTCATCAGGAGTGAAGTTTGCAATCAATGTTCAGAATTAGAAGTTCATTTTGTCCTCAAATCAAAGATGAGGTGCCATCTTATTGACTATTCATAGAAATCATAGAAACCCTACAGTGCAGAAGGAGGCCATTCAGCCCATCGAGTCTGCACCGACCACAATCCCACCCAGGCCCTACCCCCACATATTTACCTGCTAATCCCTCTAACCTACGCATCTCAGGACTCTAAGGGGCAATTTTTAACCTGGCCAATCAACCTAACCCGCACATCTTTGGACTGTGGGAGGAAACCGGAGCACCCGGAGGAAACCCACGCAGACACGAGGAGAATGTGCAAACTCCACACAGACAGTGACCCAAGCCGGGAATCGAACCCAGGTCCCTGGAGCTGTGAAGCAGCAGTGCTAACCACTGTGCTACCGTGCTGCCCCACTATTGGGCTGTAAAATTTGTCGACTTGGTTTCTATGATTGCAGTGTCTAAGCACTCAACCAGCATAGGGTGGCATGGTGGCACAGTGGTTAGCACTGCTGCCTCACAGTGCCAGGGACCCGGGTTCGATTCCTGGCATGGGTGACTGTCTGTGTGGAATTTGCACGTTCTCCAGGTGTCTGCGTGGGTTTCCTCCGGGTGCTCTGGTTTCCTCCCACAGTCCAAAGCATGTGCTGGTTAGGTGCATTGGCTGTGCTAAATTCTCCCTCAGTGTACCTGACCAGGCACTGGAGTGTGGGGGACGAGTGGATTTGCACAGTAACTTCATTGCAGTATTAATGTAAGCCTACTTGTGACACTAATAAATAAACTTAAATTTAGTGGTCTCTGCCCCGATTCAGAAACAGGATTTGTTTCTGGATATAAACACACAAATATATGTGGAGCAGGAAAATACTTTCTGGTCCTCCCACCCAGTTCTATGACATTGTGACGCTTTGTGTATCACAATAAGTCAATTCCCCACCTCACCCTGAGCTATGTCACCCATCAGGAAAGGCCCAAAACCAGAGAACAGTTTGATAACACTACATTAGAACATTAGAAAACTTTATTTTCCTGCCTGTATGCAAACAAAATGGTGTGCAATCAAGATTATAGAAACTCTTATGTACATAGGAATTAGGATTAAAAAGGCCACTCGGCCCCGAGAGTCTACTCTGCCAATCAATAAGGCCATGGCTGAACTGAATGTTACTTCAACTTCACTTTCCAGTTTTCCATCTCCTTTTCATAGAATAGAATCCATAGAATCCCCACAGTGCAGAAGGTGGCCATTCGGCCCATTGAGTCTGCATCAAGCACAATCCCACCCAGGCCTATTCCCCATAACCCCACATATTTACCCTGCTGATCCCCCTGACACTACAATCAATTTAGCAAGGCCAATCAACCTAATCTTTGGACTGTGGGAGGAAACTGGAGCACCCGGAGAAAACCCACGCAGACATGGAGAATGTGCAAACTCCACACAGACAGTCACCCGAGGCCGGAATTGAATGTGGTCCCTGGCGCTGTGAGACAGCAGTGCTAACCATTGTGCCACCATGCCGCCCACTTGTTTATCAAGAACCTATCTACCTCTGCCTTAAAAATATTCAAAGAATCTGCTTCTTCTGCCTCTGAGAAAAAGAGTTACATAGACTCACGAACCCCCGAGACAAAGAATGTCTCCTCATCTCTGTGTAAAATGGACAACCTCTTATTTTTAAACAATTACCCGTAGTTACAGAACCTCCCACAAGAGGAAACATCCCCTCCGCATCCACCTTTTCAAGACCCTTCAGGATCTCAGGTTTAATCAAGTTGCCTCTTATTCTTCTAAGCTCCAACAGATACAATCCTAGCCTGTCCAATCTTTCCTCATAAGCAACCCTCCCATTGCAAGTATTAGTCTAGTAAATCTTCTTTAAATTGCTTTGGATGCATTTACATCCTTCCTTAAATAAGGAGACCAAAACTGCACAGAATATTCCAGATGCAGTCTAGCTAATGCCCTATATAACTGAAGCATAACTTCATTACTGTTGTATTCAATTCCCCTCATAATAAATTGTAACATTCTATTCTCTCTCTTTTAACTTTTCTGCAGCCTGATGGTGTACCGGTCAGACTTTCGGCTGTTTCTGTAGCTAATTATTCCTGGAACATGTTGTTAGTCTATTGCCAAGGGCTTATAGCTTGAGGGGCATTACACCACATCAAGCAGAGCCATATTCACACACAGATAGACTAAGAGGCAATTTAGCATAACAAATCCATTTAACCTCCACATCTTTGGACAGTGGGTAGAATCCGGAGAACCTGATGAAAACCCATGTAAGCAGAGGGAAGAACATTCAAATGTCACGTAGACAGACCTCAGGAAAGTGGGTCCCTGGCACAGTGAGGCAGCAGTGCTAACCACTGCAACATCTTGCCATCCAACATTCCATTAATTTTCCTAATTATTTGCATACCAGGCTTTTGTGATTCATGGACGAGGCACCAGAATCCCTCTGCATCTCAGAACTCTGCAGTCTCTTATCATTACTTTTCCCACATTATACTTGATTTGCCAACTCTGCCTGCTCACTAAACCTATCTATCTTTCGTAGCCTCCTTCTGTCTTCTTCACAAGTTACTTTCTTCCTTATCTTTGTTTGATCAGCAAATTTAAAAATGATACTTTTGGTCACTTCATCCAAGTAATTTATAGAAACTGTAAAAGCATTGAGGCTCTCGCACTGATCCCTGTGGCAAACCATTTGTTACATCTTGTCAACCAGAAAAAGACCCATTTATACCCACTCTGTTTCCTGTTAGCTCGCCAATCTTCTATCAATACGAACATGTTACCCCTTACTCTATGAACATAACCCTTAACCCTTTTGGCAAACTCCTTACCACAATCCTCCCACACTCAAGTCATTGGAGGGAGGGGGGGGGGCTAAACACCCCAAGGCGCCCCGATCTCACAGCGCAATGGGAGACCACTCTCTCCTCCCCCTCCCCCTCCCCCCCCCTCCCCCCACCCCCATCCTCCCCCCCCCCCCCCCCACCCTTCCTCCCCCCCCCCACCATCCTCCCCCCCCCCCCCCCCCCCACCCCCCCCCACCATCCTCCCCCCCCCATGGACATCGGGACTACTTCCATCAGCAGCATGTTCCTCCACCCGCTCCCTGTCACGGGTTACTGGCATCAGAGTACCCAGGCTTACCCAATGGGTCCACCTGTTTGACCCCCACTATGCCCCCCACCCCATTACAACTGCCTTCATGAACAACTCCTGAACTGCCCCCCCCCTACCCCCCCCCCTCCCCACCCCCCAATCAGACACCCTTCCTGCACATGGCCCCCACACTCAGGCCCCATTCCTTGGTATTGCTGAACTGGCACCGCCAGACTGTTTAGTCACCACTGCCAGGCTGTCCAGTAGCCGCCACCAGTGTGCCAGGTGAGCACAGCCCAGCCAAGGCCCCAACGACCGAGGGACTTAATGGCCCTTGAGCCCCCTTGCATGACCATTGTGGCAGGCCTCTGGTGGAGACCAGTAGTGATTCGCGCCCATGTGGTTTCCCAACAGAGAGGTTAGAGAATTCCAGGAGGGGGAAGGATCGAGTGCCGAACCCGCTAATGAGATTGAAATCCAGTCAATCTCATGCTAATCTGCCTCACGCTCTTTCTGGGCGTGATCCAGTTCACACCATTAGAAAGGGGCCAGGAGAATTGCAAACTGTTTGGCGTCGAGTGCGAAACTGACTTTTAGGCCCACCCACTATTCTCTGGGATCGGTGCGATCTGCGCCAGGCACAGCGCTGTTGGAGAATCTCCCCCATGATTTACTTTCACAAAATCATGGTGATTCTGCCTGATCATCTTGAATTTTTCCAAGTGCCCTGCTATAATGTCTTAGCTTTTAATAGATTTCCTATGACAGATGTTCAGCTAATTGCCAGGTAGTTTCCTGCTTTCTGTCTCTCTCCCTTTTTGAATAAAGCTAAGCTAATAGAACATTCCCTGAATCTCGGGAATTTCGGAAAATTAAAACTGATGCATCAACTACCTCACTAGCCATTTCAAGACCCTCCATTGAGGTCTGTCGGGTCTCCGGAGCTTGTTAACCCACATCTTCAACAATTTTCTCAGTATCGCTTCACTGGTGATTGTAATTTTCCTGAGTCCCCTCCCTTCCATTTCAGGATTTACAGTTAATCCTGTGGGGTTACTTGCATTCTTCATAGTGAAGACTGATGCAAAATCCTTGTTCAATTCATTTGCCATCTCCTTACTTTCCGTTATTAATTCCCCAGGCTCGCTTTCTATGAAACCAACACTCAGTTTGTTAGCTTTTTTATTTTTTAACTATCTGTCTTTATATTTCCAGCTTTCTTTCTCTCATACTCTAATTTTCCTCCTTGTTAATCTTTCAGTTATTCTTTGCTGTTCTTTATATTTTCTCCAATCCTTTAACCTGCTACCCACCTTTGCACATTTATATGCTTTTTCTTTAAGTTTGATACCATCCTTAACTTTTTTTAGTTCACCATGGTGCAAGGTCCTCCATGGCATCTCATTGGAATGCATTTATTTTGTGTATTCTGTTATATATGGTGGCACAGTGGTTAGCATTGCTGCCTCACAGCTGGTTTCAATTCCTGCCTTGGGTCACTGTCTGTGTGGAGTTTGCACATTTTTCCCGTGTCTGCGTGGGTTTCCTCCAGGTGCTCTGGTTTGCTTCCACAGTTGAAAGATGTGCAGGTTGGATGGATTGGCCATGCTAAATTGCTCCTTACTGACCAAGAGGTGTAGGTTAGGGGGATTAGCGGGGTAAGTACATGTAAGTAATTTACGGGGATGGGGCCTGGGTAAGATGCTCTGTTGACGAGTTGGTGTACTTGAAGGGCTAAATGGCCTACTACACTGCAGGGATTCTATGACGTCCCCTTAAATGTTTGCCATTGCATCTCTATTGGCCTATCTCTTAACTTAATTTGCCAATTCATGTTACTTTCATGTCTTCATTTAGACAAACTCTTCTGTCCCTCAAACTGAATGTAAAAAATCAATCGTATTATGATCGGGGTGCGTTCAATGTGGTCATTAATCAATCTTATCCCATTGCAGAATATCAGGTCCAGTAAACCTGCTCTCTGGTTGGCTCCAAAACATGCTGTTCTAAGAAACTATCCCGAAAACATTCAATCAACTGTTTATGATGTTTGGAATATTTTATTTTTATTCCTTGCTCATGTAGAACATCACCCTGCATCATTCTCATCAAAACGTGGAGATCCCATGTCCTATTACTCTTTGGCCTAACGTTGTAGCTTCAAATACATTACCTAACATTTTATTTCTTGTGGCACTCTGTGGGTCACCACATGAACAGTGAAGTAGTCAGATGGTGGAGAATGACTGAAGTGTATAGAACTTTAAATATCATTTCAAAATTGTGACATTTCCTTTGAAAATAATTATGTTAAAAATGTGTTAACAATAAAAGCAGTTACAAGATCTAATATCTTCTGAGCATCACATGTGTTTTGCTTTAAGGGGCCCAGCCAAGGCAAGACCACTGGCTTACTTTGGCGATGGTGTAGGGCCGATACACATGGATAATGTGAAATGCACTGGGACTGAGCAAACATTGTCAGACTGCATCAAGCAAGACATTGGAACACACAACTGCCGACACAGTGAGGATGCAAGTGTGATCTGTGACTATAGTGGCAAAAAAGCCGGAAACCTATGGAACATAGGTAAACGTTTTTGACTTTTATTAACCAGCTTAGTTGTTTAAATAAGTTTTGTGGCGGAAGGTTTCCTCTGAGCAGTCATAAATCATAAATACCTCGTTATAAATAGGTTGACACGTATGCACTGAGTGTACAGGGGTGATCTTTCCCTGTGTTAATACCTGATCTTGACTAGAACTGAAAAAAAATGGAAGCAAAGTAGCTTTTACCTTAAAGGGCTAATTTTATAAGCCTCTGTTGTCATTGCTGAGCTGAATCCGAAGGGAAAGCATGCATTGAGAAATTGGTCAAGGATAATTTAAATATAGAGGTGTGCTTTGATATATAAAAGGTTGGGAACCACTGGCCTAATTGGTATGTGATAGGGAGCTTCTTAAAGCTGAGACTCACTTGCCCATTTCTGGTCATAAAGTATTTCTTTACTTTGCCTGCAATCTTATTGCAAGATTTTGCCTTTTCTTTCACTTTACGTAAGTTTTATTTCCTTCCACCATATTTCTCATGACTGTCTCATTTCCAGCTGCTAATTTATTTGCAATATGGGCAGCTTGGGCTCCGCTTTGGAATTGCGATGGTATTGCTATATCAACTACTATTGGAGGACCGTCAGTTAGCTTATTGACAGCTCTTTACACTGGAAGATCTGCATGTTGATGGTCTTTTACAGCATTGATGATCATCCAGCGGCAGTTGGTGTTTATCTATGTGGTGCATTTCTGGGAACAACCGATAGCACGCAGAGTCCTATGTGACGGAACTGTTTGGGACGAACCTCAACAAAAATCTCTGCATCTCATTTCAGACCGCCACATACTAGTAGTAATATTTACTGGCCCTGGACAGTCCTTTGTGAGCGTACCAGAGCAGGCCTGTCTTTGGTATCACCACTTCAAAAAGGAGGCTGCCAAACACTTTCTTGAAGACTGATCAGCAGCAACTAATCAGGGACTTCAAGAACAGGGTATGGAGGAGGATATCAGTGCACTTGATAGGCCATCAAAAGTGACTGTAACCTTGTAAAGATGCACTTTCACAGACTTCATTAGAAACACAAAAGATACTTATTAATAAGAAAACAGCAGCCTCTTGGCTGTAGCTAGCTTCCAAAATGTCTCCTCGCCGAGGAGACTCACGTCATGGGGTGATTCCACATTCGGTGTCCTGATTGGTCACATAGACCATATGACACTTACTCTGCTGTGTTTCCCTTAAAGGGACAATCACCACAAACCTCTTGCCTGAATTGCCAAACAACATAAAAGTCCTTGCACTCACTTGATAAAGTTACACTACTTTGCTCACAATCATGCCTTGATAAGGCTGACAAATAATTAAAAGCAATTGTAAACTTCACAGAAGTGAAGTGCTATTTGCTCCTGTGGGAAAACACCGATCCTTTTAACTATTTACATCCTTTTAAATATAATTTGCTGGCCAACATTTACTTTTTCTCTGGCATGAGACAGAAGATGTGCTGAGAGCTTACGCTATTTATGTGGATGAGCTGACACTGTAAATTTTTCGGCTCACTGCCCTGTGGACTAGCCCGGCTGAAGCAGCTCGCCAACATTTCCCAGACGCAGAATCTGCCACTTTCACTAGATTGGGCCTTGTTCCCTGCAGTGCATGCTTATTTCATCATTTATCAGACTAATAGTATGGATGAAATTCCTTCAAAACGACACCCACGGGGATTGGCTAGCTGTAGTAGGCTAGCTGCACTGCCGACTGCCAAGGATTCTATGATACTATGAGTGGCTCACTGGGCCATTTCAAAGGGCACTGAAGAGTCAACCACATTACTGTAGGCTTGAAACAAGATTAAAATACGGGGCTGTCATTCAATAGGATCGCCATGTCTCCAGAGTATCCATGTTTCCCCCCGCCTTCCAACCCACCCACTGTCCATTTCACCAGTCTGTCTATATCCTCTTGAAGTTTAACACTATCCTCCTCACAGTTCACAATACTTCCAAATCTTCCATCATCTTCAAGTTTTGAAATTGTGCCCTGTACACCCTGTTCTAGGTTATAAATGAAGAAAATCCATGATCCCTTCATATACCCCTCACCTCCAGTCAGAAGTAAATAAAGATTTCTGTAATTCATGTTTAACTAGGCTTGAATTAAATAAACTGTTGCATAATGAAATATGAGCGAAGGACGAATGTTTCAAAATACCACATTGTTCGAAATAAAGTGCCTATTGACACTATTATTTTTCACATATAAAAGTATGGTCTTACTGATATTTGGGGACTCAAATAATTAATGCATAGGAAAACAATGTTATAGTATATTTAGAAATGACTTGGCCGACACATTTTCTTGTAGCTCTGGCAACTCAAAATTTGGCACTACATCCCCCCCAAGTACCGGCCTCAGATCTTCAATTTAAAATTGGAGCTACAATATTTGCTTTGCTGTTGGTGCAAGAAACATGGTTGTGGTGAACCATAGTTGGTTACCACTATGAGTACTGAACCATAGATGGTCAGCACTATGGGTACTTGTAGATATGTTACTGTTGTCACTGTTGGGGTTAGGGTTGGGCTGTTCTACCTGTTGATATTGTTCTGTGGTACACTCCAGTTGGCTCCGCCTACCTGGAGGAGTATAAAGGTCACTGCACTGCCTGGTGACCCTTTAGTCTGGGATTGTATTGTATATAGTGTGCTCCATTCTTGTTAGTAATAAAAGCCTTTATTTCCCGGGTACAATCTAGCCTCCCGAGTGATTTAATCGCGCATCAATGGTGAATGTGCCTTATAATTGTGAGATCTTCGGCAGGAGTCAACAGTACATGGGACAGACTGGCAGGCAGAACCTGTTGGTATAAATTCATGGGTCACCTACTTGGTAATTAGCAGTCTTACAATAACCGTGTGATAATGAAAACAGACCCAAAGTCTGAAATCTCACCACATGATTACAGCTATCATTCTATACGGTATGCTTTCTATAGACCTAATGTCCTTTCTATAGTAAGTAAAGTTATCATAGCTTCAGAAGACCGAAGGCTATTCTCCCCTTTGAGGGGGAGAGTTGACTGGTGGAGATTTAATCTGATAATCAGGCAAGGGGCAAGGTTGAGAAAGCAAAAAAAAACTTTATGGATAACCTCAGCCAGTGTGGGAATTGAACCTGCACTTTTTACATCACTCTACGTCACTAACCAGCTTTGCAGCCAACTAAGCTATATCAGAGTGTCAGAACCACCCTGAAGGAACAAAACAGTTTGGACCAATATCCTTATTTCCCCGTTTTACTGGTGTTCCATTTTAAAGTGTACAAGACCAGTTCCGACCAGTATTCTTATTTTCCCGGTTTACTATTTGTTCCTTCTGGGGACACATATTGCTATAATCAAAGCCCTGAACAAATGTATTGTCTTTACTATTGTATTTTATACACTTACTTATAGCTCAAACTACTGCTAGCCTTTACTTTTTATGGCTTTATCTCACTGAATTTATACTTTCATTTGGTTTCCTAGTCTTAAAAGTTGGATTTCAGAAATTGTAATTCGTAACCTTCAAAACAACTACACATGTACAAAATTGCAGGCACACAGTATTTCTCTACTATTATGGAGCCCACTCCATGATGTATACACCAAACCCGCAACCCCAGTGCAATACAGAACTGCTTCTGCAGAAAGGTGATGATTTTCATTATTAATTCACAAGTAGATGGCTGTTTATATTCACTTTTATTTCTCAAGAAAGCGGAAGCAAGATGACTTTTTGCAAGCTGTGCCCAGCATACCTTCTTATTCTATCTTTTACTTTCATTCTATGCTTCTAAAACTTCATTCTAACTCTTTTAAACACTCCAACAATGAATGGACCTACCTCGCACTAAGTTGATCTTTCTCTGCACCCTAGCTATGATTGTAACATTACATTCTGCACTTTCTCCTTCTCTACGAATGGTACGCTTTGTTTGTATAGCACTCAAGTAACAATACTTTTCACAGTATACTAATACATGTGACAATAACAAATCAAATCAAAATCAAACTTATAATTTAAACAAAATAACACAATTGCAATTTTACAACAGTCTATCCATTGCATTTAGTTTCCAACAGTACACAAATAAAGTAGAAAGATGTTTAAAGTTAAATAGTTATCATAAAATCATAGAAATTTATGCACAGATGACAATTTTGGCTGATTGTTGCAGCTTCCCCAATATTAAAGAGTACGGGCAATGAACAGGTTTAAAGTGGACAGCTATCTTCTTGATTTCACCTGTACACTTGAATATTTTTCTCCTTTAAGTGTTCATCTAACTACCTTTTAAATATTACACTTGGCACAGTTTCAATGGTCCCTGGTGGTGATTTTTGAATAAAAATAGGTTAGATTTTAATTTGAATGTCCACTGGACCTGAAGTTACCCAAGCAGGTATGTTTTTTACTTTCCTTGTGGACCAAGGGGAAGGTTTAGGTTTCCCTGCCACCGCTTCCCACCCTTTCTCAATTCCAAATTTCAACACTGTCCCTAAACCTTCTCCCTGTGACTTGCCTGAGTACTTTGGTCCCATCTGGCAGATTTCCCCTCCTTCCAACCAGCCAGCTATCACTCCCCACCAGTTTTGGAAGCAGTTAAAGGGCTTCACGCTGCTGAGACACAGCTTGGAAAAATTGATGCTTGTTTAGGTTTAGGTTAAATTCAGGCTCTTAACATTGGCACTGTTGCTTCACTGATGGC